>NC_134904.1:29338074-29450574 GCF_041734735.1 Babylonia areolata | reverse complement strand
ACACACACACACACACACACACACGCACACAAGCATGCACAACAGATATGCAACAATTATGCAGATATGAAAGCACAAATTCTGCACATACCCAACACTACACATAAAAGCACATGACAAGGCAAAGCACAAGACACATAAACTCACGCACACACACTCCTTCATATGGCAGCTCCAACACACACACGCGCACACACACACATGCACGCACACACATGCTCGCGCGCACAAATACGCACGTGCGCATGCACACGCACAGCACTCTCATGACACGTACGTACGCACACATGCACACACATTGCCACCAATTGGCCGCAAGAGGGGTGGTGAAAATCTCTGCAGTCAAGAATGCGGCGACCAGTGTGTTGCTCAGTTTTATGTAACTGTGAAAGCCCTGAGAGCCTGTTCCGTTTTGAAGTCTATGCAGTGTTGTTTTGGAAATGATGTCAATATTCGTTTGATTCGCAAAGGATCGTGCTCTACCTTTCATGCTAGACTTACGGCGGCTGCCCCTCTCTCTTTCTTTCTTTCTATGATGCGATCAGTTGTGTGATAGCCTTATACCCGTTTTTTAAGGTAATCTTTTACTTTTCTTGGGATTTCAGTTGTAGACTGCTCATTGTTGTTGCGCTACCAGCAAGCTTGTCAGCTCGCTCTTTTTCCTTAACATCTGTATGTACGGGGCAGTATATCCGTCCATGCAAGCTTTTGAATCAGAAAGTTGCGCATTGCCTGATGACATTCTGGGCTCCCCATTCCAGTTTCAGTTTTTTGTATGAAGTTCATTTTGTCAGGATCATGGAATATTGATTTCTAGGCGTAGGAATAGAAGGCGGCCATCGGAGAACATGTGTCACAGCTTCCACTTCCAATGCCAGGCTGGAGGTTGTGACTTTGTACGCGGCATTCTCTTTCCTTATTGTTTTTCAGCTTAACTCTGCAGTGAATCCCCAACCATACTGGTCTTTGGTGACTGAGTCATGTGACTATATCCTCTTCTTTACTGTTTTCTTCTGTATCTTCACCTCTGCATGAGTTCTGCCCTCTAGCCATTCCCGATAATGTTTTCCCAGAGTGGGTAAAACGATTGTGTTGAAGATATGTTTATAAATTTTGGATTTTTCAGGGTTTTCCTCCTATTCAGGTCTTGTGGCTGACATACAAGCTGGCTTGGATCCTCTGCCTGCCCCATCCATGTTCTTCCGCGTCCTACACGGTCGCCTTTTCGTTCCTTAACCTCATCATGCAGTGGGTTTTGAGAGATTTGTAATGCTATCAAATAGGCTTTAACGTGTTGTAGCTTGTTTCCGGCCTGTATTGAAGGAAGGTCAAGCATATATCGCATGGTCTCAGTAGGAGTGTCTCGTTGTTCTGAATATCAGCCTCTTAGCTCCATTCTGAATTCTTTCCAACTTTAGGAGGCCGCTCTGAGAGAGTGTTGTTAGCCATTGTCCATAGTCAGTCCAGTCCTTAGTCCGTCGATCACAGTGAGAGCACGTGATTGATACATCCCGATGTACAAAGTATTCCATTGAGAGAGTGTTGTTAGCTCTAGTTCGTAGTCGATCTAGTCTTTAGTCAATCACACTGAGAATAAATAATTGACTATATCGTTGTACAGTCAGGTGGTACAGAGTCAGGTGGTACAAAGATGGCGTCTGCAAGACTGACCACGAGTTTAAAAACGTGACGAAGCAGCCACATGAATTTCCCGGCTTACCAATCATCTACGTGAGTCATGAAAACAGGGGGGCTTACATCTGCAGAGCAGAAACCGTTCGCGAAAAGAAGAATGCAACCACTATCAATCTCGTCGTAGCTGGAGGTAGGTTCTTCAGCCATGCTGTGTGTGTTTGGGGAGGGGGGGGGAGTGCAAGAGGAAGAGAGGTTGGTATTCATAGTTTGCACATATTAATGAACGGATGCGAATACGGCCGCTGAATTTCAGAAAACTCCCAGAGTCTGCAATCGGTCAAGTGTGATGTGGGGGCTTTGGGGTGGGGGTGGGGCTGGGATCGGTGTATGAAGGGAGAAAAGTATGTCTTTTTACACCTTTGAAAATCAATAGGAATCACACATAAGCCATGAATGCTTTGCCTCTCTCTCTCTCTCTCTCTCTCTCTCTCTCTCTCAAACCTTTAAGTGAATGAGTGGGACCTTTTGTTTTCTTTTATTTCAGTATGTATCACGCGTGAACCACAAAGGTTTCGTCTCTTTTTGCTTGTTCCGTTTCTTTTGTTTGCTGGGATAGTTTGTTTGTTTCTTTGCTTCCTGTTTTCAGAATGCAGCCATGGGACCTACGGGAAACACTGTGAACATGAATGTGGGTTCTGCGCGAATGGGAAGACCTGTAACACTACCACTGGCCGATGCCTGAAATGTAAAAAGGGATGGATACTTCCGTTTTGTTGGCTCCGTGACCCAAATAGCAAGTACTCCCTTTTCACATCTATTTGCGTTTAACTTTGTTTTCCTTCATTGCGACAACTGACAACACATTTCCATATCGGAAGACGAGAATTCCGAGCAACGCCAGAGGAAACTTCTATATATAGATATATGCATTCCAATACGATGCACCTTCCATAAACAGGCAAATTCACGAACGAAGACGCAAACGACTGAACACACACGCACTGACAGCAGAAAAAAGAGGGAGAGAATGATATTCGTAATGAATTCGGTAAATCATCAAGTCATAATTGATCGCAACTGAAATGCTTTGTATAAATAAATTGAAAAATCCTCACAATCTTTTCATTACTAGAAGGCATACGTAAGCGCAATCGTAGTTGACTAGGATACCTATAGAATTCTAATGGAATATATCGTGCTCTCAAATTAGTCAATGCTGGACAATGCAAAACAAAATATTTGCAACTTACCTTAATTTCTAGTTTTGCATGATGGACATACTAAATATTTTCCAGTATGCTTACTATAACGAAATCGATGCTGAGCAATTTCAGAGATACCAAATCTAAATTTAGTCGCAGATTTCAAGAGTCTCTCAACATCCAAAAAAGTTGTTTTCTTTTGATTAAAACAACTTAAGACAGTAATGTTTCGACAGTTTTTTTTTTATCATTGGCTCTATAATTTCTACAGTCCTGTTGGTGCCAAACACTCAGAAGAAACAAATCAAAGAGCAATGCATAAAATGTGTTACGTAGAATCTTCACTTTCAGGGCAATATAACGTAAGTATAATCTGTAAAGGAAAGAAACAAAAACCAAACCAAAAAAGCGATTGTCTATTGAAAGTTTGTCTTTTGAAGAAAACTTTTGAACAGACGACTTACAAACGAAACGAACAGATGAAATAAAGTTACAAGGTAGTCACAGCGCTCGGAAAGATGCGAGAAACGGTAAAAGCTCAGGAACAGACGGAATGACAGTTGACTTCTTGAGCTCTCTAAACCATGTGTTTGAAGAAAAATGATATGTCAATTACACAAACAATTATCCATGCGAAATATGTTGTTAGAAAAAAAAGCATTTGATACCAATATAAGATGAATGTGAACATGTTAAAAGCGTAAACGACAAAGCTGTAGAGAAACACTTCTGCTGGATGTTACAAGAGTCAGTGTGTAGGATTAATGCGAGCCGTGTGATCTTTAGCAAAGGACACGTTTCCAACATAATCTAGGTGCTGTGATTGACAATATGAGAAAGTTTTTTTTACTCACTTGTGTAAACAAAGTGTTCGGTGTGTGTGTGTGTGTGTGTCTGTGTGTCCGTGGTAAACTTCAACATTGCCATTTTCCCTGCAAATACTTTGTCAGTTGACACCAAATTTGGCATACAAATAACAAAAATCCAGTTCTTTCCAGTCATTTTGTTTAAAACAATATTGCACCTCTGGGATGGTCACAAAAAAGTAAATAAGAAGCCTAATTATTTGCAAACTGGATTTACTGTTATATTTTATATTTTTTAATTCTCTAAACTTGGCGCTTTGATCTGATATTTTGACACAACAACAAGAACAGTCATTTTTATCATTTTTTTGTTCAAACAGGAACTTCTTTTGCTAAGCATGGAAGTTAAATTTATTTTGCATGTCTTTGGTGCAGATATTTAAAAAAGGGAAATTAATCTGTAATTAATGCTAGGGGACTTAATTTGCTTTAAACTGATCTTTCTCATCTTAAACATTACATTTTGAAATTATACTCAATACATAAAAAGTTTGTGTGTTTTACTCTCAGTGTACAGGGCTTTCACTATGTTCATTCACCCAAGTGGTCTTTTTTTTGGAAAATACTAAAATCAATACGACGAGTGGACTTTATAGATCTATTGTCTGAGCCCTGAAGGTCATGAGCAAAAATCAATTGCGTACACATATTCATACATATTCAAAGCGCGTGCTCATATTCTTCACGAACGCAAACGACGCCATTTTGTTTCAAGTTGTTGACCTGCCCATTCAATCCTATATTCAATCGACAATACACGATAACATGTGATGGAAAGTTGGAGAAGGAGACCGTTAAATATTCATTCAGAGAAAGATTTATGAACGCCTCATCACTTACTGGATTATGCCCCAAACTGCCATAAAAATATCCACAGAATCAGTCGGAATTCACAGTTAAAAATAATAAACCATGAGAGTTAATACCCTTGAACTGATGAAACGTAAAATTTTCCAGTCTTGACTTTGTTCAAAATGAAGTCCTTTTCACTTCATATGACGTTTAGATGTACTTGGCTATTATTTTAACAAAATACTCAATTTTCATATCAACTTTAAAACTATAAAACTAGAATGAACATAAAAGAGAAATTGAATCGACTGTGTCAACCGGGTGTAATTAAACTTGTACATCTATCTAGATCCAGAGAAAACGGCTAAATGTTGCAGTGTGATTGCAGCGATAGCCACGTCTCCTTTACCGGGGACTTAAAAAGAATTTTTAATTGACCTTAAAGACTTTTTGAGTGCCCAAGATACACCAGAATAATATGATTTAAACAGCGTTCTCATCGCGAATACCGCAATCGATTTATCGCCCTTTAAAAAAGCATGTTTATATATTAGATTTTTGAACGTCAGTTAAGGCGCCACGATAGTGTAATGGGTAAGACAGTTTCTTCTCACCCGAACACGTTGGGTTCGAATCTGCCGTTAGGACCTTTTTTTTTTTTCTTCTTTTTTTTTTTTTTTAACCCGAAACTTAAAAGAAATACAGAACACATTTTAACGATTACATTTTTAAAAGTGTATCACAAGTGAGTCTTGAAGGCCATGCCTCTCTTGTTTTCTTTCTTTTGTTTGTTTTGTTTTGTTTGTATGTTTTGTTTTATTTTGTTTTAATCCGTATGAATCAGAGGCAAGCTAGGAAGGCTTTGTCCCTTGTTCTACAGAGAGGAGGAAGTTGGGGTGAGTTCTGTCTTCGTTACGTGCTGATCTAAAGGTCTGACATTTCAGGTTGTGAAAAAGGAACGTACGGTCCAGTGTGTGGGGATCTCTGTGGTCACTGCGCTGGTAATGCGACCTGTAATGCCACGAACGGCCACTGCAAGAAAGGCTGTGAGCAAGGCTGGGAACCCCCCCTGTGTCAGATGCGTAAAGGTAAGCACAGTTCACGTCAGTCCTGGACGTTGCCAGATACATGAAGATTGTATATGTATATATATGCACACACACACACACACACACACACACACACACACAGATATATATATATATATGTGTGTGTGTGTGAGTTTGTGTGTGTGTGTGTAAAGACGCTTTAACATAACTTTTCAAACAAGTCTAGTTTTGTTAGCATCGTATTGCTGTAGTTTGTTGTGTATATTTGTCGCGTCTAAGGTATGTTTGGTATAATTTTACCCAGGATTCGCTCAAGTCGACCACCCTCGCACACAAACAGCAGACCACTGAAAATGAAATATATTTTACATCTTTTATTCACGTATTCGCACGATGCCAGAAAGAAGAGGCAGAAAGAGAACGGGACAAAATATATGCTAGCTAGCCTACAGATAGGAAAGAGTGCTACACCCACCCAACTACCCCAATCTATACCACTACCCGGGGAGGAAAAAAAAAACTTCCCAAAGACAAAACGGTGATAAGGGTGATGGATGACTAATGAGATTAGGGGAAAAAACAAGAAACGAACAGAACAAACTATGCCCCTACAAAGTCATATTCCTTCAACCCTCTCCCCTAAAACACAGCCAACTTGTTCAATTGATGCGGTGGCACAGTCGGTTGGAGGGCAACTCAGGTTGGAGTTTGGCGGGGCATGGTCCTCGGAGTGACTTCGGCAGGACAAGGAACTGTTCAAACAGCTGCAACACAAAATGTTCGCTAAAATTCACGATAGTGTTTGAATGGAGCTAAAGGAGACGGCTGTTTATTAGAAGGACGTCGAGACTTCAGCGGGGCTTACAATGGCACTACCGTGTAATTATTTCATAAATAGACACAAGGTGTTGTCCCTCAGGTGGGTTACGTATTTTTACATGTTTTAAAGGAGAGAAAAACTGGATGAATAAAACACTTCCACGCATTCATACAACAGTTATTTCCCCCTAGGCCTACCTCCACTTGGGAAAAGGAAAACGACAACAATATATTATACGAACTAACGAATAAAGGACAACGCACATGAGTCGTTTTGTTATTAAATTCATTTTCTTACTGCGCTAAAGAAATAAATATAGATGTATGAATAATAAGGACAAGAAAGAATAGATATCCATCCTATCCAACAGCAACACACACGTCTTGGTGTGTAAAGAATCCTGCGCACAAAATAACAGAAAAGAGAACTGGATCCCCGTACGTGTGCACACATAAAATTATCCTATGACAAAGAGAAGGGAGGGGAAAAATATTTACAATATAATGATGTACACAAATTAGACGTGTCTAAAAAACCCCACCTAATACATAAGGATAAAAAAAAAAAAAGAAAAAAAAGACCGGCCTACCGCGAAAATGAACTAAAACTAAAATGAAGAAATAACCGAGGAAACTTATGTTTTTTTTTATATATATAACCAGAATGGAACGAAGAAATGACATTTGGGTTCGAACTAGCTTCTGGACAATATTTCTGCTTACCTCAGCAGCTGGTGGGTCGACGGGTAGCAACACCGTGTGGCAGAGACCGGGTGCCGAGTCCGGGTGCTACACTCTGGTCAGTGAAGGAGACAAATTTGAAAAGAGACTGGGGGTGGGGGTGGGGGGGGTCCTTTCCAGTTCCAGATGATGCGGAACTATTCCTTCACACTCATCATCTCATTGAAGAGAGGCCACAGGGTCGGAGGGATACTGGGGATCTTTTAGGAGTGCCTGAACGAACAGATACCCCCTATCCGCCCTACAAAGCGTTGAAGCTCGAGGCGACCAGACGCCGTTAAGTTCTGAAAAGTGAATGATCTTGTCTGCATGTTTGGTGAAATTTTACCTTCTATAACTGAGTGAGGAATCTTGAAGGTGAGCCTGTGCAAGGAGGATGTTAAGCACGTGCAAGAGCTAAAATGACAGAATAACACGGATTGGGGGGGGGGGGGGGGGGGGGGGGGGGGGGGAGAAGGAGCAGAGGGAAAAAAAGAAAAGAAAACCAAAACGAGAAAACAACTAAGGTGAGATCTGTACATGGGTGATCACGTTCGTCACGGCTCAGTGACACTGGTGTACAGGAGGGGCCTTATGCGCTAAATCCGTGACAATATTATTGGTTTTTAAATTCCTGCTGTAGCGTTGTTTTCAAATAGATGGTGTCGTATATTTATATGTATCTATCACAGTGGGGCTTTACTCTATTAAACTGTTCTAGGCCTCACTTGACTTGCCACAGGTTAGAAATGCTGTCTTATCTTGCAGTATTATCTTGTTTTGTACACCATTGCACTGCATCGCACTTGCTTAGATTGTATTATACCGTGTTGTGCTGTACCACACTGCATTGTAGAAATCGAGTGCTGTTTAACGCACCCAGAGAGAATAGACAGGAAAAATGTTGGGGTTTTTTTTGTCTCAAAGGTGTGTCGAATCTATCATGGTATACGCTACACCACATCTCTTAAAGTAAAAAAGAGAAAAAAAAGGAATTTGAAAGCCAGATGCCTTAAAGACAATTCAGTGCGTGATTCAAGCCATGAAATCATGCGAACATCCTTGTAGACCACCTTAACATTTATCTTTTTTAAGTGTTTGGTTTAGCATCACACTGTATGAGCTGTATAATACAATCGTAGATGGCAAAATGTTCCGATTGAATACTGAATATAACTGAAAATATTTGCCTACAGACTATAGATACTAATAGTTATTTGGTTTGGATACATACTTTGGTGTATATATGTTTTTTTAAATCTCACCCTTAAAAACTATATATCTGATTACGAAGAAATGGTTGTTTGTTGTGATACTGATTGTGTCGTACGTGTTGATTTTATGATATAATTCTGATTTGCAGATTCTTTTTTTTTTTTTAAAGTGCAACCCCGATGTGTATTATCTTGCTCATCAAGTCCTTAATGTGTTGGTGGCTTTGTGATGGCAGGTAAAACAAAAAGCGGTGGTGGGTCACTTGCCCTTTCCGTCAGTATGGGGGCACCTGCAATACTGGGGGCCGTAGCCGCAGTCTTACAGTTATTCAAATGGATGTCTGATGGTCTTCCCTGTCTGTCTGGCTTTGGAGATGAGGAGCAGGAGGAGGAGGAGGAGCAACGTGAAAAACAGCTTCTACAACAACAGATAATCCAAAAACAACTAATGATACAAGCTGGTGCAAACCTTGAAAATGTGGAAGAAGACGAAGAAGAAATAGAAGAAGAAGAAGCAGGTAGCTCTTCAAAACAAGAAGATAGTGATGCAATGCTCGGTCCAAGTAAAAGTGAAAGCTTTGATCAAGGAAAAGATAGTAAGTAGTATAAGCCTTGCGCAAGGATCAGTTGCCAGTGCAGCATCAAATTCGGAATTGTCAAAAGAAAAATAAATGAAAGTCAAATAATAGTACTGAAGATATCAGTGATCCACAATACTGAAATGGAAATTAGATACGTTCAAAGTGATGAATTACCTATGACATTTAATCCATGGACAAAAATAACTGATGTTATTACCAGAAGACAAATTTCAAACGTATCCTAGTTGAACTTAGAGCACAAGTTCGATGTCAGCAACTACGAAACTATGATTTATTGAACAGATTTTAATTTGATGTCCATCAATATTCACTTGTTCAATGATCACCAACTTTGAAATTATGTAATTTTCTTCATCATTGTACATAAAACTATCAATGATGCTGAAATGTTGACTGAAATGTTGCCTCAGAGAAACATGTGCTGCGAGATGTATCCAATCGTGTATGAGACACCAGACTGAACAGGCATGATTATCTTCATTCTTCTTGGATAAGATGTCAGACATGGGTCTGATTCTCAAAGAGGGAGAAGGCACTCTGGGTCTTTGTTCTTGCCCAGAAACTTCAGAAGAAAACAGTGTAATGGAACCATCCCAGGCCATGTCCTGAAGCAATCCACTCAGACCGTGCACCGTACTAACCTTCTGTGCTTTATACTTACATCCCTTTCCGTTCTTTCAGGTCTTCTGTTGAAAAGCTCCTTCCAGTCCCCAAAACCTCTTCAAAGACATTTGGCCAAAAGGTCTTACAGTATCGAAAAAATTATGTCTTATTCCTCTTCTTCTGGAACTCAGTCACTTACCAACACTGTCCTCTTTCCAAATTCGAAAGCCCACCTGTTCAAACAGGCCCTTGGGTGTGTTGAAGTGTAGCTGTTTGTCTGTAGTCTTCCTTCTCCAACCCACAACCACTTTACCCTCTACTAAAACCATCATGTAGTGTGTGTGCCTGTGGGTTGGTGTTTACTGTGTGTGTGCGCGAGTGTGTGTGTGTGCACGAGCGTGTGTGTGTGCGCGAGTGTGTGTGTGTGTGTGTGTGTGTGTGTGTGCACGAGCTTGTGTTTGAGCGCAAGCATGTTTGTGTGCTCCATGTGTGTGTGTACATATGTAAAGCATATTTTGTGCATGTGTGTGTGTGTGTGTGTGTGTGTGTGATTGTTCATAATGTGTAGTATTGTTTTGGTGAATATAGAATATTGCTGTTTTTTTCTTTGTTTGGGGTTGTTTTTTGTTGTTGTTGTTGTTTTTGTTTTGTTGGGTTTTTTTCATTAGCAGAGCCATGTTATTATGCATGACTGTATATCTATTATTTCATGTGATACACTTAGAGCCCATTATATGGGTAATTTGCACCATGTAAGTACTATCTGTTATTATTATCATAATAATAATAATGTACATTTATATAGCGCCCTTTCTCTCAAAGAAAGAAAAATATTACAAGTTACATAACATCCATGACCATCTCCCCCCGCCCCCACCCCCCACCCCCCCCCACACACACACTCCTTACTCCCTTTCCAATTCTACCCACATCCAAAGTAAGCTGACATAGGTGGTGCTGGAGAACAAGGAAGCTGAGAGTGCTTATAGACAGGTTTTACAAAGATGAGTTTTTAGTGATGAGCGAAAAGCAGAAATAGAATCAGATGCACGGATATGATGAGGAAGGTTGTTCCAGATGTGAGGAGCAGCAAAGAAGAAAGAACGTTCACCATAGGTTCTTGTATTGACACGAGGAAGTTTCAAAAGATAACAGTCAGAGGAAAGGTGGAGATTTCTTGCGGGAGTGTAAACACTGATAAGGTCAGAAAGATATGTAGGCCTGTGGAATGGAAAGCAGAATAGCAGAGACACGCAACTTTGTATTCAATTCTCGCTTCAACGGGGAGCCAATGTAGAGTGTGGAGGTGAGGAGAAATGTGATCAGTACGTGGGACTCTGAGTCAGATGGGCAGCATTGTTTTGAAGTTTTTGAATTCGCTGAAGAATACTATGTGGACAGCCTATGATAAGAAAATTACTGTAGTCGATTCGTGACAGCACAAAAGCAGAAATAAGAGTTTTAGTAGCTTCAACAGAAAGGTACTGACGGATAGAGCTGATGCGACGAAGTTCACGATTGACTATGCATATCAGATTTACTACCTGAGCATGCATGCTGAGGTTTGAGTCAAGAATGACTCCAAGGTTCCTTACTGATTTAGAAAACTGAACTGTGGCATCACCAACCACAATAGTGGCAGGAAAAGAAGTAGATGTGGGCATTCTTGTAAAGGAAATAATCATAGCTTCAGTTTTGTCATACTTTAGTTTGTTGAATGTCATCCAGGATTTAACATCGAGAATACAACCCTGCATTGACAGAATCAGACTGTGTACTTGGTTTGGTTCTGCAGACTTTTGTAGCTTAGCATCATCAGCAAAAGAGTGGTGAAGAACAGAATGGCCAGAAATGACATCAGAAAGAGGAGCAGGGTATAGAACGGGGCCCAGGACAGAGCCTTGTGACACACCACAATAAATAATCATAATTACCTCACTTCTACGTCAGCCAGTGCCATGCAAAAGCAGATAAATAGTTACGAGGTTGAGCACGTCAAAGGGAATATTTAAGAGCTCGAACAGTGCTTTTCCAATGAAATGAAAAAGGGACAATTGACACAAGGGAACTCTCCTGCAGGTAGGAGGTGGGGGTGGGGTCCCAAGACTCTTTGAGTGAAGCCTTCTTGGAGAGTTCCCTTAGAAGGAAGTCGGGGAAGGACCTCCCAGCTGTGTAACCCTTTCACTGCCACACCCTTTTCATGCTCAGGTGCACCTATTTGCCAAGGGGTTTTTGGTTTCGAAGGGTATTGTTTGTTTTATTTTAATTCTAACATCCAAACTACTGAAAGAAAGTACACATAACCTACACTTTTCTGAAAGGGAAATGAACACACAATCCAATGGTAATATTTTCACATGAATTTATTACTTTTATTGGCAATATATTGGGAATGAAATTGAATGTAAATATTTTACATCAAAATTCTCTACATATGCCATGGTAAGCATGTAATGACATAACATTCACTCACAAAACTTTCAAAAAACAAATGAAACAAAAAGGAGAATATATCTCCTTACCTTATGCATCCATCAGTATGTGAATACTTGTTCAGAATTTTGATGCTGATCAGGTAACTGGACACATTTTCATGCAATTCTTTTTTCTTTTTTTTTCCTTCGTCACAGTCCTCACACAGTTGTTTCTCTGTCTTTTTTTTTCTAAGTTCTGGATTTTTTCATTATACTACACTAGAAACACACACTAAATACACACAAGCAGGAAGCTGTCATCATCTAATAGTTGTTTTCTTTGGTGTGGTAAACCTGGAAACAAGGTGTGATGCAAAGGGCCAGCTTTGAGGGACACACAGGTAGCTGCTCTCTTTTTCTTTTGAATTGCCTGGAGCACACTTTTCACCTCCTGCCTAAGGCCCGCTGCCCTACAGCCTCGGAGATGCTGTTGTGCAATGTCTTCACTGGGATCAAGGTCCGGATGTGGAGCTGGGTTGTCAGTGAACACCAGGTCACTGATGACGTCACATTGAAACGTGAGAAAGTACATGCTGCTTTGCCGGTCCTTCTTCAACACTTGGTAAGCATGCGGGAGGGCAACCTGAAGAAGGTGGGTCATGACTTTCTTGTACGAAGTGGAGTGATGGCCAAGAGGTAACGTGTCCGCCTAGGAAGCGAGAGAATCCTAGCGTGCTGGTTCGAATCGCGGCTCAGCCGCCGATATTTTCTTCCCCTCCACTAGACCTTGAGTGGTGGTCTGGACGCTAGTCATTCGGATGAGACGATAAACCGAGGTCCCGTGTGCAGCATGCACTTAGCGCACGTAAAAGAACCCACGGCAACGAAAGGGTTGTTCCTGGCAAAATTCTGTAGAAAAATCCACTTCAATAGGAAAAACAAATCAAACTGCACGCAGGAAAAAAAAAAGGGTGGCGCTGTAGTGTAGCGACGCGCTCTCCCTGGGGAGAGCAGCCCGAATTTCACACAGAGAAATCTGTTGTGATAAAAAGAAATACAAATACAAATACCACCTGGTGGCATCATATGGTTGCAGATTCTGATCTGCCTTGTTGACTGCACCCATCTTGGAATTGTAAGAGACCACACAGCTGGGTTTCATCACTTTCTGCCCTCCTCTTCCTCTACCTGCTGCATTGTTTCATCGTGCATAGTGGTGTGCATCTAGACCACTTTGCTGGACTGCCATTTCACAAACAGCAGTGGTTCTGACCCGAGTGATTTCACTGGCTCTTGCTGACTGACTTGCAGTTGCCTCACTTCAGCTGGTGCACAGTTTTCACGCATTCTCCCACAGCACACAGTATTTCTGTTTTTCATATACTGATACAATTTTTTAGCCACAATACCAATTGTCAATGAACAAATGTTATCCCTTGTCCAAAAGACTGCCAGTCATAAAAACAACAATCTTTTCTGTTGTTGAGAGATGGGCAGCATCAACTGGAATGTGCTGCTGAATTTGGAAACAAGGGTCTTCTTTCCCAGTGTATATATGGAATGTGTATGTATATCCACTGCACATTGAATAACTTGATTCCAAACCTTGCACGTTTCAGGGGAAATATACTGCTCAAGCTGCCCTTTCCACAACAGTAAGACCCATCAATAGCAATGAATTTGTCTGGAGTGTAGACAGACTGGAATTTCTCCTGCAAATATTTGACCAAATTCCTGATTTTGTACAGTCTGTCTCTGTCGGGATCATTACGTGCTGGTTCCTTGCTGTTGTCATTGCAATACCAGATTCGTAGCAAGGCTTGAAACCGATTCTGCGACATAGTTTGGAGAAATATTGGCATATAGAATATCGGCGATGTTGACCAGTATGCTTTAATAGACGGTTTGTGGACAATGCCTGTCAGCATTTCTGCACGGTTAACCTCTTTCCATTTTCACAGCCATGAAAAGCGCTCTTGTAGTTGGGACACTGCTAAGAGACCTGCTCTGCATAATGGTTGGCTTCGGTTATTAAGTGGTCAATCAGTTCATCAGTCAAGCAGAGCCAGTAATAATCAATAGGTTTTTCCCCAGCAACTGGTGTCTTGAGGCCAGGTTCTCCTTGGAAGGCTGGTATATCTGGCTGAGTCAGGTTTGGTGGCACAATGGGGTTGATCCAGCACAGCATCTCTCCCTCGTCCCTGAGCAACTCCTGCACTTCTTCTTCGTCCCTGCACAACTCCTCTTCCTCAGCCTCTTCCTCTGGTCACACCTGTTGAAATAAACATTGTAAGATATTCTCTCTCTCTCTCTCTCTCTCTCTCAGAGTTCACACACACATTGTTTCCACACTCATGCACACACACATTGTTTACTCACACACACATACACACACACACACACACACACACACACACACTACCACTCTCACACTGCCACACCCCTTGCCACGCCCACTGACTTCAGTCCACTCTCTTCAGGGCCTTTGGAAAAAGAACAGTGTAAACACAATTCAAATAACACACAACAATAACGGTGAGGCTTAACACCACCACGTCTGCCACGAACAGCACGCTGACAAGCTGGCTCGGTCACCGTGCTTGCAGACGACAAAGGCTGTGACACCTCACCTTCACTCCCCCTCTGAGACAAAACCACTGGAAGGGTCATCGCCTGGCTCAAAATCTTTGTCAGCAACATGTTCGTATTCCGTCTCCAGCTCTGTCTCTCCTGTCTGATTACGTCATCACGGTTAGCACGAACAAACGTATCCAGGTCTACGTCACCCCGAGTTCTCCGCAACTCAGTTTCACGGCATTCTTCATCATCAAACGAATTGTCTGACAAGTTAGCGTCACAAAAAAAGCACTAAAATCTCACCCTCCATCAGTTCTTGAACTTCATTGATGTTTGTGGTCACAAAATCGCGAAAGTCCTTCATTTTACGTTAAACGCTGTCTTTTTTCTGCCGCTAGGGCCAGGCTGAGATTCGTTGTCTGCCATTTTGAACTCGGCTTCTCACAAGTGTGCCAAACGAGAGGAGAGGGGCTGGGGGTGGAGGGGGTGGGGTTACCGGTATCAAGGCATGAGCTGACCATTTCGCGATGTGATCGAGCTCGCAGCTTATGAATAATTCAAGCAGATACATCAAGCTTTCTGATTGGCGTATGTTGGGATCCCCTGGCCTAAATGTGTAGCTGGGAAAATTCCAGTGATGACGCGGACGGAAATTTCCGTCGCGAGACCGGATATGAATATGATTAAAAAAAACCCAATGGTAATGTAAATTCAAGACATTTCTATTCTAAATATGGGGAGAGATGTTGTATCCATTGTATCTGTTTCATAATGAAAGTAAAATAAAGTCACATAATCCATCCAGTGTAACAATCTTAGTAGGCAGAAAGCAACGAGACAAAAACACGAACTAAGGGGAAAAAACGCAAAGGAAATGATTGAAATATACGCGGACAATATTCGACTTTTACATATCAAAATGGGGCTTTCAACATGCAGCGAGAGGTACTTATTTTAGCATTATAACGTTTTTCTTGGTATTGTTAAAATCTCCTCTACATGGTCATGTAGCATATTGCTGGAAAGCTAGAAACATCCCGCGGCTGGTGCAAAGCTTATTAACAGTCAAATGGTAAAGAAATAGTGCAAAAACGTTCATGAATTTGGCTTGCTCTTCTGCCATATAACTCTTCCGTTTGACACAAATCCATTGAACTGGTAGACTATTCCATTATCGTACATGAGACAGATGATACACTTCAGGAAGGCAACAAGGCCTGTCGGGGGGAAACCAAGGACGAAAGAGTGACCAAGCTTTCGGAAAGTGTGACAATATACCTCAAGGCCACCGACTCTCCAGGCCCAAACAGCCGTTACGTGGAATCACAGCCACTGACGACATGGAGAAGTGGGTGAAATATGAAATAAGTCATATTACGTCTTTCAAAAAGATATACCAAACGCAGCTTTGACTTAAAACCCAGGGCTCGAAACAAATCAGTCTCACTGAGACAAAACGTGTTCTAAAGCGCGGAAACGATAGATCTATTCCCTTTATTTCTCCCTCTTATGAGAAAGTGAAGATTGTCTAAAATACTTCTTTACGTGGGCCAGTTTTGAGCAGTCAGCAGTATGTCACCGACAATGTTCTTATACCTGCCCTTACATCTTTTCCCTCCCTTTCTTTCTTCAATCAAACGTCTTTTCACTTTGAGTGATATTAGACGTGGCATGTGTGTGCGCGTGTTGGGATAGAGTTTTAAGGGAGATATGCAGAGAAAAGATAAACTACAACAATGGAATCAGCAATTCATAAACATCTGTGAAACAGGAATTACCAACATGAACAACAAAAGTAAAATTAAATATCGATAGGCCGCATCACAAAAATAGGCCTATTGGACTATGTAACAGGGATTCAGCAATTTCGAATGAAAGCAATTGATTGGACATTATCTCTTTTATGTTTTGTTCTGAAAAATGTGTAACCTTACGTGTATTTGGAAGTAACCTGACAATTCTTTGACACTGAAACAAAATATGATTTCGTGTGATCTGTTTACCACAGACACAATAAATGTTTTCGCTAAGCTTTGTCTTGAAAGCATTCAGTCTCACTGAGACACACCAAAGAGATCACTAGTCTATAATAGTACGATGGATAGTCTATCATTTTTTGTTGTATAATTTCAGTGGTAAACCCCTTTTCCTTTGGGTAAGAAATTCTGTCGACTGCACTAACTTGGCAACTACTCCATATTGAAGACTCGAGCAGTCTGCAACAGTCTGAAACTGATTGTTTTGTTGTATATGAATTTGAAAATTATTCTCAATTCTTTGTGCACCCTTTTTGCTGCTCTGTCAGCCATTTCATTTCCTTTGATGCCAGTATGAGAGGGTACCCACCAAAATTATGTGTTTATACCTTTAGCTGACAGAACGTGCGAAAAATAATATATTTCAAAAATAAGATCTGACCGGGTTTTTATATTAATTGATTCTAATGCATGTAACACTGATTTTGAGTCAAGCAGGAAAACTATTTTGAACATAGCTACTGGGAGATTTATCAGATTTCCCAACGCAAGCATTATAGCTATTAATTCAACTGTAAATATATATGTTCCAAGATAAAATGTTCTTTCAATTTTAAGTGAAGGAATTACAAAAGCTGCACCCGTGGTTTTGTTTTCAAGCACACAGCCATCTGTAAACACCTGAAGGTGGTTTGGATATTTTTCATATAGACGGGTGTTTGCATTCACTTTCGTGATATTAATATTTTCATCTTTTTTCTGATCACAATAGTTTATATCAAAGGCTGGTTTCTGTGTCTCTCATAGTGGTATGGGTGTAGGAATATAATCAGCTGTCACGTTTGTTTGTTTTTATGTCTATTTCAGAACTTTCAGTTAAGTCAGAAGTATGTGTAGCTATTGCAATTTGAGATGAAATAGTGCTGGCCCTTTTTTGAAAGTCTGTATCTGATCTAATTTTCAAATCCTCTCCAATATAGTTGTCACTTGTGCTAGCTCTTTCATAAACTTTGATGTTGGAAGTTCTCGATATTCATCCAGTGGTAGAATTCCAGCTTCTCTGTGTGTGTCCCAGTTTGATGTGTGACTTGGAACACATAGTGCACGTTTATACACTTTACAATCTAAACTTTGTGACTTTTTTTTAGTAAGTATTTATGGGCACTAAAGTACACTTCTTGACCATAATTTTTTTATGTAAGTTTTGATCTGATAAGTGCTGTAGACAGGTGTATCACAGTTTTTACATCCACCCCCCAAGGCTGTTTACTAATGATCTTTAGGAGATTTAAACTTTTTCTTGCTTTTGTTACTATGCAGTCAAAATGAACATTCCAAGTCAGTTTTGTTGCAAGAAAAACTCCCAAAAATTTGACACATTGTTTATATTCTAAAGGTTCTCCAAGTAGTTTGAAATTAGGTAACTCTGCTGGGGTGCTTCCGGGATTAAATAGCATCGTATTGGTTTTATCAGTGGACAACGAAAATCCATTTTCAAACATGTATCGCCCAAGGCTGTTAGGATCACCATGATATAATCTCCAAATGTAATCTTTTGTTCTTTGTGGCGTTGACTTCTTTAAGGTTACGTTCATCCACATGCAATTATCATCTACATGCAAATATCATCAGCATATTGGACTAGGGTAACACTTTTTTTGACACTGCTTTTGGAAGATCCTGTATAAGGATATTAAAATGGATGGGTGCTATGATTGATCCTTGTGGAATTCCCGTGTCTAGAGTTCTAGATGTCGAATATGCAGTTCCTATTCTAGCTTTCCCTCCCTCAACTCTGTGAACTATCACTGGGGCGCCACATTGAAGAACTGTTCACCAGATTCCATCAGGTCTGTCTCCAAGCGATCTCTGCAAATGGCTTTTCCTGTCCATTCTGTGATGTTGTCGTCCTGTCGGCTTTTTTTTCTGTCTTCCCCTCAGTCTCTCTCCCTGAAACGTTCCTTGCTAGCAGACGTCAAGGACTGATCCACTACCTGACATTTTTCCCTCTTGCAGAGAAGGTTATATTTGTCAAGAAACATGTAATCATATTTCACATTTGGGTAAACAATATAGCAAAATACATTGATTCCAACAAAAACACTCAAGCATCACACCGTAGAATCTGTTTCAAGGAAAACACATAAACACTGACCCTCACTTCACTGAAGTTATATCATTCATCCAGTTGCAAGTTGTTGGGGTTTTTTTTGTTTTTGTTTTTTGTTTTTTTTTTGCATATCCCCTATCCCATCAAACACACACACAGTGAGGCACACACACACACACACACACACACACACACACACACACACACAGTCTTTAACGTATAATCCCTCGGTCAATATACCACCAAAATAGCATCATAATCTCCTTCTGAGGCATCGAGGGAACACCAAGAATCATCCAGTTTAATACAAACATAATCATGAAGAAAAACAAAACAAACAACAACAGTATTATCAAAACTTCAAAACCTGTTACATAATATTGTGGATATTCTAAGCTAGCCATCTGTCCCATCATTATGTTATTCTCTTTCTCTCTTACATACACAGAGTAGACGTATCGCTATCACATTCAATAGACAGCCAACTACCTGACATTTTCCTGAGAACTGTGTCTGAAGAAACAGCCAGACGGCCCGAGACAACCCCATGTAGACAGAGAGAACATAACCCTGATGGTCTGGTGCTCATCAACCTTCCTCTTCTGGAGATTGATCCTGATTCACTGGACAAATTGTCAGTTCCAGTTATCTGTGGAATCATCAAAATTTTGTCTGCTGACCTATCATTGCACTATCGGTGGTTATTTTTATTGTATTGTATTTGTATGTCTCTTGTCGCAACACATTTCTCTGTGTGACATTCGGGCTGCTCTCCCCAGGGAGAGCGCGTCGCTACACTGAGAGAGAGAGCAAAACCCATTTTTGTATTTTTTTTTTTCTGCCTGCACTTGTTTGTTTTCCTGTCGAAGTGGATTTTTCTGCAAAATTTTGCTAGGGACAACCCTTTTGTTGCCGCGGATTCTTTTACATGCGCTAAGTGCATGCTGCACACGGGATCTCGGTTTATCGTCTCACCCGAATGACTTGCGTCCAGAACACCACTCAGGGTCTAGTCGAGGGGGAGAAAATACTGACAGCCGTGGGATTCGAACCAGTGCGCTCAGATTTTCTGGCTTTCTAAGCGGACGCGTTACCACTAGTCCTACACTCCACTATCAACTGTTTCAGTTTACGAGGGTAAGTAGAAATTTGGGGGAACAAGTAGATATTTTTTTTTATCTACTTGTATCCTGAGAACTAAGACTTATTTGAGATTTTTTTTTACTCGGCACTAAATACAAACACACACAAAGAGTAATAGTAGTCGGTGGACAGCAATGCTAGTGTGTATCTATTGGTGTACTGTTTCTTTTTCAAATTATCACTTGTATAATGTTTTGTACATACTTGCGGTGGAGTGCACTTGTGTATTATGGGGCAACACGTGTTTGTGAAATGGGGTGGGGTAGGGTGGGTTCGTGCACGAGCATGTGTGAATACATAATTATGTGTGGTGTGAAATGCAGCTCTGTGTTTCATTCTCATGCTATTCTTGCATGTATATGTATATATTTTCCCCCTTTCTTCCTTTCTTTAGATGGCATGGTGTAAAAAAATTTTTAAAAATTAAAAAAAAGTTGTAACTCACTTTACCATATTATTCAAATTTATATTTTCACACCCCACCCCAAAATCACAGAAACTGACCCCCCCCCCCCCCCATGCCCCCCCTCCCCTCCATACACAAAGAAAAAATATATACATTGACATTGACAGATTTATTGATAGTGAGGTGGACGAACATAATTAAGCAGTATTTCATGATGAATATACAAACACATGTTCCATTTATCAATTTAAAGGGGAAGGAGATATAAAAAGAAAGAAAGGGTCTTTTAGAAATAAAATAGTAGATGCTGACAGCAGTAAAGGACAATAAAGTGTGAAGCAAAAACAGGCCTAGAAAATCAAGGCAACGATGTGTTCTGTAGTAAAATTATAAACCTGGAAAAAAAGGTGGTGGGGGTATGGTAGGAGATTTGAATCCCATATACTGGAGTCAAAAGCAAAATGACTTTCCCCAGGGCCAAAGTGCATTCCAGATTTGACGTCCAAAATGAATACTTATACTTCCTTACGTGATCAGCGCGTCAAAGTGATTACTCTCTTCGTGGCGATAACACCGTTATAATCATGTTATTTTCATGTATCTCAATTACTTGTGTAATGAGTTAATTATGTCAGCTCAGGGGCATAGCCCCTGCTACTGGTACCATGTAACCCAGTACTACCTGCCGCATGTGAAGTCTCCCAACGATGGACCAGGCGGAGGAGGAAACCTTTCCCAACGGCTGTGAAGGCGAAAGAGGATGACCAAAGGGCATGGGGAGCTCTTATCCTTGGCTGGAAGTCCTCCTAGGAGACCGAACTCCGAAGAAAAAACCTGCACCTGCCGAGACCGTCCTACACGTAGCGGTATCTGCACCTGTGGAGCTGTGAGCGACGGTAGGCGAGAAAGTGGGGAAGGGACTGCACAACTCCTCTTCACTAAAAAATGTCACCTGTGCTGGTCAGGCAACCAGGCTAATGTCAGAACGACGAGCTAGCTCTTCAACACCCAGCTTTCCCAAACCCTGCTGCGATGGAGAAGTGGTAACGGGGACAGGCAGAGGATGCTGCTTGCAGTTCCTAGGCACGACTCTGCACGCAGGCGGCTGTGGGGTGATGGTATTCCGCCGTAGACTGGGGCAGGTGCGGCGCCCGTATCCTCCCACAGTGTCAGAGCTGCCCTTTTTAGGGACAGCACTGCTCTCCCCACATGGGGAAGGGGAGATAAACGGATCCCTAAACAAAGCCTGCCTCGCCTAGTACCTGGTAGGAAACCGCACCTACTTGGACATCCAACACTAGCGGTCGAAAACAACAGAAGGAAAGAACCAGGAGTCGTGCCCTGACTCTGGGTGCCTGGAATGTTCGCACCCTTTTGGACAGAGACGACAGACCAGAAAGGCGCACCGCGCTCAATGCTAGAATGCTTGATCGCTACCAGGTGGACATAGCAACCTTTAGCGAAACCAGGTTTGCCGGTGAAACCCAGCTGGAGGAAGTTGGAGGGGGCTACACCTTCTACTACATTGGGAAGCCAGATGGCACCCCAAGAACCTCAGCCGTGGGCTTTGCCATACGAACCAAACTTGCACGACAGCTTGACAGCCTTCCACGTGGGATAAGCGATAGGCTGACGACCATGCGTCTGAAGCTGTCCAAGAATCACTTCTCCACAGTCATCTGCTGCTATGCCCCAACGATGACCAACCCTGATGACATCAAAGAAGCTTTCTACGAGGAGCGCAGCCGTACCATTTCAGCGGTAGACAGAATGGACAGGCTGATCATCCTTGGGGATTTCAATGCCCGCGTCGGCGTGGACTTCTCGTGGCCAAAAGTCCTAGGACTGCACGGCACTGGCAAGTGCAACTCCAACGGACTGCTTTAGCTCTCGCTCTGCGCGCAGCATGGACTGACCACCACCAACACCCTCTTCCAACAAGCGGACAAATACAAGAACACATGGATGTACCCCTGCTCCAAGCAATGGCACATGCTGGACTATGTGATTGTCCTGCAGAGGGACAGAGGTGATGTCTTCATTACACGCTGCATGAGAGGAGCAGTCTGTTGGTCGGACCATCGCCTGGTACGCAGCAAGATGAACATCAGACTTGCACGCAAGCTCCAACCAGCCAGGCAGAAACCCCCTAGGAAGTGAACATCCACCGTCTCCCTATCATCTACGAGTATGGAGGCAAGGTGCTGACAGACAAGCTGACCGCTCTGTTCCAGTCTATCTGGAGAGAGGGGAGGTCCCCCAGGATTTCAAGTATGCTTCAATTGTCCACATTTAAAAACGGAAAGGAAACAAAACATCCTGCGATAATCACCGTGGAATCTCTCTCCTCTGCATTGCCAGCAAGATCTTCGCCCGCATCATACTGAACAGACTGGTTGACCATGTCTCCAACACAGTCATCCCTGAAGCACAGTGCGGCTTCCGCTCAGGCAGGGGAACATGTGACAAGGAGCTCCAAATGGTCTTTGTAGACCTGACTAAGGCCTTCGACACGGTGAACCGCTGTGGTCTGTGGAAGATCCTCCTAAAGTTCGGCTGCCCAGAAAGCCTAATCCAGCTGATTGCGTCATTCCACGATGGCATGCAGGCGAGAGTACAGGAAAATACTGACATGTCGGATCCGTTCCCTGTGGTAAATGGAGTGAAGCAGGGTTGCGTCCTGGCACCCACACTGTTCTCCATTCTCTTCTCTGCCATGCTGATTGACGCCTTCCAAGACTGTGACCAGGGCATCTACATTCAGTTTCGCACAGATGGCAAACTTTTCAACTTGCGGCGACTCCACGCCAGGTCCAGGGTGTTTGAGGCACTGTTGAGAGAGTTCCTCTTCACTGATGACTGTGCGCTTGCTGCGCACACCCATGAGGACATGCAGTTCATTATGGACAGGTTCTCAACTTCCTGCAGGTGTTTTGGACTCAACATCAGCCTCAGCAAGACCGAGTCCATGTACCGACCAGCTAGCTCACAGAACGCCAGTGCCTCCCCCCCACCTGCAATCAAGATCGATGACACAGAAATCAAGTCAGTCGTCCAGTTTTGCTACCGGCCTGGGCAGCACCCTATGCAGCAACGGAGCCCTTGATGCAGAAGTGACGCTGCGCGTCGCCAAGGCCAGCTCCGCTTTTGGCAGACTCAACAACAGGCTGTGGAACAACAAAGGCATCAGGCTCAGCACCAAAATCAAAACCTACAGAGCTGTTGTGCTGACCACCTTGTTGTACTGCTTTGAAACATGGACGACGTATCGCTGTCACATTCAACAACTTGAGCAGTTTCTCCAGAGATGCCTACGAAAGATCCTCAGCATAAAGTGGCAAGACAGGGTCTCCAGCCTCCAGGTCCTAGAAAGGAACGGCCTGCCCAGCATCGAAAGCCTGCTGATCCAGTGCCAGCTACGCTGGACAGGACACGTTGTCCGCATGACAGACAGCAGGATCCTGAAGATGCTTTTGTATGGCCAGCTGAAGGTAGGCCATCGCGAACTTGGAAGACCCTGCAAGCGCTTCAAGAACACCTTGAAGACAAACCTCAAAGCCTGTGACATAGACATCGCTTCCTGGGAAACTGATGCCCTTGACCGCTCTCGCTGGAGGATGCTGTGCTCTAGTGGCATGAAGACGTTTGAAACCAAGAGAACGCTGTCCATTAAGGAGAAGCGTGAGCGAAGGAAACAAGGCTCAACTTCTGGAGACATTTTCCCTTGCAACACCTGTGGGAAGTGCTGCGCATCCAGAATCGGCCTCTTCTCCCATATGAGGACACACACCGACACATAAGCCTGCCTGCCTACTCATCCGTCGGTCCGACGGGAGACTCCATCAATTACTTGAGACATATTTAAGCTCGCAGTAAAGAAAAATGACGTTGCCTTCGCCTGGATCACATCGCAACATGTTGCCGTTTTCTCAACAGCTTCGCAAACCGATGTATGCAACTGAAAATAAGCGTGTGTGAGAGAAAATAGTGTCTGCATTTCAACCAAATGAATATGTATCTTGCGCTTCGTAGTTTTTGGCCCCGTCTTGGTTTGTTAGACACAATGTACAGTTTTATCGGGTACATTACAATTTATTTCTTTAGCAATTTTTTCCCGTGACGTCTGCTGGATTTTGTTGGACCCAAAAGGGTCCGCTTTAAATCAGAATATGTTACTGTTATACACACGTGCAGTGCAATTATATTAATTGTAAGGATCCATCATATAATGATATATGCATATCAACAACACAAACAACAAGAACAACCAGAACACACACACACACACCAGGATACAGGGTTATAACATCGACTTACTTTGTGCACTCAAGTGAGAGTTAAAATCAATGATAAAATCTATTTTAGCATAAAAGCAGTTTCAACTTGCAGAATCATATGTTCAGAAAAATGTTCTTTCTATTGTATTTAAAAAATATGCTATTAGTGGCGGGTGTCTTTCTCCACGCTGTATATTAGAACAAACACGCCATCTGGCTTACGTGTTACGTAATATTAAGAATTATGCAGCGCCGTTAAATGTGTCAATCGCCTCTGACGTCAAAATTTTCCTCACAGAGAGATGACGCTGTAGTGTCTTACTGGAGTCGACACTGACAGAAATTAGGACTTGGAAAGAGAGGAACAGTGAATGCTTCCCTGCAGTCTGAATGTGTTTGTGGTCGTGGTACTTGTGGGCAGGATGGTGTTCTCCTGCCCTAGCTCACCCAGAAGACATCCTCATTACGTTCCTCCAACCTACCCACCCATGCACACCACGCCCCTGCCAGTACTTCCAGGTGGGTGTAAGCTTGTGTGTGTGAGTGTTTGTATGTAGGTGGGTGGTTAGGTGTGAATAGAATAGAATATTTCATTGTCATGAAACCTTAAGGTTTTATCTTAGTTATGAGGAGCGCCTCTTTTTAATATGCATAGCCTAGAGTTTAGAAGATTAACTCTCTCCATACGAACGGCGAAAGAGACGACGTTAACAGCGCTTCACCCCAGTTACCATCATCAAAATATTGCAAGCGGAAGGCTCTTATACTGAAGAGGTGTATGCTGACAAAGAATACCACAATTCTGACGACGGAAGCTAAAGGTTGGGTCATTCAGACACCCACTGGACATCCGAGGGGTCTGTGTAGAGGAGAAGAGAGGCCTGGCCGTACTGAGTGAGTTAAGAGGTGATCTCAGTGAAGTATACAAGATCATGCACAATATTTATGATCCTTGCACCACCTCTTCCTTGTTTACTATATGGCTAACTACGATAAAACTCGAGGGCACAACTTCAAAATAAACAAAACTAACCAGTTCCGCAAGTTGTTTTTTACTAACCGTATCATAAATTTGTGGAATAACCTTTCCTATGACACCATCAATGCACCATCGGTAAACGCCTTCAAAAATCACATTGAGTTAAATCTTTATTGAGCTGTAGATAAATGTAGTAAACACTATGCCTGATTTAAACAAGGGTCTGTTCACAACAGGTGATCCAAAAGCACATAAATGGACACTGATTATGAGGACAAAAGGCTTTTAGCCTATAGCCAAACTTGAACTGGAACTGGAATCAGACGTTTGAGGCATGTGAAGGCCTGTTCGTCGTTCAGTTAGATACAGTATACCAGCATGCCTAATGTTAGCATACTGGGTCATAAATACTTGGAGAGTTGGCCCAGTGAGCGTCTAACCTAGTCTTGAAAGATGAGATGGTTGTGGCAGTCACAACACTGTCTGGCAAACCGTTCCATTTATTAAAACACAATAAAATATAAACATGTTATGAAACGGAAACATTCATTGACAAATGTCTCCAGCCTTGGCTTTAATTCCTTTAGTAAGATTGGTTCAATAGATTTATAAGATGAATCTCGTCATTTAAACTCTTACAGATAGTACACAGTCTTTGCTCTTACGCTGTATTATATATATATATATAAAAGCCAACAACAACAACAACTTTTTATACCTTCCCTATTCGATCGGTAAGTCATGGGTGTCGATTCGTATCACAGTCAGTGATTGCGTTTTATATTTGCTGTATCCTTTAGATATGGTCAGTCTTATAGTATGTCACAGCGTTCTTGTAAAATTCTAGTTCAGATGAACTGTTTTGTTTCTGTTTCCAAAATTGTACATACTCACTTTCCAACTTCTTGGATATAGCATATTTTAATCTTTTAACACTAAAAGTGAACGGATTTTTCCAAACATGGTCTATTCCACTTCCAGTGCTAGTTAATACATTTTTTAAAATGAAAAGTAGCCACTGAATACGTTTGTTTGTTTGACGATACATGCATTTGTAAGTTGTGTATACAAGTGAATTTTGAGGAAGCTCTAATATATGTATCCAATAACCAATAAATAGACGTATTATTTTTAAGCTAATAGGAAATCTTCCTATTTCTCCTAAAACATGGAGAACCATTGCTCTTTTATATACCCCAAGTAATTGTTTACAAAACTTGACATATTTATTGTTTCATGTCGAAATGTATTTAAAAGACAGTTACAGAATAATTCAAATAGATTAAACGACACATCTCCTGCAACATCATAACTTATGGAAACCAAACTTCTGGCCCATGTTGATATAAGTGATACTAAAGTATAAGTGACATACGATATCTATGTTGATATCTGTATTGCGGAATGTTCTGAACAGTATATGAAGAGTCTTATTTGATTGATTTTTTAGATGACTCTGTGCTCGACTTAAGTTGCCCCTCTCTCTTTATTTATGAATGAACGTTTGAAGTTGTAAGCAATGGTAGACGTGGTGCGCAGTTAACAACGGGTATTTTAGAATTGCTTATCCTTCTGGCAGATGACGTACTATTACCTGAAATGATTATTGGCCTACAAACGCAATCGAATAGTTCATGTCGCGCTGCTAATTCTCTGCAATTAAAGGTAAACATGCCGAAAAGAAATATAATTGTAATCAGGAAAGGTAGTTATTTAAGTGCCAGGGAACGGTTGTCTTATGATGGAGTTGCAATGCCCGTTGCAATATGTATATGTATATATATATATATATATATATATATATATATATATCTGAAGCTGTCCAAGGATCACTTTTCCGCAGTCATCAGCTGCTATGCCCCGACGATGACGAACCCTGATGACATCAAAGAAGCTTTCTACGAGGAGCTCAGCCGCACCATTCAGCGGTAGACAGAAAGGACAGGCTGGTCATCCTTGGGGATTTCAATGCCCGCGTCGGCATGGACTTCTCGTGGCCAAAAGTCCTAGGACAGCACGGCACTGGCAAGTGCAGCTCCAACAGACTGTTTTTGCTCTCGCTCTGTGCGCAGCAAGGACTGATCATCACCAACACCCTCTTTCAACAAGCGGACAAGTACAAGAACACATGGATGCACCCCCGCTCCAAGCAATGGCACATGCTGGACTATGTGATTGTCCGGCAGAGGGATAGAGGTGATGTTTCCATTACACACTGCATGAGAGGAGCAGTCTGTTGGTCGGACCATCGCCTGGTACGCAGCAAGATGAACATCAGACTTGCACGCAAGCTCCAGCCAACCAGACAGTAACCCCCTAGGAAGCTGAACATCCACCGCCTTCCTATCACCAAGGACGTGCTGCAGCAGCAAATCCAAGCAGCTCTCCAAGACAATCCTGCATCTACTGATGTAGAAGAGGTATGGAGCACCTTTAGAGATGCTGTGTACACAGCAGCAGCTGACACACTCGGCTTTGTGCAGAGGAGCCACAAAGACTGGTTTGACGAGTACGACTCTGGAATCTCCAAGCTCCTGAACACATTGTATATACAGCATCAGGATCACATTTCCGATAAAGACTGCCAGAGGAAGGAGAACCAGTTCATGCAAACCAAGCAACTCGTACAGAAGAGGCTGTGTGAGATGAAGAACACCAGGTGGGAGAGAAAGTCCGAAGAGCTTCAGTCCGCTGCTGATGCTCACGACATGAAGACCATCCATGATGGTCTCCGAGCTGTGTATGGGCCGAGAGTCACAGGATCAACCCCTGTCCGAGCCTTGGACCAGATCACCCTCCTGACAGACAAGAAAGACATCCTTGCCCACTGGACAGAGCACTTCAACACTCTCCTCAACAGGGACTCGTCCGTATCTGACGAGGCAATTGCAGCCCTCCCACAGGCCACCAGTCAGTGACTCACTAGCTGCCCCTCCCATCAAGGCCGAGACCCGGAAGGCCCTGAAGCTGACAACGTCAGCAAAAGCACCAGGAGCAGATGGAATCCAGGCCGACATCTACAAGTATGGAGGCGAGGTGCTGACAGACAAGCTGACCGCCCTGTTCCAGTCTATCTGGTAGAGAGGGGAGGTGGCCCAGGATTTCAAGGATGCTTCCATTGTCCACATTTACAAACGGAAGGGAGACAAAACATCCTGCGATAACCAACGTGGAAACTCTCTCCTCTGCATCGCCGGCAAGATCTTCGCCCGCATCATACTGAACAGACTGGTTGACCATGTCTCCAACACAGTCATCCCTGAAGCACAGTGCGGTTTCCGCTCAGGCAGGGGAACATGTGACATGGTGTTTGCCGTACGCCAGATGCAAGAGAAGTGCCGTGAGCAGAACAAGGAGCTCCAAATGGTCTTTGTAGACCTGACTAAGGCCTTCGACACAGTGAACCGCCGTAGTCTGTGGAAGATCCTCCTAAAATTCGGCTACCCAGAGAGCCTAATCCAGTTGATTGCGTCATTCCACGATGGCATGCAGGCGAGAGTACAGGAAAATACTGACATGTCGGATCCGTTCCCTGTGGTAAATGGAGTGAAGCAGGGCTGCGTCCTGGCACCCACACTGTTCTCCATTCTCTTCTCTGCCATGCTGATTGACGCCTTCCAAGACTGTGACCGGGGCATCTACATTCAGTTTCACATAACTTTTCAACTTGCAGCGACTCAATGCCAGGTCCAGGGTGTTTGAGGCACTGTTGAGAGAGTTCCTCTTTGCTGATGACTGCGCGCTTGCTGCACACACCCACGAGGACATGCAGTTCATTATGGACAGGTTCTCAACCTCCTGCAGGTGCTTTGGACTCACCATCAGCCTCAGCAAGACCGAGTCCATGTACCAACCAGCTAGCTCACAGAACGCCAGTGCCTCCCCCCCCCGCCCCCTCGCCCCCACCTGCAGTCAAGATCGATGACACAGAGATCAAGTCAGTCGACAAATTTTACTACCTGGGCAGCACCCTATGCAGCAACGGAGCCTTTGATGCAGAAGTGACGCTGCGCGTCGCCGAGACCAGCTCCGCTTTTGGCAGACTCAACAACAGGCTGTGGAACAACAGAGGCATCAGGCTCAGCACCAAAATCAAAACCTACAGAGCTGTTGTTCTGACCACCTTGTTGTACTGCTTTGAAACATGGACGACGTATCGCCGTCACATTCAACAACTTGAGCAGTTTCACCAGAGATGCCTACGAAAGATCCTCAGCATAAAGTGGCAAGACAGGGTCTCCAACCTCCAGGTCCTAGAGAGGAGCAGCTTGCCCAGCATCGAAAGCTTGCTGATCCAGTGCCAGCTACGCTGGACAGGACACGTTGTCCGCATGACAGACAGCAGGATCCCGAAGATGCTTTTGTATGGCCAGCTGAAGGAAGGCCATCGCGAACTTGGAAGACCTTGCAAGCGCTTCAAGGACACCTTGAAGACAAACCTCAAAGCCTGTGACATATAAATCGCTTCCTGGGAAACTGATGTCCTTGACCGCTCTCGCTGGAGGATGCTGTGCTCTAGTGGCATAAAGACGTTTGAAACCAAGAGAACGCTGTCCATTAAGAAGAAGCGTGAGCGAAGGAAGTAGGGCTCAACTTCTGGAGACGTTTTCCCTTGCAACACCATCCAGAATCGGCCTCGTCTCCCATATGAGGACACACACCGACAGATAAGTCTGCCTGGCTACTCATCCGTCGAACCGACGGGAGACTCGATCATATATATATATATATAAATTTACTTTTCAACAAAATTAAATCTTAACTTGGATTGCAAGGACCTTTTAGGCAGAGCAAAGCAAAGGAAGTTGTGTTGACAATAACACATAAATGATCAAGCTGGGGAAATCAGTATTGTGTGTGTTTGTTGAGTTGCTTGACGCTCAAATTATACCTATTGTCCAATAAGGTGCCGAAATTTGGGATATTGATAAAGGTGGGGTCCCTTGTGAAAAAGTTCACTTATTTGCCCTAAAACATCTAGGGGTATCAATACAAACACCAAATGATTTGATATATGGTGATACTAACATATCCAGTGTACTCGAATTCCATAGTATGGTGTGTAAGGCACAGATTAAATTAAAGCGGATAGAGCAGTGCAGATGTCGTTACAAACAACACACAGAAAGGGGTCTATGCTGTACACTGTGTGAAAACGCACCAGAAAAGTAAGTTTCAATGTCCTGCCCTGGGTTATAGTAGAAACAAATTCCTTTCCATAAAATAATGTCAGGAAACATCTGTATTCAGACTGATTCTACTAACAGTATCAACAGAAGAGGATGTTGTAGAGCAGTTTGCCATTTTCGTATAGAAGACGTCAGTAAGACGCTCTGTTATGTGCACTAAGTTATTTGCAGCCTACTTTACTTTGATCAGATTTGTGCAGTGATTTTGTAATTTCATTAATGTTCACCTTACCCCTTCAAAAGGGGCCGCAGCCTTACTCGAATAAATCATCAGTATCCGTGGCCGTATTCGTATCTCTCTCTCTCAGTCTGAGAGAGTCGTCCTTCCGTTTTAAAATTAAACATTGTCTAAACCAAACACACACACACACACGATTCGTAAAGATGTGAGCGATGTTGTCTCATTTTGACGCTGCGTCATCCTTGTACACTATACACATATTGAGTTTAGCAACATTTAGATGTGTACACGCTTGTGTGTCTCTTAGAACAACGGCAGATATGTACGGGCTAATATCTTAACCACTGGAAAAATTAAGATTCATTCATTCATTCATTCATTCTCTCTTTCTCTGTCTCTCCAGTGAAGGGAGGAATCAGAAGACTGCCCCAGGGTGCCAACACCACGCTTCCTTGCGATGTCAACATCACGATACCAGTTCCGGGTGCGATGTTGGTCACAAAGTGGGAAGTTCCTCCGGAGGGAGATTCAGTTCGGGTTCATGTTGCTGCTCAAGGAGGCATCACGGTGTTTGGACAAATCCGTATACGCTACACCCCACCTGCTTAGCAGATGCCTGACCAGTAGTGTAACCCAACGTTCTTAGTCAGGCCTTGAGAGATAGTTACATAAAATGAAATAAAAGAAAATAAGATAAGCAAATACGTAAATGAAAGATCCCACAACACACACACGCGTGCTCGCTCGCATGCAAGTATACACAACAGATATGCAACAATCATGCAGTCTCAGGGATATGAAAGCACAAACAACTGTACACAGGCCCAACACTACACACAAAAGCACACAACCCCCAAGACTTAAACTCACCCACACACACACTCGCGCGCGCACACACATTCCTACATATCGCAGCTCCCACAATGCGTGCGCGAGTGCACACACACACAATGCAAACATACGCACACAAACACACACAGAGCTCTCGTGACACATACGTACGCACACATGTACACACATTGAGACTGTTCCGTTTTGAAGAAGTCTCTGCAGTGTTGTTTTAGAAATTATCCCAATATTCGTTTGATTAGCAAAGGATCGTGCTCTACCTTTCATGCTAGACTTACGGTGGCTCCCTTTCTCTTTCATTCTTGCTATGAGGCGATCAATTGTGTGATGGCCTTATACCAGGTTTTTGAGGTAATCTTATACTTAACTTGGGTTTTCAGATGTAGACCGCTCGATGTTGTTGCGCAACTAGCTCGACTCTTTTCCCTTAATACCTGCATGTCGGGGCAGTATATCCGTCCATACAAGCTTTTGAATCAGAAAGTTGCGCATTGCCTCATGACATTCTGGGATCCCCATTCCACTTTCAGTTTTTCGTATGAGGTTCATTGAGTCAGGATCATGGAATATTGATTTCTAGGCGTACGAATAGAAGACAGCCACTGGAAAACTTGTCTCAGCTTCCACTTGCAATGTCAGGCTGGAGGTTGTGACTTTGTACGCGGCATTCTCTTTCCTTATTGTTTTTCAGTTAAACTCTGAATCCCCAAACCATACTGGTCTTTGGTGACTGAGTCATGTGATTATATCCTCTTCTTTACTGTTTCTTTTTATGAGTAGCTTCACCTCTGCATGAGTTCTGCCCTCTAGCCATCCCCAATGTCTTCCCGGAGTGCGTGAAACGATTGTGTTGAGGAGATGTTTAAGATTTTCAGGGTCTTGTGGCTGGTTCCTTAACCTCATCATGCAGAAGGTTTTTATGGTTTTGTAATGCTCTGAAATAGGCTTTAACCTGTTCTGGCTGGCTTCCAGCCTGCACTGAAGGAAGGTCAAGCGGGTATCGCATGGTCTCAATAGGAGTGTCTCGTTGTTCCGAATATCAGCCTCATAGCTTCATTCTGAATTCTTTCCAACTTTAGGAGGCCGCTCTGAGAGTTTGTTGTTAGCCCTTGTCCATAGTCAGTCCAGTCCTTAGTCCGTCGATCACACTGAGAACACGTGATTGATACATCCTGATGTACAAAGTCAGGTGGTACGAAGTCTTGCATTGAGAGAGTGTTGTTAGCCCTAGTTCGTAGTCGATCTAGTCTTTAGTCAATCACAGTGAGAATAAATAATTGACGTATATCATTGTACAGTCAGGTGGTACAGAGTCAGGTGGTACAAAGATGGCGTCTGCAAGACTGACCACGTGTTTGAAAACGTGACGAAGAAGCCACATGAATTTCCCGGCCTTCCAATCATCTCCGTGAGTTTTGAAGATAGGGGGGCTTACATCTGCAGCGCATCTACCGATCATGAAGCGGAGGATGCAACCACTATCAATCTCGTAGTTGGAGGTAGGTTCTTCAGCCGTGCTGAGTTTTGGTTTAGTATCAGACGTTGTTGTATGTGTGCGTGGGTGCGCGCGCGCGCGCGCGCGTGTGTGTGTTCTGTGTATCTGTGTCAGATGTTGTTGTATGTGTGCGTGCGTGTGTGTGTATGTGCGTGTGTGTATGTGTGTCTGTTCTGTGTGTCTGTTTGTGTATGTGTCTGTGCGCGCGCGCGTGTGTGTGTCTGTGTGTGTTTGTGTACAAATAGTGAGAGGAAGAGAGAATGGTATTCAGTTTGCACATAATTGTTGAACGGAAGTGCATATGTTATTGAACGGAAGCGAATACGGCCGCTGAATTGTATTCGCATAATAGCCTACATGGACATGCGAGGGGGGGGGGGGGGGGGGGGGGAAGGGGGCGGCAGTGAATGATAGGACAAAAGGGTGTCTTTTTACCTTTGAAAATTAATAGGAATCACACATAAGCCATGAATGCTTTGCCTCTCTCTCTCCCTCTCAAACTTTAAGTGAAAGAGGGGGGCCTTGTGTGCGTGTTTTTTTGTTTGTTTTTTGTTTGTTTGTTGTTGTTTGTTTGTTTTTTGTTGTTGTTTTTTCCAGTAAGTATCACGCGTGAACCACAACGGTTTCGTCTCTTTTTGCTTGTTCCGTTTCTTTTGTTTGCTGGTATATTTTGTTTCTTTCTTTGCTTCCCTGTTTTTCAGAATGTGAGGGTGGGACCTTCGGGATACGCTGTGAATATAAATGTGGGTTCTGCGCGGATGGGGAGACCTGTCAGGCTATTACTGGCCGATGCCACAAATGTAAAACAGGATGGATACTTCCGCGTTGTCGAAGCCGTGACCCAAATAGCAAGTACTCCCTTGTCACATCTATTTGCGTTTGACTTTGTTTTCCTTCATTGCGACAACTGACAGCACATTTCCATATCAGAAGACGAGAATTCCGAGCAACGCCAGAGGAGACTTCTATATATAGAGATATATGCATTCCAATACGATGCACCTTGCATAAACAAAAAAAACAAAAAACAAAACAAACAAACACACACACACACACACACACACGAAGACGCAAACGAACGAATAGAACACACACACACACACACACACTGAGAGCAGTAAATAAGGGGGGAGGGGCGAGAGGGGGGGGGGGGGTGTAGACTAGGAGGTACCTAAGAGAAACAGAAACCCAGAGACAGAGCGAGACAGAGACATGGGATGATGTTTAAAAAACGCGAGGGCAGCTAGTGGAAATCAGAGTGCATGAAGCGAGATGGATGGCTGGGTGGATGGCTGGCTGGATATAATGGTTTATTCATATAAGGCCATTGTCCCTCATGAATAGGGTACACGGTGTACAACAGTACAGTGTCTGCATTTGAATGATACTCTTAATGAATTCGGTAAATTATGAAGTCCTAATTGATCGCAACTGAAATGCTTTGTATAAATGAATTGAAAAATTCCCCACAATCTTTTCATTAGTAGAAAACATAAGTAAGCTTAACCATAGTTGACAAGGATACCTATAGAATTCTAATGGAATATATCGTGCTATCAAATTTGTCATGCTGGACAATGCAAAACAAAATGCAACTCATTTTCATTTCCAGTTTTACAACATGGACAAACTAAATGTTTTCCAGTATGCTTACCATAACGAAATCGATGCTGAACAATTTCAAAGATACCAGCAACTTAACACAGTGATGTTACAACAGTTTATTGGATCATTGGCTATGTAATTTCTACCGTCCTGTTGATACCAAACAGTCCGAAGAAACAAATCAAAGAGCAATGCATATTGCGTTTTACGTAGAATCTTCACTTTTATGGCTATATAGTATAATCTGGAAAGAAAAAAAAAAAGAAAAGAAAGTCCATTGAAAGTTTGTCTCTTTGAAGAAAACTTTTGAACAGACAACTTACAAAAGAAACGAAGAGATGAAACAGAAGGTGCTCACAGCGCTCGGAAAGATATGAAAAAGAAAGCAAATGCCCAGGAACACACGGAACGACAGTTGGCCTCTTGAGTTTTCTGGAAACAGTTGGGTGTTTTAGCAGTACGCTCACTAAACCAAGGGTTTGAAGAAAAGTGAGATGTCAGTTACACAACAAAGAGAAGGGGACCAAAAAGAGACAAACCTGGGGAATGAAATTATCTCAGAAACTGGTGTCCAGTGGCAATCTTAAATGCAACCTATAAGATAGGCTCTTCCTGCATCACAAACGGAATTAAAACATTCTTAGATAAACTCATGAAAAAGGATCATACAGGTTGTGTCGGAAGAAGATACACAGCAGATAATTTCAGACTGGTGTATGATTTTTTTTTTTTTTTTTTTTTTTTTTTTTAAAGAGAACAAACATCCCAGGGCTGCTTGTTTCAATCGATTTTGAAAAGGTGTTTGATTCAGTTAGCTGTAGAATTATAAGCATTAAGTTTAAAACATTTTGGCTTTAGGGAAAACATTTGTCGTTTGATAACAAGCATTTTGTGCCAATACAAAATGAATGTTCACATATTAAAAGCGTAAACGACACAGCTGTAGAGAAACACTTCTGCTGGATGTTACAAGAGTCAGTGTGTAGGATTAATGCGTGCCATGTGAACTTTAGCAAAGGACACATGTTTCTGACATAATCCAGGTGCTGTGATTGAAGATATGAGAAACAGGGTTTTTTTTCTTTTGTATGTTTTGTTTTATTTGGTCTTAATCCGTGTGAATCAGACGTAAGCTTGGGAGGATTTGTCTCTTGTTCTTCAGGGAGGAGGGAAGTTGAGGTGAGTTCTTAGTTACGTGCTGATCTAAAGGTCTGACATTTCAGGTTGTGAAAAAGGAACCTACGGTCCAACGTGTGAGGGTCTCTGTGGTTACTGCGCTGGTAATGTAACTTGTAATACCACGAACGGTAATTGCAAAAAAGGCTGTCAGGAAGGCTGGAACCCGCCCCTGTGTCAGGTTCGTAAAGGTAAGCACAGTTCACGTCAGTGCTGGACGTTGCCGGATGCCTGAAGATATGTATGTAAAATGTGCATTTAGATAAGACGCTTTAACATTACATTTCACACAAATCTAAATCTGTTAATAATGTATTGCTATAGTTTGCTGTGTATATTACTGGTTGTTAATTTCCTGCTACAGCGTTGTGTACAAATAGAGGGTGTCGATTATCCATATGTGTCTGTTACAATAGGGCTTTACTCTGTTAAACTGTTCTTGGCGTTACTTCACTTGCCACAGGTTAGAAATGCTGTCTTATCTTGGTGTATTATCTTGTTTGTACACCACTGCACTGCATCGCATTTGCTTAGATTGAATTGTACCGTACTGTACTTTACTGTACTGCATTATAGAAATCGCTTGCTGTTTCATGCATCCAGAGAGATTCGACTGAAAATAAAAGTTTCGGTCTCAAAGGTGTGTCGAAACGCTTTGGACAAATCCATCATGAAAACGCTACACCACATATCTTTAAAAAAAAAAAAGAAAAAAGAAAGAAAAAAAAAAGTAAATGCCTTAAAGACATTGACCCAACGCATGTGTCAAGCCTTGACATCATGTGAACATCCTTGCGGACCACCTAAAAAATGTTTGAAGTGTTTGATTTGACATCATACTGTATGGGCTGTACAACACAATCATGGATGGTAAAATGTTCCGATTAAATACAGAACATGAGTGTTATAAAATATTTTGCCAATAGACTATAGATACTTAACGTTATTTGGTTTAGATACTTACATTGGTGTATATTTCAAAAAAAAAAAAAAAAAAAGGTCTCACCCTAAAACACTATAAAAGAGATTAGATCTGAATACGTATAATGGTTGTTTGTTGAGATACTGATTGTGTCATGCATGTTGATTTCGTAATGGTATAATTTTGATTTGCTAATTTTATTTTTAAATAGTGCAATCTCAGTGTGTATTGTCTTACTGATCAAGTCCTTAGTGTTTTGGTGGCTTTGTGATGGCAGGTAATGCAAAAGGAACTGAGTCACTTGCCCTTTCCGTCAGTGTGGGGGCACCAGCTATACTGGGGGTCATTGCTGCAGTCTTACAGTTATTCAAATGGATGTCCGATGGTATGCCTTGTCAGTCTGGCTTTGGAGATGAGGACGAGGAGGATGAGCAAGACCGTAAACATATTCTACAAAATGCAATCAGGAAACACCTATTAGTAATGCATGCAGCTGGACGATTAGCTCAGGGTGGAAACGATGAAGAAATAGAAGAAGTTGATGAAGAAGCAGAGAGCGATGAAAAACTTGGAGAAGAAGAAGGTGATGTAAAGCCCGACCATGATGAAGATGAAAGAAAAGGTAGTGATTTAAGCCCTGTTTCAGAAAAAGGTAGCAATGTAAGCTTTGATCAAGAACCAGCTTTCAATGAAGATTTAGATGAGGTGTCAAACGAAATATAGGTGAACGTCCAATGATAGTCATACAAGTACTGCAGATATTAATTATCCACGATACTTAAATGTATTTGTATTTGTATAACTCTTTTTTATCACAACAGATTACTCTGTGTGAAATTCGGGCTGCTCTCCCCAAGGAGAGCGCATCGCTACATTGGCAGTGCCACCTTTTTTTTTCCTGCTTACAATTTTATTTGTTTTCCTATCGAAGTGGATTTTTCTACAGAATTTTGCCGGAGGCAACCCTTTTGTTGCCGTGAGGTTTTTTTTAACGTGCGCTAAATGCATGCTGCACACGGGACCTCGGTTTATCGTCTCATCCGAATGACTAGAATGGAAAATATAGATATGATCAAAGTGATGAATTACCTGTGGCCTTTAAACCATGAAAAAAGAACCAGTCGTAATTACCAGAGGATAAATGGCAAATGTATCCAAATAGAACTTAAGAGAACAAGTTTGCTGTCAGCAACTGCGAAGCTATGGTATAATAAATGGGCTGTAAGGACTGTAATTATCATCAACATTGAAATTATGCATTTTCCTTAATCACTGAACGTAGAAAACTATCAATGATGCTGAAATGTTGACTGGACAATAACATGAAAAATGAATAAATGAAAATATAAATAAATCGGTGTTTTTTTTTTGTTTGTTTTTTTTTTCATTATTTTTATATTAACGACCAGAAGTAGAAGTTTGGATTATACTAACTGTTCGGTTTAATGTATGTTAAACTGATGCAAACTGTGACTGTCAGTTTGTGTTGGCCAAATTTCGTGACTATCTCAGTACTAAGACGCTTCTGTAAAGCCCATAATCTGCTCAGCCAATCAGCGAAATTTCCAGCCCTAAGCACCGAATCATTCCTAAGCCAACAAGGAACGCCCCGCAGTAGGGATGAATGGACAGGTGTTCGAGTTTGACACGTTAAGTACATTTAACCAAACATGGAGTATAATGCAAACACCTCTTTTTAGTGCCATATAAATATAGTACCATGTCAAACTGAAGCAAAAATACAAATTAAAAGCAAAAAAACAAAAAAACAACAAAAAAAACCAAAAAAACGAGAAGGGCAAAGCCTTTTCTCTTTGAGGTCCGGCTACAGATTTGCAATCTTGGTCTGGAAGTCCAAAGGCCCTAGACTGGCTTCAGAGGCAAGTTGCTTCTGTAGATGAAGGGCTATCTATTTTTCAAGTCCGTCTGGGGCGATCTGGTGCCAATGGTCTTGAACCTCAACAGCGCGATGTATTCTTATCAGTGATGGAGAGACAAGGGAAAGGACAGTCATTAAACGGAATACTCTGTTTGATACTGTTACTGAAGCTATTGATGTCGTATCAGCTTATATTATTTCTTTTTGTAAAGACATGATTGTTCCCAATAAAACCAATAATAATTTCCCAAACAGCAAACCCTTGGTATCAAAAGTCCTTGAATGTATTTTGAACGAAAAAAAAAAAAAAAAAAAAACCCAAACAAAAACCAAACAAAAAAACAACCTCTTTTCAGAGCAGCAATAGAACTCTGAAAAAAAAATCTGTGCAACACAAGCAAAAACAAGAGGCAAAGACTTCGCGCTTTATCCAGTAAAGGAATCATGAGGAGGAAAAAAAAAAAGATTAAAAAAAAAATCGTTGAAAAATGCTCTGTATTAAATGTGAGATATAAGATTAGCTTGGGGGAAAAAAAAGGGGGGGGGGGGGGGGGGAAGGAAGCATGTGAGCGGGATCAAACCACTCATGTTCAGTTCTGATGCAAGCAAATTAATCCCCAAGGCTGCGGCACATTTGAGGTCAAATGACCAAATTCAAAACTTAGGCTAAAGTGATCTAGTTCCGACCGATTCAGTCACCTACTTTGGTTCTCAAGGTATTAGGCCTACTGTAGACTAACAGCATACCTATTTGATTCGCACAGTCAAAAACTTTTGTCAGACTTTCTGTGACCGAACACAACGCCTGTCGTGTTTCTAGGTGCTATTTTTAGTTCTGCAGAAGCCGTTAAAAAACGTTGGTGTGCTTGATCTAAATCCGACGGGGTGGATCAAAACTCGACCGATTTAGTCACTTATTAATTTTTGGTTCTCAAGGCATTACTGTCAACTGATAGCATATCAATTTGGTTTGCGGACTGTCTGTGATTGAATACAATGTCTGTGATTGAATACAATGTCTGTCATGTTTCTGTGTCCTATTTTTTAGTTCTCCAGAAGCCGTTGAAAACGTTGGTGTGCCTGATCTAAATCGGGCCAGCCTGATCTAAACCCGACCATGTTGATCTAATGCCGATCAGAGTTCTGAATAATGTGAATCTGCATCTGGATATGTACGTTGCTGGGGCTGAAGTTGAATGTGCAACGGGGAAGGTGTTAGTGGGGATTCTGCACAGTAGTGCCTGAAGCCAGTTGACGTGATATCCCGTTGTACATGTGTGTGTGCGTGTGCGTGTTTGTATGTAATGCAGTGTGTAAGAATTGGTTTTGCGATCACACACACACACACATATATATATATGTGTGTGTGTGTGATCCCTGTACCAATATATATATATATATATATATATATATGTGTGTGTGTGTGTGTGTGTGTGTGATCTCAAGTCCAATTTTGACTTATATATATGTGTGTGTGTGTGTGTGTGTGATCCCTGTACCAATATATATATATATATATATATATATATATGGCCAAGAAAGGAGATGTATTCACTGGAAACAACACACACACACACACACAAAGATAAAGTCCACTTCACATCTGAACTGATCGGGATTATGTCCACCAATTGAAATAATGGTTGCTTATCATGGGAAGAAGGTGACTGTGTGAAGTGGTCGGGTTTAGATCCATGAAAAATCGGTCGGAATTAGGTCAACTTACTCAAAAGCAATGTTGATGTTTTCTTCTTCTGGCGAAGAATAGATGTGATTGTAGTGGACGTAATAACGCCGTTTAAATCATGTTTTTTTGTGTTTTATTATATCTCGATTTTTTTTTTCAGCGGTAAAGGAGACGTTGCCATCTCCTTTAAGCACATCGCAACACATCGTAGATCTCTAGATCTGCACAAAAGTCTACAACAGGCTGAAAGAAACGACCGATTCAATTTTTCTTTTATGTTCATTTCAGTTAATTCAGATTCTGAATATTTATATGCAGTAAACATGTCGGTGGTGTAGTTAGTATCACTGTAAGTGTTCTATCCAGAATTTGTGTTTCTTTCCTTTTAATTGTGAACAAGAAACACGAGGTCATGTCTTCCAAAACAACCTACCTTCTAGTCAGCAGCCAAACTCACTGGAGAGCGGTTTTTAGAAGTTTCGGATTTCGGAACTCATCTCAACGAAATAAACCGTTAATGATTCAGAAAAAACGGCTTAATTCGGGAGACTAACAACCTGTTATTGGTATGACTGTGAAGGGTTTTTTTTCCTACTGTGTTTAAACCAATTTTGGTATTGGCAGGCAAAGTATTTCCTGAGGAAAGACACGGACACGTACAGACACACTCACACACACACACAGACAACCAAACACATTAAACCATAGACTCACTTTATTTACACAAGTGAGTCAAAAAGGAAATAAAGGAATCTAAGTATGTTTATAAAGAGAAGGTAAAAAGACAGTTTGAAAGAGGCTGATACAAGGAGAAAAATTGCATTCTGAGCAGTGTAAGACGCAGGCGTCTGTATTACCAATGCCATTAGATTAGCAAAACATTTTCTGATAAACATAACGAGTTTTATCGTAGATTTGGACGCGGTGAGTTGAAAAATGACTTAGAAAAAGTAATTGCTGACCTTCGAAAGAGTGTTTTCAATGATGAAAATGATGCTCTAGTTGCCCCCTGAATCTGTGTTAAAAAAAGAAGAAGAAAGAAACAAAGTGGTAATAGGATCAGTGGACATCTTTTGAAGACATATGCATCACAGGTATGTGGTGCGTTTGTTACTGATCTGTGGAAGAAATCAGTTATTCACTCTATCCCCCCAAAAACACAGAAGGCCTGTCTCCCTGAATGACTATCGCCGCATCGCCCTTACCTCTGTTGCAATAAAATTGAACTGAATGCATAATTCTCAAATACATTCTGTCTTACAATATTCCATACAATTATCAACATCAGTTTGCAAACAGGGCCAATACAAGTACTGCCGTCTCCGTCAAGCCCCTTCCTCTTTTAAAGCAACTTCAACTGATACTCTAAAGGAAAGGAACACTTCTCTTTCCTGTCCTAATCAGAGTAAACATCAATTACTGCACTGGTACAGAAATAACACCCTTGATTAACTAACTCTTTTGACTTTGCCCTTGGAAATCCTTCTGACTTGGACAGTGCCTGTTTTGAACAAGCTAATATTTTTTTCCTCTTGGTGCAAGGACAACTACTTAGATTTAAATGCTAAAAAAACAACATAATTTTCAAAAGAAAACATTCTTACACAGTTTATAATGACTCTATATCTTTTTTTTCTTCAAAGAGCCAATTTTGCTTCTTCTTTTTCCTCTCTCTCTCTCGTTTACCACTGATGTACCTTTTTTCTTGAATCAAGCATGTGAAATGGCGGGATGAAGGAGGTTGCTGAACCCACAAGACTCAGACTACTACTATTCACAGTCGTGGTAATAAAGCATAGCAGTGACAGATACATTTTTTTCAAACAACTGGTGTTTCAAAACAAAACAAAACAAAAACAAAAATGGTGGAAGACACGTTGTTCTGGTTTTTATCATCAACAAGTTTTGATAAAAAAAAAAAAAAATAATAATAATAATAACATTCCACTTTTTGTTTGTATTTCCAGAGGATATTGACCTATCAATAGACCATACATATTGGGGCTGGTTTATCAAATTTCGTTATAATCTTAATATATATATATATATATATATATATAAAGCTGTTGTAACTTTCAAGCCAGACTATACATACTATAGCACCATACTTCACCCCGATATAGGAATAAACGGTTCTATTTTCATATGTAATAGTAGGGATTATCTGCAGGCCCGCTTTCGTGGGGGATCATTCGTGGCTTGCAGAGCGAAAAGTAGGTCATATGACGTAATGGGCAGCCCACCACCTTACTCAATTTCCTGAGTTTGCACTGCCTTTGATCGGACAACTTTTTGGCAGAGTTTTTAAATGGATAAGTTCGAACGCGTAATGCCAAAGATGTGACAGGAAACACGCTCGAAGTAAACATAGAAGACCAAAGCAAATAATGGGTGTAGTCATAAAATTGAATATGTGCTGTAAACTTGCAAATAACAGTCACCGAAAAACTTAAAAATCCTTTCGCCAGGAGAGCGATTTCCACGATGTAATTTTAGCTTTTCGGTGATCGAGAAAAAATAGGACATGCATGGAGACGCGTATTCGCTCGCTAAAAATAAACGGGGAATCTCTACGACAACCAGAGGAAGGCGGGTCTGCAAACCCTCTCTAGTAGCAACAAATTTCTTGTGATTTCTCAAAAGGAGAAGCAGAACTCTAGATGCGTAATGAAATCGCCTAAAACATATTTTCAGGTGTAACGAAGTGGATACTAATTTCGAACAAATTCAGTTCCTTCAACAAAATTTTGGCGGATCGCGCGCGTTCTACAGTATCGAAAATTGCAATCACGTCGATCGTATATGTCTGTGACTCGACAGTTTGAAGTCATTGCGATATCCAAATCTTTTCGAACCACTCTTCGCACTTAAGCTTCGAGACAGACGCCAAAACAGTGGCTCTTTATTGTTGGAGTATGTGGGAATGTGCAAAATATTTTTTCCCTCTTTTTCACGATCTTGCTGACCAATTTCGACACCGGGAAAAGTGGATGTTGTTCGTGATAGGCGCATGCGCAAATGGTTGTTTGACATGCCACGCCCGTGTGCACTGCGCATGTAGATCTGATTCCCATTGTCGTATGCGGGCAACAAAAAGTGTGTGATAAGGCCTTTGCAGAAAGCAGTCTCAGAATAAAACTCCTTTCAGTAATGTGCCCTCGCAAACTATCAGTGTCATTCGAACACGACTTTGAAATTTGTGGACCGAACGAATGGCCGCGCAGCTGAGGCCAAGCGGCCGTCATGTGAGTGTTCCTGTGCCTTGTGCGAACAGTGTAGCATACGTGTGTGTGTGTGTGTTCTGCAAAAGTACAGAGGTAAAGTCAAAAGGGGCTGCCAACCACGTAACAGCCCTGTTTATGACTGTGTTCATGACTTCCCTTATCTCAGTCTTTGATCATGGTGGCGTCGAAGCCGCCTCTATATGTGTGTGCGTGTGTTCGTTCGTTCCTCATGAGGACATGCAGAGGTGAAGACAAAAGGCCGAAGATGATTTATAACCATCCCTATCTCTTAACCATGTCGGCTTCACTTCTGCCCACAGCTGCTGGAGGTTTTACAGAGATCACTCACATCGCCCAAGGGGTCTCGATGTCGCCATCGTCAAGAACCGAGATAAGGTACAGGCACAGTCATAACAACATCAACCAGTAGCCTTACTGCCCCACCCCCTTCCACACACACACACACACACACTAACACAGACACATAAACCCTAACACAAACTTTATTAAATAAACATTCGAAATATAAAATTCGCCATCCCACTTACACAAACACTCAAAACACCCCACATTTGAACTGAATAACATACACAGAGAGAGGCAGAGAAGCAGCGTGGAGGAGGGAGAGGGGCAGAAAGAGGGAATGAAGGGGGAGGGGGATTGGATTGTAAAGAGTAAAAACACAATACTATAGAACACAAATAAACGTGCAAAAACAACAACAACAAAAACCCATGCAATAAAACCACACGAATCTTTAAATATGTTTTCCACTATCACACACACAATTTTAATGAAAAAGTTAAAAACTTCATGCAAAAAACAAAACAAAATCAGCTTCATATCCGTGTAGAAAGAGAATGTTGAAGGGAGAGAAGGGTGTTGAGGATTATCTGCCGCCCGCGCGGCACGGTCGTCACCTGGTGAGCTTCAGGATGGTTCGGTCCATTCTACATAACTTGGCAGGCCAAACAGCCGAATGATTTAAAGTGTTGGACTTTCAACCTGGGGCTCCCGGGTTTGAATCTCGGTAACGGCGCCTAGTGCGTAAAGGGTGGAGATTTTCCGATCTCCCAGGTCAACGTATGTGCAGACCTGTTAGTGCCTGAACCCCTTTGTGTGCATGTGCACGCAGACTAAATACGCATGGTAAAGATCATGTAAGCCATGTCAGCGTTCGGTGGATTATGGAAACACGAACATACCCAGCATGCACATCCCCCCAAAAGGTGGCACGTTAGCAGATTCGAACCAAGCGTATTCAAGTCACGAGCAAGTAGACTTACAGCACAAAATCACGTTTACTGATGCAGTTTATTTATTTTTTTATTTATTTTTTTTAAAGCGTGATATATCGATTACGGTATTCGAGATGATAACGCCACTTAAATTATAATATTTTGGAGTATTTCGATTATATAAGACATTCTTTGAAGTCAGGGGCAAGGAAACGTTGCCATCGCCTCAAGCACACTGCAACATGTAATCGTTTTCTCCTGATCTGTGTTCAGCAAGCTTACTTACAGAAAATAAAACTAGGTCTATTAAATTTCTCTTTTATGTTCATTCTATCCAATTTAGTATCCACTTTAAAATATGCATATGCAGTAAATACCTCGGTGGTGTAGTTTGAGTCACTGTATGTGTTCTTTCCAGAATTTCTATTTCTTTTCTTTTAATTGTGAACAAGATAAACGAGGTCATGCCGTCTTCAAACCCAAACATCGAAAGTGGTTTTCTGGATCTGAATCTTCAACGAAATAAACTGCTCGTGATCCTGAAATACAGCTTAATCCGGAAGAATTACAGTCTATTATTGGTATGTCTGTAAAAAAAAATATAAAAAAAATAAAAAATTCCCACTGTGTTCAATACCAATTTGGGTATTGGCAGACAATGTATTTTCAGATGTGACTAAGCACTCTGCTTGCTTCAAACACTCCTTCATGCACAAGCTGTATAAGAAGACGACGTCAGTTTTTGCAGCTAAGGGCTGGACTTCAACAGCCCGCCCAGATGATGTGTGACGCCTTCCCTGTGGTTTGAACGCAAAGCCGCTTACTTCATTCTGTCCTTCTCGCCACACACTCGCTGTTCGACCAGTGTCACAGTATGTCATTAGCTGAGTGGAAACTTGTGTTTCTGCTCCACCGTAGTTAGTTAATATCTCTTTTGTCAGATCAGTAAACTACAAGTATTATATACTGGCAGAATCATCGCAATTCCATCTTTTGGTCTATTCCATTAATTTTGTGTTTGCCAACGTTAAACTGATTTAACGCAGTTTGTAATTTTCAGCGACGAGCTCGTTAAAACAGACCTTATTCAGGTGACTTAAATTAAGATTATAAATTCATCTTAAATAATCAACACTTCATTTTATACTCATTAGAAAGTAGGAGTTGAGCTCTTTCTTTTGCAACTGATCCGACGTAAATCGGTTCAGGAATCATCTAGAAATATATCACTGAACACCTTGTAAGAAACACAGTTGTCAGATTTGACCATATTTGAGTCGATCTGTGTTGCAGCACACGTGATTGTCTGTGCAGTCCGCTTAACCTGCATAAATTGGCACAGTGAGTGATGAGTGGTCACTTCATACCTGGTCAGTCATCTGACCAGAGCTGCTCTCTCTCTCTCTTGCTGCGTCGCGGGCAGTATGAGTGTGTGTCATGTGTGTTCTCACAACGGCTGACATCTCGCTATGTATCACTATAAGTACTAGTGTGTAGAATGTGTTGATTTGTAAATTGTATTGTTCAACATAGTACTTGTGTTCATATGAGTATGTTCAGTTATTGCTTTGACATGTATTCACAGCTCGGTTATGATTGATTTAGAAAATCGTCATGTCGTCATATGCTTGTAGCAGTATTCCATTTGATTCTTCTTAACGTCACAGTCAAGGATGTCTCGGGACACAGATAGTTTGTTCCAGAATATTCTAGTGAGTACATATGACCCGTTCTTTCTCATTTGCTGTCACCAATGAAGGTTACAGTGTTTCACTGATTCTTAGTACTCTAAGATAAGATGTGTGTAGTATTCTGTCATGATTACAAGATAGTGTTGGATTAATATCAGTTATTGGTTAAAACCACCTGATATGTATCAGTCTGTCAATTGTAATTTACTTATCATGCTCTCTCCTATATGGCTTACTCCAGTATAGTGCAACATGATAACCCGATTCATTTGAGTCACTTTGACACAGTATAAGCTTTACCAAATCTATACTGTCAGTGTACTTTCACTAAATCAGTATAACTTAAATTCACTTTAACTGCACTATTTAAATGTATTAGAAATGTCATTTGATGTCAGTGTTTGATCTTCACACATATGCATTACCAAGTTGTAGTCTTTCCATGTAATATGTATACATATGCTTTACTATTCACTTGTGCTGACATGTTATGCTAATGACATTTGTTTGTGTCATTCCAGGCACTGTCTTCTCTTTTTATGTCTTCTCTTCTTATATCTTCTCTTAGTTCTTCTCTTTTTATATCTTCTCTTCTTAGTGTTCTCTTTTTATATTCTGTTCTTATATCTTCTTCTTAGCTCTTCTTCTCATTTAATAACTATTGTAAATAAAACAATAGAAAAACCCATTTGTGACTGGTCTCTATATGTTCCTGGCCTGTGTGTGGGAATTCTTGTCTATCTTCTCGTTCAGTAAATCATCATTTAGTTAGTTCTTTTGTACTGTACCCTATTAGAACCACTTGGTTCAGTCAACACGGCTACACAGAGAAATGACAATATTAACGTATACCATGGACGCACAGAAAACTGACCACTGGGTTATTAAATAGGCTCACATTGTTTACACAACTGAGTCAAAAAGTACCACACAAAACATCATTTAAAAGAACAGATACAGTGGTTGATTTGTACAATTCCACTGCATCTCACCACACGCATGCACGCTCTCGCATGCTTATATAAACAAAGGTGTAACAATTTAGAGACTGGAAATGGTAAACGGACTTTGATTTCACAGCCGATTGATTTCCCATGTGTCTGTGGGCGGAAATTCTCCACTGAGCGTGGAATGAAGATGCACAGGATCAAAAAGTGCTGTACGAAGAATCTAACGAATGCTCAGCAGCGCACTGCTCCAGCAGATAAGACGTCGGAAAACCAAGGCCAGGATTCAAACCACAGTGCCAAGGACATCCATGCTGATAATTCAGACGAATCATTTGTACAAGATCTTAAACCAAACCAAGAAACCACTAGATCTCAAGGGTTTGGTTCATCCCAGGAAACCAGAGAAGAAGTTCAGCAATAAACCACCATCACTTGAGGAAGTACAGGAGAGTGGTCAAGAAAGCCAGGGCCAAACGGAATACTGTACCTGCTGTACAAGAAATATCCTAAAGTCCTACAGTGACTCCACAGAGTGATAAGATCAGCATGAAGGAACCTGAAGATCAGCGACCAGTGGATGATAGCTGATGGTGTGTACATCCCAAAAGAGCAGAATTCAAGTATCATCTGCCAGTTCAGACCAATATCGCTCCTGAATGTTGAAGGAAAAATGCTCTGTCATGGCTGCAAGACTGACAAATCACCTCTCAGAAAATGAGTGCCTGGATGTGTCAGTCCAGAAAGATGGCATTCCAGGAATTCCTGGTTGTGTAGAACATACTACAATAATTTGGGATGACAATCCACAGTGCAAACGCAGAGAAAAAGGACCTAGACGTGGTATGGCTGGATCTGGCAAATGCATATGGGTCAGTTCCTCATGAGACGATCCAGCTGGCTCTCAAGATGTGCCATGCACCAACGGACGTCAGGGAAATGCTGAAAAAAGTATTTCCATGGCTTCTCAATGTGGTCCACCACCAAGAAATACATGACAGACTGGATCAATCTGGAAGTGGGCAAAGCCATGGGTTGGGCAATTTCTCCAGTCCTATTCGTACTAGCAATGGAAGTGATCTTGAAGGTCTCAATGAACAGCACGGATCTAGCCGACCTCGGCAATGGATGCCAAATACCTCCTTTGAAAGTCTTCATGGGTGACACAACAATCCTTTCAACAAAAGAGGATGACACCCGTGAAATACTGAAGTGGTTGGACGAGCTAGTTGCCTCAGCCAGGTTGAACTTCAAACCATAAAAATCACGGAGCCTCTCACTGCATAAAGGAAAGGTAGCTGAAACGGTCACATTCACTGTAGCCAACCAAGCCATTCCAATGGTGTCAGATGAACAAGTCATGAGCCTTGGATTATGGTATGATGAGTCCCTGAAAGATACAAAAAGGGGAAAGGAAATCATGCATACAGCAGAAGAAGCCCTGCATATCATAGACCAGTGTGGTGCCTAAGGGGGGACTTGGCGTGCATTTTTGATGAAAAATCACCAGAAAATGTGTTTTGGGGTTATTGTAAATTTTGAAAGAATAATATATCTACAAACACTTTTTGGGTGTCTTTTGCTTTAATTTTGCATAAAAGTGTGTGTAATTGTACTTTTTTTAATGTAGGTGGCCTCAAATATTTATCGGCAATCGAAGTCGAATCACAAAAATCGCTATCTTCAGACCCTAGCAACCACCACTTTTGTTTTACCAATTGAGGTGTGTGACCGCTCGTTTGAAAGCTAAACATACGCTCTTTCCGGTCAACCTAATTTCATATGCAAACAACCTCAGTGCGAGAGCTCCGCGAAGCACGAAATGGCTCACCCAACAACAGTGTATAAACCGGTGATTGGGCCTAAGCTGTCACGAGGGTAAATCCATGATTCTGATTGGCCGAAACTCCAGTCATCCGCCATCTTTGTTCATAGCGTCTGTTTCGAAGTGAGCGAACTAGGACATTCATTTTGTCAGTTTTAGGCACAGTTTTGCTTTTTTACAATGCCAAGAAAGTTTGGAACGAAGTTTAGAGTACTCCATAAGTTTGGTACAAAGAAGAGAAAAGGGAAATGTGGAAAAGCCAGCCGCCAATCACAGCAAACTGAGGTCGAATCGACAACATGTGAGCCGACTCCATCAACGTCGTCTGCTATGGAATACCCGTCCTCTACTTCAAAGAAAAAAAAAGGACTTTTTCTCAAAAAAGAAGGCAGTGTCTGATTCTAGTGAAGAAGTAGATGAGTCTGGACCCAGCAAAAAACAAGAGGAAGCTGTAGAAGAAGTGAGAAGTGACGATCTCAACATCATCATGAACCTGAGCTGCCTTCAGTCTCTCATCGATTCCAGTGGTGCATTGTGTCCAGAATGCAAAGAACCGGTAAGTCGATCGTTGATTTCTTTGTTTATTTTTCGTTTTCTTTATCATTCATACTTCTTCCTGGTCCTTGTGAAGTGTGAGAGGAGAGAATTAGATTGTGGTGTGAGGGGGTGAGTGGGGGGCTGTGTGTGTGTGTGGTGGGGTGTGTGTGAGAGGTTATGTGTTTATTCAATCAATGTGTGTGTGTTCCAGGTTGTGTTTATTCAGTGTGTGTGTGTGTGTGTGGCTGTGAGTGTGTTCAGTGTATTAGTGTGTGTTTCAGGTTATGTGTTTATTCATAGTGTGTTTGTGTGTGTGATTATTCTGTGTGTTTGAATATGTTTCAGGTTATGGGTTTGTTCATTGTGTATGTGTATGAGATGTGTATATTCCATGTGTGTGTTTCAGGTTATGTGTTTGTTCAGTGTGTGTGTGTGTGTGTGTAAGACTGCTTGTACAGATGTGTGTATAGGTTACAAATGTATGAAGCTGTGCAAAAAAAAGTGTACTGTAATGTATCATGTGTTTCAGAGCCTGAGGGAGGTCAACAAAGGGTCCTCGGCCCTGCTGGATGTGATGCTGGAACTGGAGCTTGTGGGAGGAAGCACTCTGGGTGACTTTGTTTTGAAAGAGGACACTGCCAGGGTGGTGAAATCCAGCAGAAAATCATCAGAAAAGGAGAAAGAGAAGAGAAAGAAAATAGAGATGGTGCGACGCATGGAACGCCAGGAAAGACAAGAAAGAGAAGGGGAGGTGTATGGGCCTGGGCAGTTCTGAGTGTTTGATTTCCAATGCCACATAGAAAAAACTGTACAGAATGTCTTGACAAGGTATCATAATTGATAATTATTGGAAAATGATAGCAATACTATTGAAAATTGTTCCTTTCATTTGTCCACATTAAATTCTATCTTTGGAGTCAAATATCTCAAAACGACTTTTTATTCCATACGTATGTACTGCCCTCCTTTACTGTACAAGTTCTACAACAGCTATTGCCTTGAAATTTTGCATATAGATGGAAAAATGGCTTCTGAGTGCAATGAAACCATTAGAAAGTATGGATCTTGGACAGTTTTAGTGTTATATTAGGTTAAAAATAATTATTTACATTTGTCAATTTTCTCCAAAGTCTTGGCGATGGTATTTACATTTATGTACATTTATACATACTAATTTATGTCTATTGCACTCTTCTATTCATGTCCTTTGTATTGATTATGATTTTAGCTTCAATACTACCTAACTTTGCAAACTGTAGAGGAGGAGCAGACGTACTCGTTTTCGACAGCACAAAAACAAGAAAAAAATCATAAAATTATTTCTATGTAACATAAACATTTGAAACTTTGTATTCTAGCTCCAAATCCACTTTGCTGTCTATGTGCAAAATTTCATGGCAATAGCTTTAGTAGAAGTCGAGATACAAAAATACTAGAAAAATGCACGCCAAGTCCCCCCCTAAAGTATATACTGCTACGAAAGCTCCTGTGGCCCCTCCTGATATATGATATCAGTTGTAGCACAGTCGAGTCAATAGAGGCAAATATTAACAAGTACACACGCAAATAGCTTGGTGTCCCACCTGTCTCGTTGACGTGGTACTGCTGAGGCTACCTCTGAAATCCCGTGTCCAAGAATACACGGTAGGGAAGGCAAGACTTCTCAGCATGCTCAAAGACTCGAGAGACAGCATTGTGAGATCCAACCAACCCAAGCTGAAGGCTGGCAGAAAATGGAAAGTCAGGGAGGCAGTCAGTGCAGTGAAGCAAAGTCTCAAGATGATGGAAATAATACGACACACCCAAACCAATAGACAGGCCCGGGAATCGACAAAGATGGAATGGTGGTCCAAGGTAAAGGGGAAAGCAAAAAGAGACATGATCATACAGGAGATCAAGAAGGATGAGTATGATGAAAGAGTCCAGAAGGCAGTCCAGCAAAGCCAGCAGGGGCAGTGGACAACATGGGGAAATGTACTCCAAAGAAGCCTCAGATGGAGTGACATGTGGAATATCGCCCCTCTGAGGATCAGATTGATCCTAAGATCTGTGTATGACCTCCTTCCCTCGAATACAAACTTGGTGAAATGGGGGAAAGCAGATGGAACATGTCCTCAGCTCATGCAAAGTGGCGTTGAGGCAAGGATGGTACACAAGGAGGCACAACGAAGTGCGAAAAGAAATTGCACACGCAGTGAGCACTGTCCAAGGAGCACCCACACCACCAAAAGTTCCAGCAGAGTTCCTCTCTGCAGAAGGCAATAAATTCTGGCTAGGAACAGCTGTAACATCCAAAGCATGGAAATGTGGGCTGCTTGATGGTACCGAAGATTGGGAATGCACAGTTGACCTACCAGAGGGGAAGAAACACCTGGAAATCATCAACAAGAGCGGCATTAGACCTGACATGATCATCAACGAAACAAGCGATTCTGATTGCACTCACTGGAACATACGAAAGGAGGATGGAAGAAGCCCACATCTACAAGACCTAGAAGTATGCTAGTCTAGCTAGCAGCCTGAGAAAATCTGGCTTCCAAGCCAAAGTCCTCGCCATAGAGATTGGTGCAAGAGGGTTTTGAGCACACCTGCCTACAGCCTCATGAAACAGCTGTCGATTTCTGGAAGAGTGAGGACAAGGGCTCCCAAGACAACGGTAGAAGCAGCAGAAAAGACTTCCAGCTGGATCTGGTCGAGGAGGAATGAAAGTAAATTTCATAAGGATTAAATTTTCCTACTCAAACTAGGCATTCGATGGCTCAGTGGTTAAAACGTTTGCCAGAAAAGGTGACTAAGTCCTGAAGTGGCGACCACCCTGGAGGCGCGGGTTCGAACCTGTTGAGGACCAGTTTAAAAAATAAAAAAAAAGAAAGAAAGAAAGAAAGAAAACAAACAAACAAACAAAAAAACAGGTGGCAATACAAGGGCATCCAGGAGTCATGACCTGGGTGCAGCTTGGCCCCCTAGAGTGTATGGAGTTAAAGACCGAAACACCTGACTGAGGGGGGAGGGGGGAGGGGTCGTTTCTGAAGTTAAAAAAAAAAAAATTTTTTTTTTTTTTTTTTGCTTTTCTTTCTTTTTTTTCTTTTTTTTATTTTTTATTACTCATCACTAGAGGGATATGCAGTCAAGTTTAGATTTAGATACAAGTTTAAGGGTTAGAGGTATCATGCCTTTTACGGCCATCTGGGGGGATCCTCTGTTTCCTGGGTGCATGTTGGTTTGTCCCGTGTAGCGAGTCCTACATCACGGCACAGTTCAAAGGTCACTCAACGTCAGACTCATAATCTGTTCAAAACACAAGATCACACACACACACACATACACACACACACGCACACACACAAAGGTAAGATAAAAACAGAAAATGACATATGAGATACACACACACACCCGAAGGTAAGATAAAAACAGACAAGAGAGGCAAGGCCTTCAAGACTCACTTGTGATACACTTAAAAAAATGTAATCGTTAAAATGTGTTCTGTATTTGTTATTATAAAGCTTCGGGTTAAAAAAAAAGTCCTGACGGCAGATTCGAACCCCGCGTGTTCGGGTGAGAAGAAACTATCTTACCCAATACACTACCGTGGCTACTTAACTGACGTTCAAAAATTTAACATTTAAACATGCTTTTTTAAAGGGCGATAAATCGATTGTGGTATTCGCGATGAGAACGCTGTTTAAATCATATTATTCTGGTGTTTCTTGGGCATTCAAAAAAATCTTTAAGGGCAATTAAAAATTCTTTTTAAGTCCGAGGTAAAGGAGACGTGGCTATCGCGGCAATCACACTGCAACATTTAGCCGTTTTCTCTGGATCTAGATAGATGTACAAGTTTAGTTGCACCCGCCGGGAATGTACGACATGGTCGATTCAATTTCTCTTTTATGTTCATTCTAGTTTTATAGTTTTAAAGTTTATATGAAAATTGAGTATTTTGTTAAACTAATAACATGTAGAGCCAAGTACACGTACTTCTAAATGTTGTATGAAGTGAAAAGGACTTCATTTTGAGAAAAGTCAAGACTGGAAATTTTTACGTTTCATCAAGGGTATTAACACAATTTTTAACTGTGAATTCCGACTGATTTTGTGGATATTTTCATGGCAGTTTGGGGCATAATCCAGTAAGTGATGAGGCGTTCACAAATATTTCTCTGAATAAATATTTAATGGTCTCCTCCAACTTTCCATTACATGTTATCGTGTATTGTCGATTGAATATTGGATTGAACGGGCAGGTCAACAACTTGAAACAAAATGGCGACCTTCGCGTTCACTAGGAATATGAGCACGCGCTTTGAATATGTATAAATATGTGTACGCAATTGAGTTTTGCCCATGACCTTCAGGGCTCAGCCAGTTGATCTATAAAGTCTACTCGTCGTACTGATTTTAGTATTTTTCAAAAAAGACCACTCGGGCGAATGAACATAGTGAAAGCCCTGTACACTGAAAGTAAAACACACAAGCAAAAGCCCTGTACACTGAAAGTAAAACACACAAGCTTTTTTTGTATTGAGTATAATTTCAAAATGTAATGTTTAAGAAAGATCAGTTTAAAGCAAATTAACCCCCATAGCATTAATTACAGATTAATTTTCTTTTTTTACTATCTGCAGCAAAGACATGCACCAGAAATATAACTTCCATGCTTAGCAAAAGAAGGTCCTATTTGAACAAAAAATGATAAAAATGACTGCTCTTGTTGTTGTGTCAGAATATCAGATCAAAGTGCCAAGTTTAGAGAATTAAAAAAAAAAAAAAAAAAAATAACAGTAAATTCAGTTTGCATATAATTTGGCTTCTTTTTTATTTTTTTGTGCCCATCCCAGAGGCACAATATTGTTTTAAACAAGATGACTGGAAAGAACTGAATTTTTCCCATTTTTATGCTAAATTTGGTGTCAACTGACAAAGTATTTGCAGAGAAAATGGCAATGTTAAAGTTTACACGGACACAAACAGAGACAACCGAACACCGGGTTCAAACATAGACTCACTTTGTTTACACAAGTGAGTCAAAAATGACATATGAGATACTCATATCTACATTAAGGATACAAGGATCAAAGGTTCCATAAGCCTTTGGCCATCAGGGGAAATTCATATCCGCTGTGTTTAAGGTTTGGCGTTGGAAGGCAGGGCCAAATCCTCCCCTTCCGCCGTTTTAACCTTCCCCGACAAGAAGTCGAGTACCCATTCACACCTGGAAATCAGGGTAAGGTCTTGTGTCCCCAGGACACAACACCGTGTCGTAACAGGACCTCGAACACTGATCCTGGCGAACACTGTATCAGAAGTCCAACGCCTAACCGATTCTGCCAAGGCGCCTCTGGTTTTAATCAAACACATGCTGAACATGTACAGTATCAAGGTAGGGAAGGGAAGACTTCTCAGCATGCTCGAAGACTCAGGAAACAGCATTGTCAGATCCAACAACCCAAGCTGAAGACGGGAAGAAAATAGAAAGTCAGGGAGGCAATCAGTGCAGCAAAAGAATGTCTCAAGATGATGGAAATAATTCGACACACCCAAACCAACAGACATGGCCTGGAATCGACAAAGATGGAATGGTGGTCCAGGGTAAAGGTGAAAGCAAAAAGAGACATGATCATACAGGAGATCAAGAAGGATGATGAAAGAGTCCAGAAGGCAGTCTTAGCAAAGCCGGCAGGGACAGTGGACAGCATGTACAGTATCATTATTTCTAAGAATTTTGGGTTACGATGGAAGCCCTATTGACGTCTGTTGGATAATTATTTTGATTTAGAAAAGCACACGCGCTCACCATTGCGCACTCACGTACATGGACACGCGCAACAAGGCAGAAATGTTTCAGGCGCTGGAAAATCACATTGTGAGGGCTGGACCTACCTTCTGAGTGCTGGCTATTGTGTTGCAATGTATTGTGTTCGCTGTGCAATGGTTTGGTTGTGTTGCTTGCGCTGTGTTGTTCATGCTGCCCTGTGCTTGTGTTCTTTGCGCTATGCTGTGCAGGCAGTAGTGTTAGTTCCGCTTCACGTTTTTATCTGCGTGAAATTTGAGCTGTTCAATCTCCAAGGACAGCATGTCGCAACGGAGCAGCGCCACCTTTTTTTTTTTTTTTCTTTGTGTAGGTATAGTTGTTTTATTATTGTAGTAATCTTACTGCAGAATTTTTGCCGGGCGACTCTTATTTGTTTCTTATATTTTTGTTCTGTTCATGTGCTCAGTGCATACTGCACACGGGACCACTGTTTATCCTCTCACCAAAAGGACTAGGACCCAGACAATCAATCTAGTTCAATTTTGAGTGTACCATGGGATGGGGGGAAGATGGGTTGGGGAAGAAGTAAAAGAAGAAAAACCTTGGTGATACTAAGATCTCGAACGAGATCCTTGATTTCTGGTCCAATAGGTTAAAAAGTAACCCCGCTTCCCTCCCACCTTCCATCCACCAACATCCCACAAGTTGTGTGTGTGTGTGTGTGTGTGTGTTGTGATTGCTGTTTTGTTAATGTCCTGCGTTGTTGTTGGTTTGTGTGTGTGTGTGTGTGTGTGTGTGTGTGTGTGCGCGCGCGCGCGCGCGCGTTGTCGTCCTTTGGTATTGGTTCTGAGTGCGTGCGTGTGCGCTCGTGTGTGCGTGCATGCATGCGTGTGTGCGCGCGTGTGTGCGCATGCCGGTGTGTGTGTTGTATCTTTCTCTCTTTTCTTGCTTGTTTGTTTTTTTGTTTGTTGGTTGTTTATTTGTTGTTGTTTCCGCCCTATCTCGTGATCGGGGCAGGATGGCGCATGCTGTCATATCATGCTCCGACCTGCCTTTGGTAACATGGAGGCCTGGAAGCGTTGGCCATGTGTTGGACAGCAGCTGCTCCGTGTGCGAAGAAGATCTGCTCCGAGAGGCCAGTGATTCTGCGTCTTCTGGAGTACGTGCAAAAAACAAACAAAAAACAAACAAACAAAAAACAAATAACAACAACCCTCCCTCCTCCCCCCCCCCTCCCCATAAACAACGATGGATTGCTGATGATGATTAAACATTCAACCATGATAACAACAATGATAAAGATAATGATGGATGCCAGTTCAGAGAATCTGGATGTGGAAAAACGAGGCAGCTGAATGCTTAAAAGTCGGGGAAAGCTTTGGGCGAGACAGTGCGAAACCTTTTGGTGACGTGTCAAGTCAACAGTTGGCCAAAGGAAATACATTCAGCGCCTAAGGCAAGGCATTGCGCCGATTGGCTGAGCAGACAACGGGCTTGACGGAGGCATCTAAATACTGCATTAGCTACGAAATTTGGCCAATATATCAAAACCGATAGGCCTAGTTTTGACATGGCGCAGTACATGACAGTGCCTTTAGTTGTCAATATTCAGATCAAGGTGATTATGAGCTCACCAGTCTACAAATCTTTCATTTTCTTGAAAATACAAGTCAGAGTTAGAATGGGTATAGTTTCTAGTTATTTTATCAAAATCATTGCTGAATCGTTTGTGGAGATTTATGACCTGCTCAAATGCAGCATTTTCATAAAGGTGGTAGATAAACTGCTTTTATCGACATTTACCATCCTGCCCTGTTTGGTTGTCTGGTGCTGGAAGGCACAGAGAAAATGATCCAGATGAATTTCAGGCCATTGTTGTATTTGCCATCACACACACACGCACACGCCACACACACACGCACGCGCGCGCGCACAAACACACACACACATATATATATATATATATATCACGGACAGCCAAAACCCTTGATATCGTTAATACATAGATCAATCTGTTGACGCACGTGAGCGAAAAAAAAAAATACAAGAAAGAAAGTAAACAATCATCCATCACATTCATCATTGTCAGTTTGTTACCTCGCTGTGGCTGGATGCCCTTTCTCGAGACTAAGCGTCGGTCTCAGATCCCCTTATTACCTGAACAATGCTGATCTTTCTGAGCTCATACACACAGGCGGCGTACCGGACTCGGCTCAAGCAATACAGGCGGTCGAGTAAGTTGGGAACTGAAACGCTTGTAACCAGATACACTGACATGGGCCTATTCCATCCTCCTCTATACATGCAAGACATGGACCATCGGCAGACATGGAAAGAAGAATCCAAGCCATGGAAATAAGATGTTATGGCATGAGTTAAACATGAGATACACTGATCATACCATTAATGAACAAAGGCACCAAACCATTAATTATGCAGCATATTCAGACCTTAGGAAGATCTGTGGACGCCATCTCAGAAAAGAAAATGACATTGGTATGGCTGCGCTATAAGATTCAGTGGCTTTGCAAACACAATCCTCCAAGAAACAACTGAGGGAGGGAGACGGAGGGGAAGGGAAAAAAACCGACAGAGTAACCCCACTGAAGATGGACTGGAAAACCATCTGCAGACCCGGAATTGACACACAACCGACAGACATGGCAGATTCTGGTAATCAGTTCTACTGTACGGTGGGAGACGCTTGCTCTGGACCGTCAGGCTTGGCGCAGCAAGATCACCACCGAAGCCCATGCAGCTGAAGCCAGGCGCATCACCGAGGCACAACGAAAGCGTGCTGTGCGCAAGGTCAAAGCAGCATCAACTGCCACGACAGCACCCACTCACTTGTGTCCCACATGTGGGCGAGCCTTCAGGGCCCGGATTGGCCTCATAAGTCACCTCCGGACCCAGAGCCACCGATCTTCCATCTCAGTTATATTTAAAGCCATGGTCCTCTTCGAGTCCGAAGGACGAACATCAAGGCGCTCCAAATGACACTACACTGACATAAGGAAAAGAGAGAAGCATCAACAGAAGAAGAAGGCGAATCAGAAAGCCACTCACCTGCTGCAGCAACGAAACTGTTTGGCTGTGGAGACTGTTGATTACGTGGGGAAATGTCAGTCTGGGAAGTGGTGGGTATACAATCTAGCGGTCCATCTGCATTGTGCTGGTCTTGTTGTTTGCTTGGGGAACTTGAAAGCATCTGAATGTCCAGAAATCGCTTAAAAATTGAGGTTTCTTCTGTGTCATCGCTAGACGGTGGTGTACGTGTATTCGTATCATGGGGCTTGTCGCCTTTCTTTTCACTTTGATTTCTTTTCGCTCGCTCATCATTTTGAACCTGCTCGACACTCTTCTTCTGTTGATTATTACGAGGAGTTGACTCAGGTGTAGCGCTTCTGGAATTACCAGAAGTTGAATCAACCTGAGACTGCATGGGATTATGGTTATCTTTGAAAATGACATTATGCGTCGTTGTCTGTTCGTTTGCAGCTGGACCAGCTGACGTAGACTCGGACTTACGTTCTGACTCTGGTTCTCCGATACTATTGAAAGTTTGCTTGTTCGTCTCATCATCAGATCCTTTGCAGGAACAGTATCTGATCAACACTGCAGTGAAGAAGACAATTGTTACGATGCCTGGGCTACACACACCGAACAGGATAGAGGTATATCTATCGACAAGGGCTGACTTCGCTGTAAACAGATAAATGGCAACAATGATAATCAACTGATGAAAAAAAAGTTTTTTTGATCGTAATAACAACACCAATAGCAGCACTACTGTATTACAACCATCATCAACAACGAAAACATACACAGACAGAGAGAGAGAGAGAGAGAGAGAGAGAGAGAGAGAGAGACAGACAGACAGAGAGACGAGGGGTGGGGGAGGGGAGCCTTCAAAGCTCATATATTATTCCTACTCATTAACAAAAAAGAGAAGAAAATGGATACTCTCTCATATTAAGACAGAACTGTTCCTCAGCTGTAAAGCACAACAACCAGAATCTCTTGGAAGCATGTGTCCGTGCTCAGTTTCACTGGACACACACTAAACCCATGCCTCTTTTGAACATTCAGCAAGAGTGTGTCTCTGGAACCATTTGGTTTTGTTATTATATATGTACTTTTCTTGAGTTGATTAGGTCGAAAGAATGCACTATTGGTATCAGGTTAAATACAGACTTCGGAGTCACCAAAAGCACAAAGCAGATCATTGCAAACACAAACAACAGTTTCCGTGAAATGTTAAGAATAATGTGCGTACGCGCAATTATGGGTACACTTTTTCACTGTCACATAGAACCCTTTTTTCCTCTTCTTATTACGAGGAAAGTTGAACTATGTCTGTATGATAATAAGCAGATACTAGTTTTGATTTTCAGACACTCATCTCACACAATGTCAATCACAGAAAGCATTTAAAACTACTTCAAGCCAAGCTCGGCTATTTCAATTATTAGTGACATGTCTACAAGCACAGCTATTTCAATTATTAGTAGCATCTCACTTACAAAAACTTATTCCTAAGAAGAAACGTATTCAGTGCATAAGGTTTCTTTGACAATGTGTACTAAAATGAAATATTAAATAATGGAAAGCACGTTCGCGAGACCGTTTGTGAATTATTTCGATGAATAAATTACACTCAATCTTAAAAAGCAAAAAAAATCTCCGAAATCTAAATTCTATGACACAATCACGCTTTACTATTGAGATTACTTCTTTTTTGAGGACTGTGACCATTTCCTATCTTTGCTATCACTAACGATGGCCCGCGAAAAGCAACCACCTGATGTGCCATGATGTATAACCCGGCATTCTGTCTCACCTTCTGTTTTGTTGGATAGAATTCGGAGGCAGAAGGGGACGCGGTATCCATGGAGGCAGCGTTCACATTTGAGGGTGCTCACGTTGCAAAGCTGGGCGGAGAAACAGCGCGGGCATGCTTTTTCACAGTCATCGGTTACCCCACAATCTGGAAACCAATTCCCGCGGAAGGTAAAATATGGCTAAAAAATGTACTATTAACAATTTTTAAAAAAAAGTAAACAAATGAAAAACGCTGTTCATTTTCCTGCACTCTGAAAACCAATGTTCGTGAAAATACTGATACCTTTCTCGTACTCATTGAAAACTGAAATACGCCATAACAGAAAACAGTATTCCTTCTCGTACTCTGTGAAACAAAATTTCTTCCTTATCATATCCTCAGAAAACCGGGGATGTCCGTTGAGAAACAACAAAACAAAAGACTATTTCTTTTCTTTCCATCTGAAAACTGATGTATGTGCAAAGAAAAATACAGCGAGTTTTTTCCTCTCATTCTATGATCACACTGATCAATAAATCAGGGAAACGGAAAGAACTCCGTGAGATTCTCGTGCTCTACCCCGTGCAACGGAGCCCCATAGACAGCAAAGGTAGTGGAAAGGGTCGGGGGTATGAGCGGGAATTGGGGTGACACGACTATGAACGAGGTATCAACCCAAAGTCTAGAAATAGCCAACGTTCTGTCATGGTCTTTGGGGATGGGAAAGTCCATAAGTTGTTTCCAACTTTGTGTGTGTGTGTGTGTGTGTGTGTGTGTGTGTGTGAAAACAACCGGCATTTTTACGTTTTCTTCAACATTGTTCTCTTCCATCATGATCTGACTGGCATAATTAATATAATATCTTGCAGAAATAAACACACACTGGTGTTGTACTTGCGTCAGCAATTTAGTTTTCACGTTGTGAACGTACTGCTCTGTACCCACATTAGTTTTACATTGAAGTCAGCAAGATAACTGTCGCGTTTGGTGCATCTTTTCTCTACTTTTCTGCCTGACACCCCACCTTCGCAAGGACAACCAGCATCCAAGAAGACCCATATCTTTTCTGAAGGGCATAGTATTTTACCAAAAATCAATCAATGTCAGAGAAGATCCGTGTGTTGAAATAAGAACATTCTATTTGTGGCGATCGATGATATGATCGCCTTCAGCCTTTTTATTTGTTTATTTATTTTAGGGGCTTTTTCACTTGTCTTTCGACCTTAAATCTTCCTTTATACAGGCCGTGTTTTGTTCTTGCGCAACCAGCAAGTCTGACAGCTCGTCCATTTCCATTTACACCTGCATGTCAAGTGCAGTACACCCATTTAAGCTTGTGCATCTGGATGTTTCACATTGCCTCTTGCCATTCTGGGCTCCCCATCCCAATTTCAAAACTTTGAAAGAGGTGAGGTTCACAGTCAGTCAGAATTATGCAATGTTGATTTGCAGTCATTCGAATGGATGTCAGCCACCGGGCGCTTCAACTTTTATTGTCAGACTAGAAAATGTGAATTTGTAGGCTGCAGCATCTTCCTTGACTGCTTTTCCATTCTGCTTGACAGTGTATTCCCCACCAGTTAGATTTTTTTCATGAGTGAACCATTTGAATGTGCGATGATCTGCTCTTTGTTTTATTATCTTACGTATAACAGCCAACGTAATTGGGATCCATATAATTATTGTTACCATGTTGTCTTATCTTGAACAATCAACGTCAGTTCAGGTCCATGTATGGTTCCCCTGTTATCTCACCATGAACAATCAATGTCAGTTCAGATCCATGCGTCGTTCCTTTATTGTCTTTTACAAGAACAGTCAACGTCAGTTCTGGTCCATATATGGTTCCCTTTACAATCTTACCAAGTGGAGTGATGGCCTAGAGGTAACGCGTCCACCTGGGAAGCTAGAGAATCTGAGAGCGCTGGTTCAAAATCACGGCTCAGTCGCCGCTATTTTCTCACCCTCCACTAGACCTTGAGTGGTGGTCTGGACGCTAGTCATTCGGATGAGACGATAAACCGAGGTCCCATGTGCAGCATGCACTCAGCGCACGTAAAAGAACCCACGGCAACAAAAGGGTTGTCCCTGGCAAAATTCTGTAGAAAAATCCACTTCGATGGGAAAAAAGAAATAAAACTGCACGCAGGAAAGAAACAACAAAAACAACAACAACAACAACAACAAAATGGGTGGCGCTCTCAGTGTAGCGATGCGCTCTATTTCACACAGAGAAATCTGTTGTGACAAAAAAACAAAAACAACAACAAAACAATACAAATACATAGGGCAAACAACGTCTTTACGTGGTTCCCTGTCTATCCTACCTGGAACAATCAACATTCAGTCCAGGTCCATGTATGTTTTCATTGTTATCTTACCAAAAACAATCAACGTCACGTTATGTCCATGTACGGTTCCCAGCGGACCAGCAACCGTACACATGTAGATGCCCTCGACGTCCACGGTTACATGATCGATTTTCAAGCTAGGTTTGGACGGCGAGGTGTCAGAGTACAAGCCGGGAGACCTGTTTAAGGCTTTCCCATCCTTGGTCCAGCGGACGTCATGCGCCGTGGAAGAGTTGCCGATGCTATAGGTGGAAATGACACCACACTGCATAGTGACGCTCAGGCCAGGATGGCTGATGATGAGAGACGTCGTGTTGTCTGCAAACAAACACAAAACAAGACAAGGAAGACATCAGAAAATCGTGTCTAAGAAAGTAAAAGTCCAGAAAGTTATGAAAACTTAGATAAAAACAACAACAACAAGGAAACAGAATGAGATCTTTTTTTAATTAAGTTCCTGAGTCTGCTTGAAATAAGTGAGAAGGGAAATAAAGTGATATCACGCTGTACCCACCACACACACGCTGTATGGTTGTTAATGTTCTTGTTTAGAGCCATGCCGACCGCACAGGGCCATGACATGAGCGGAAATATTACATTTAAACAACTACCGCTTCCGACACTAAATCCGTGAAACTAAAACTGCAATGCAAAGTATGACAGCACCTAAAAACCACAAATTAACAATGAAAGACCTATAAGACCTAGATACAATCACATTTATGCATAGTGCATTTTATCTATTGCACCAAAAGGCACACACCGTCTAAATCTGAAACACACACACACACACAAAAGCAACCCAACCCAACTCCTTTCTAGGTTGCCAAATCAAACCAAATTAAATTATGGTGCTTAGCTCACCGACCACTAAGGCCATCTCAAGGCTATCGCCACGTTAACATTTCCAGTCAAGGGTAAAAAGTACAATAAAAAGTAGTTAGTGCTTCAAGCTTTTCACTCAAACCTCAAAAACCTTCCAGAGTTTATCAAAACATTCAAATTTGATTAAAAATGTTCGCTTCTTTCAAGACGTTCATTAGCCTCAACGGAGGGACATCACGAAACAAAAACCTTCAAAGAATTTGCCGTGTAGTGTCTGTGTCTAATGTCAGGCAGATCCCATCAGACAGTGAGCATGTGTTTCACAGTGAGGCTCGTCACAGGGAATACATCGAGGAGCCTCCCCCCCCCCCCCCCCCCCCCCCCACATCCCCTCTCCCCCCTTTTTAACAAGAATGAGTAATAAAAGTGTGCCCCGTGCGCAGTCTGCACAAAACAAGACAGTTTCCCCAGTCTTCTGGGATTTGGCAGCCTTGTGCCTGCAGTTTCAAGCCGCCTAAGTCTGTTCAAAGACGTTAATGTCAACTGAGCAACGCAAGGCGCTAATTTTCTGGCCAGCAGCCGAGATATTTTGTATAGTTAGTCTGGAAACAATCTCCTCACGCCCCTCCAATAGCCATAAGATATTTCAGAGTGTTCTGTCCCAGATCTATTTATAACATACACAGTAAGCCCCCAGATCAATTTATAACTTACATAGTAACCCTATAATCTTCTGGTCAGAATGGCTGTTGTATATAGTATCATATAATATACCAGGGCATCTGACCCTGGACATACTTTCCGTTGTAGCCGTTGCGGACAGATATACCTGTCCCGAAATGGCCTCGTCAGCCAACAGCGAGCCTGCCTAATTCTTCGTGCGCAAAACCAAGCCCTGGAAGCATAATACTAACAGTGCCTATAGACATCCGGAGTGCTGACCCTGGTTTCAATAATGACCACGTTTAGGATGGGTCTACTTCTGTTTGTTTGTTTGTTTTTGATTTTTTTTCTCTCCAATTATCGTATCTCATATTATATCATGTGTTAGGCTTTTAGGCTTTATCAACCTTTTGCGAAGTCTCTAAGACATAACTGACGCACTGTGTTCACCATTTGACCAACAACAAAAACAAAACAAAACAAAAACAAAAAAAAAAAAACTTGAACACCCAAAAGTGATTCTGATGACTGTATCATGTGTGCATTCCACGAAGTTATTACTCTGTTATTTGAGAAAATGGGTTACATTTTACAAACCACTTTTTTTCAGAGTCAGATTGCGTTTACTGGAAATACCAAATACAATAGACTGAGCAACACACTAGACGCCACGTTCTTGGCATCAAGAGATCTTTTCCCATCCCTCTTGCAGCCAATCAGTGGCAGCCTCTGTCTGTGCGTGTGTGTATGTGTGGGTCTGTGTGTTTGTATGCGTTTGTGCATGCGCGAGGGTGTAAGTGTTCACAAGTGTCAGGAGAGTTCTGTGCACGTGCGTATGTGGGTGTGTGGGGAGGGGGAGGGGGGCCGGGGGGGTAGAGGATGGGGTATGTGTGTATGCATGCCTACACTGTGGGAGCAACGGAATATTGGAACGTGCGGGTGTGCATATATATATATATATCTTTGTATATATGTGAGTGGGGTTGGGGGATATGGGCGTATGTGTGTGTGCTTGTACAAGTAAGTGTGCCCCTGTGTGTGTGTGTGTGTCTGCCGTGGAAGCTGTGATACGTAGCCTAGAAATGAGTGTGTGGAGGGGGGTAGAGGGGATGCAGGCTAATGTGTGTGTGTGTGTGTGTTGGGGCTCATGTACGTTTGTGTATTTGACTGTGCTTTCATATCTGTGAAACTGCATGTTTGGTGCATATCTGTTATGCATATGTGTGTGTATGTGTGTGAATGTGTCTGTTTTTTGTGTGTGTTTTTTTTTACATTTATTTGCTTATTTATCATCATTGTTGTCTTAATTAATTAATTAATTTTATTTTCATTATTATTATTATTTACTTATTTATTTTCAAAATTATATTATTATTAATTAATTAATTTATTTTTATTTATCTTTTTTTGTTGTTTTTTGTTGTACGCTTACAGTTGACTTCATCAAGTTTTTGCGCCTTATACATATTATTATTAGTAGTAGTAGTTCTTTTTTTTATGTATTTATCTTTTTTTTCTCAAGGCCTGACTAAGCGCGTTGGGTTACGCTGCTGGTCAGGCATCTGCTTGGCAGATGTGGTGTAGCGTATATGGATTTGTCCGAACGCAGTGACGCCTCCTTGAGCTACTGAAACTGAAACTGAAATTGAAACTGGAAATACCATTAAAATCAAGCAGATTATTCGCACGACAGTACACAGAAGACCTTGCCGCAATGTTACGATACCTGATCGACCACCAAAAACTGTTTCTTTCATTCCTTCCACGACCTCTACCGCTTTCATTGCCAGATCTACATGTCACCTGTTTGTGATTTGACGCTTGCCAGCACTGCGAAGATTAAACCATATTGGAGCATAGTTTCGGCGCCTGGTCCCAGTGAGATTTCAAACGAAATTCACGGTGATGAAGTTCCGAATATTTTGTCTCATCTGACCTGCAATGGCATGATGACAAGATCAGTTTGAAGCAAAGAGTTAACTGACGTAAGTTTGATGTCAGAACTGCAATGCCAAATTTTGACGTCACGCGAAAGCGCCAAGCTCTCTCTCTCTCTCCCCTCTCTCTCTCGTTTTATCCATCTTTTATGTAAGATGACAACGACGACTGTGATGACGACGATGGTCATCATGATGATGAAGATCAAGATAGGCTCAGTAGTCGCGCGGTAGCTCCGTGTACCGCCTGTCAGTAAAACTCCACTGCGCAAAGGAAGTAAATGATTTATAATAGGCCTACTGAGTTATCGTAAAATGAAATCCCATCGGATTGTGTGTTGGCAGCTTTTCGGCATCATCCACAAACTGTGACCATTTGCTTGTTTTTCGTAAGAAGTCTTTTCTTTTGTTTTCTTTCACCGGATCAGTCCACCCCTTATTATTTGGTATTTTGGTGAAACTGGTACGTTCCCTGTGTCTGTCTGTACAGAATGCTTAAGCGTTTTACAAACCTAGGTACAAATGTCTCTTCAATTTATACATCACAAACATACACAAGAACCGATACCTTAATCGTATTCACAATATCTTGAATGAAATTGGATTAATTAGTGTCTGGTTAAACCAGTACAGTCTTGATGTAGGCTACATCCCACTTGGTTCAAAGAGAAGGTTAAGTGTTGTTCACAAGATCAGTTTTTGTGGAGAGTGGTATCGACATATTGATACTGATACTATGTATATTAATTGAAGGATGTTTAAGCCAAACTTTGGTCAAGATACTTACTCTACTGTGTTACCAATTAATCAACTGTGTAATCCAATTAGTTAAGTTTAGAACAACCAATAATGCTTTGCCTGTTAATAGTCAGCACTTTGACTGCTTGTCCAGAAACGAAAGAATCTGTGATAAATGTTCCACAAACGACATTGCTGATTGGTTTAACAATTTGTGTGTCCTTTTTCTTTTCTTTTTTTTGTTTTGTTCAGAGTGTCAGAGAAAGCGTTTATCTAGATACTATGGAAACCGCCCAAACTCCATCAAATTCCACTTATTGTTTTCGGAAAAAAGGAAAAGAATATTGTTACAACTAAACGTAAAGAACTTGTTTCTTCTACTTGTTGTAGTGTTGTGAAATCTTCCTTTGTTTGGGAATTTTTACCTTAACAGACACTTGTCTTGTAATGCCGGAAAGAGCAAGGTGCAGAATAAAAGTGTCTGCAAACTCATTCGAATTCTTGCGTTATCATAAGCGAGCGTGGCTCATGCAAGCAAATAAGACAAGCAGCAATTACAACAGCAACAGCGACGCAAACACCACACTTGTAGTTCCTTTCGATAAAGTTATGTCTGTTGTTGATGGCTGAGGATGAACTAATATGCATTGTTTGCGAGAATGGGCTTTTTTTGCCGGTTTTTCTCTTCGTTCTTTTGACATAACTCTTTTTGTTTAAATGACATGTGAAAAAGATGTATGTATGCAACGCCGTTTCAATGCCCCCAGGGGGCAAAAGAAATAAACCTTTTTGCTTTTTTTTTGCCATTTTGGATTCCTATGATAAATCATCTTGAATTAGGGTGCATTCAGTTGACGACCTTCCCCGATTTAAAAAAAAAAAAAAAAAAATTTCTTTACGAACTTGTACACACTTTTTCCCCCTCAGTTTTCGTTTGTCCGTTCAAAGGATTGAACCTTTAATAAGTTTATATAGCTTGATATTGCAATGCTTTTCATTGTCAAAACACTGAAGCGATATGAACGAAACCAAACGAAATTTTATTTAACCAGAGTAATGAGATAAGCAAAAACATTTGTTTTCTACTCAGCCCTGGTTATCTTATTGCAGCTGTACAAATTCCTCCTTATTGGTGAACAAAACTGTCAAAACATTCCATACCTGGTTGCGGTGGCATCATGGGACTGTTATAAGTCATTTGGCCTCAAATGACCTCTCAAGTTTTATGTGTGATTCGTATATGGGCGTGTGCGTGTGTGGGGATGCATGTGTTTGAAGCAAAACAAACATTCACTCTAAACAGTCACGAAGACGTCGACTTGTTCATAAGCCTTGTTGCCCGGATGTTTCTTCAAAGGGTACAAGTATACTTTGCACAGTTTAGTAATAACCTATATGTGAATGTAAAGCTAACCTCACATCTCCCTTTTTTCTTTTGTAAACTTGAGATTATCAGTGGCCATTTACTTTACTATTAACCTGAATAACTTTGATATTTAACACTTAGATAATCGAGCTTTAAGTCTTGTTTGTATTTGTTTAAAGCACATTTCTAACAACTGTTCATTCAGCACCGTTTATGGTATCTTTTCACTTCAAAACTGTGTGTGTGTGTGTGTGTGTGTGTGTGTGCATAGCAGTTTGTAGCATGTCTAAAGGCACAGTTCATAATTGTAAACCATAGTATATTCACCAGCACTGTCTTTCTTCTATTGTGTAAATTTAGAAATTTTCTTTCTTTCTTTCCCTATCACCCTAATCATAAAAAAATAATTTGGGCCACTGTTAATTTTACCTTTAAATTATATTTAAACTATCGTTAATGTCTCTTCAATTCAACAGTTCAAAGGTCTAATCTGTCTGGCTTCTTTATTTCCCTGCCAAATCTGGTGTGGGCAGTTGGCTTGGGGTCATGTGTTGGCTTTGGGTGTTGCACAAGGGCTGCTGGCAGCTGGTGTTGAGCTGGGGCGGTTGACTTCCACGCTGGCAGCTCCGGTTTTGGTGACTGCTGATTGTCGTTGGTGAACACCCGTTTCCCAGTCGGTGGTGGTTTTGACGGCTGGTGGCAGTCGTTGTTTGGCACCCGCTTCCAGGGTGATGGCAGGTTCAGCACTGGTAGCTTCAGCGGAGGTGGCTTCATCAATGGCGGCTTCGGCGAAGAGGGCTTCTTGGCGATATGGAAGGAATCATAGCAGGCAGGAGGATTGGATGGGTTTGGGATATGTGGTGGTTTGGAAGGAGCTTGGACTTGGGGATGGTCGAGGGAATTAGCATCAGGAGCGTTTTTGGGAAAGAGGGGACTCTCTTTAGGATGAGGGATAGACAGTTTTTTGTTGAGCTGTCTGGGGATCAGGGATAGGCGGTTTTGGCGCTGTCTCCCGAATGGTGTGGAAACCTGGCAGGAACGGTTCTCAAGTCGTCGCACAACAGTTCCTGGCACGTTTTGCGGTTTTACCCAAACTGGTTGGTTTGGTACAAGGGGTATAGCATCTTTGGCATGATGCTTTTTATCAAAGTTCACTTTCAGTTTGTTTTTCTGTCGCTCGTTTCCGGCACGAAAGTTTGTTGGCTGGGCTGGCTGAAATTTGGATTTCAACATGGTAACTGTGGTTCGTAGCTTCCTTCCTATCAGGAGTTCTGCTGGGCTGCTACCTATCTGAAGAGGTGTTGCACGATACATTAGCATGGCTATGTAAGGGTCATTAGTCTTCTTCATCATTTATTTGACTGTTTGTACAGCTCTCTCAACTTCACCGGTTGACTGGGAGTAGTATGGACTACTGGTTGTGTGGCAGAAGCCATAGTGCTGTGCAAAGTTGCTAAAATGATGACTGCTGAATTGTGACCATTGTCTGAAACAATTTCTTCTGGGATACCATGTCTGGAAAAGATGCTTTTCATTTGGTTTACCATATGGCTTGCTGTTGTGTCTTTGAGATGTGCGATTTCAATGAACCTTGAGTAGTAGTCTATGACTACTAAGTACTGCTCTTTGCTCAATTTGAACAAGTCTGTCCCCACTTTTTGCCATGGGTGTTCTGGTGTAGGTGTAGGTATGAGTGGTTCAGGTGTGATGCGTCTCTCTTGAAAACAGAGATGGCAGTTTTCTACAAGTGTTTCTATTTGAGTGCTGAGTCCTGGCCACCAGATGCTTTCACGAGAATGGACACAGCACTTTACAATGCCCTGGTGTCCCTGGTGAATTCGTTGAAGCATTTCTTGCTGTATCTTGCCTGGTATGACAAGTCTTGTACGGTAGAGAAGTAGTTCTTTTATGCTGTCATGCATACTGTCCGATAAAGCTTCAGTTGACTATCATTTGGACAAGAGTTTGGCCATCCTGACTTGCAGTAGTACAACAGTTTCTGGCAAACTTCATCAGAGTTCTGGCAGTGCTTGATCTCTTCCAGTTTTCTGTCTGTGGCTGGGAGATTTTGTATCACCTGGTTAACAAGGAGCTCTACTTCTTCCGCTAGTTCCTTTTCTTCTTCTTCTTTGGGTGGAGGCTAGAAAGAGGCATGAGAGAGTGTGTCTGCTGAGGTCAAATTCTTTCCCCCTAGTGTAGATAATGTTGTAGTTGAACCTCATCATTTTCATCCGGAGCCTTTGCAGTCTGGGTGAAAGTTCGTCGAGGCTTTTCGTTTTCAGCAGTGTAAGGAGAGGCTTGTGATCAGTCTCTAGGGTTAAGTCTTTCAGTCGCAAGATGTAACTGGAAAATTTTTCGCGTGCCCAGGTTAGCAATAGGGCCTCCTTCTCCACTTGTGCCCATCTTGATTCCGTGGGGGCCAGTGACCTACTTGCTTAGAACACCAGTTTGTACTTTCCATCATCTTGCTTCTGAGACATCACTGCTCCCAGGCCATATGACGAGGCATCTGCTGAGATTTTTGTTGAACGATTGGGGTCGTAGTGCACCAGAATCGGGGCAGAGATCAACTTTCCTTTGATTTTCTTGAAAGCTCCTGCTGCTGGCTTCCCTAGTTCCACTCGTTGTCTTGTTTCAAAAGCTCTCTCAGAGGCTTGGTGTCTTCCACAAAAGTACATCCCGTGAATCTGGATACATGGTTGGCCATCCCGAGAGATCTCCTGAGTTCTGTTAGATCTGTCGGCGGTGGGAAGTTTGTTATGGCTTGCACCTTCTCTGGGTCAATGGCGATTCCTTCCACTGAGATGATGTGTCCGAGGAATTTCCCGCTTGACTTGTTAAACTGGCACTTGCCTTCATTGAGGGTGACACCCGCCACTTCTAGTTTATCATGCTCATCTTGTGACTTCCCGTGGATCAGAAGATCATCAATGTCACAAATTGTTCCTTCTTGATCTGCTGCATCATGTTGCGTTGAAAAATTTCTGGACCTGAACTAATAATACCAAAGGGCAACCTCATGTAGCAGCATCTGCTGAAGGGCGTCATAAATGTTGTCAGAAGTTGGCTTTCTTTGTCCAAGGGGATTTGATGGAACCCACTATTACAGTCCAATTTGGTGAAGAACTTGGAACCTGACAACTGTGCAAGGAGTTTGTCTGTGTTTGGGAGAGGGACATTTTCTCTAACTGATTCATTGAGCTTAGGTCCACGCATACCCTAACTTGGTCGGTGGGCTTGACAACTGTGACAATTGGAGTGCACCAGTCTGTAGGTTCTGTTACCAGACGGATAACTTCTAATTCCTCCAATCTGTCGATTTCTTTTTTGACCTTGTCTCGCAAAGGGAGTGCAAGTCATCATGGTGTGGCGACTGCATATGGTCTGGCATCCTCTTTCAGTGAAATCATGTATGTTGCATTCAGTCTTCCATGACCTGTGAAAAGTTTTGGAAAGTCCTAACCTGCTTCCACTTCGTTGATTTTCTCTACCAAATTCAGTGCATCGATGGCTGGTCTGCCAAGCAAGGGCTCTTCCAATCCTTTTATCACTTAGATTTCTTGATTGGTTTCTTTCCCTTTGTATTTTCGTCTTGGTGGTGAATTTTCCCTGGATCAGAATTTCTATCTTTCCTGGTCCATAGAGCTTCTTCTTTGCTTTCTGAAGCGGTTGGTTGTTTGTGGGAATCAATCTCGCTGGAATGATAGTTACGTCTGCGCCTATATCGACTTTAAACTCTAGATGTGTCTGTTCCATTTCCACGCTGACCATCCATGGGTCGCTGGTCACTTCACCTACAGTCATGCCAAGGTAGACATTCTCAAACTCTTCTTCATATTCGGCTTCATCTTCTTGTTCCTCTAAGAGATGAAATGCTGAAGAACGGCAGACAACGGCATAACGTCCTTGCTTTCAACAATTTCGGCATTGTGCATTTCTCGCTGGACACATGTCTCTACTGTGTGATGCCTTCCCACATCTAGGACATTTTGATGAAGGGTGCTGCTGATAATGCTTGGCATATGTACATGGTTTTCTTGAGAATGGCTTGTTTTCTCCTCTGGCAGCTGGCCCACTTCCTCTGTTTGCTGCTTGCTGATGTCCTCTACCGGCTGTGTTTCCTCCTCTTCTGATCCTGTTCATGGCGAGATCCTGACTTGCTCCCAACAATTTTTTGAGATTGCAACTTTGAAGCTTCGTGTGCTCTGCAGATCATTACAACTTTCCCAAGAGTCAGGTCTTTTTGTTCTAGTAGCTTCTCTCTAACTGCATCATCTGACCCCTATCACTAATTGGTCTTGGATCATTCTCTCAAGATCCTGAAAATTACATGTCTTTGTGAGTTTCCTCAAAGCTGCAACACAAGTGTGTATGTTCTCCCCAGGTGTCTGTTCTCTTTTGTGAAATTCGTACGTTTCGTACACTTCATGGGTAGTGCAACACAAAATTCTTTGAATTTTGCTAAGACTATGTCAACGTCTTCTCTGCTTTCGCCTTCCCCAAAACTAAGACCTTCAAAAATTTCTTGCGTTTCACCACCTACGAAGGCTAAGAAAATAGCTGTCTGGTACGGCTTTTCTTCCTTATTGAGTCTACTTGCTATGCAGTAATTGTCCCACTGTCTGTGGAATCTTTTCCAGTTGTTCTCTACAGTTGCTGTTGCGCCCTGAATGAGAAGTTTTTCTGGTACAGGTATGCTTGACGTGAAATGTTTCTGCTGGTTCTCACTCATAATTGCAAGTTTTGAGAGGGCTATCAGTATCACCAGTAAACTTTTAACTGTATTGTTATCAGTCTATCACTGGCAATAAAAAGTCTGACTGACGTCACAACTTGAAAATTGTTATCACGCTAGATTTAAATTATTCTGTTAAAAAACAACAACAAAAAACACAAAAACATATATAACAGCAAAGCGTCAGACACGAGACTGGCTGCAAAGCATCCGTAAATTCATCTAGCATAGGGTCATATGAATAGAACCGGAAATATCAAGAGACTCTGGTAGGATTGAATTGTGACGTCACACACAAAAAGGAAACGAGTCCGTTGGCGGAACTTTTGACAACTGAGAATCTCAAGGGTTGGAGTCCGATATAGTGTTCGACCTTACCGTTTCAAAGTTAGCACTTCTGACACCATGTGTGATTTGTGTATGGGCGTGTGCTTGTATGGGAATGCATGTGTTTGGAGCAAAACAAACACTCACTCTAAACAGACAGGAAGACGTCGACTTGTTCATAAGCCTTGTTGCCCGGATGTTTCTTCAAAGGGTACAAGTATACTTTGCACAGTTTAGTAATAACCGTATGTAAAGCTAACCTCACATTTTAGATCTACAAAAATGACAATAGCACACACACACACACACACACACACACGCGTGCGCGCGCGCACACACGCACACACACGCACACACATACTGACGGACACATTCAAGATAGCGGAAGTAGTCAATCTCTGAATTTCAGAGCTGCTGGAATCATAGCATCTCTACGAACATGACAAAAACAAGAGGCTTGGGAGGACGACTGGACACTCCGGCACCAAAAGACGTAAGAAAATCTCGAAAAGAAAGATCTAAAACATCATCCTTGAAGAGAACTGTTGAGAAAACATCTGCCGAAGCGGACAAAACAAAAGAAAACGTCAACAACAAAAACAGAACGACAGTAAGTGATATTCACCATCTCTGTGCCACTGTAGACAGTTTATGCAGAAAGATCGCTGATCTTGAAAAAGCGGTCGATAACCAAAAAGAGATCATCTGCACCTTACAAACATCACAATACAAAAAAGACACCGTTGACAGTTTCACGCAGACAGACAGTTCCACGCAAACAGACAGTGCTATTTCAAACGACAAGACCTATGCTGACATAGTGAAAACAATCAAACCTGCTCTTGTCACCCCAGTCAAGGCCCCTGAGCGTACTGCAAGAGTGCTCCTAACATATCACGAAAGAAAACTTCAAAAAGATAACAACAAAAAAAAAAAAAAAAAAGAAAGAAAGAAAGAAAGCAACAAAATAATAACGTCACCTGTCATATGACGTCAAATTGCAGTCTTAAAAAAAAAAAAGAACTCCAGAAGTCTATGAAGAAAATGGGGAAATAAATCAAGACCTTCCGGAAGTTGTTTTTTTTACATGACTCGGTTATGAGCGGGGTGAACGGAAAGAGGCTTGGCCGTTCTTACGGTTTTCATGTAATTCAACGCAAAACTCGAACAATTGACGACCTAGAACGGACACTAAAATCGACTGTATCGTCCTCAAAGACTGAGAAATCTGTGGACGCTGTTGTGATCCACTCCGGGCTAAACCATATAAAAACATCTGACCCAAGAGACAGTAGCAAATTATTTGTACAATCTATTAAAAGATTATCTACTGAACACCCAAAAACAAAGATTGTCATCAGCAAGATCGCACCACTCAGAAACCCCGAAATGGAAGTGAAAAGAAATCTGTTTAATGCCCTCACCACCACAGAACTGTTTAATTACAAGAACGTGCCCTTTGTTGACCACAGTCACCTGAACACTCGGTCACTCAAAGATGGAATACATCCGACTGAAAAAGCAAAAGCGACCTATTTTTAAGCTACTCCAGTGGAACTGCAGATCTATTCTATCTAATCTGGCCTATCTAAAACATTTTCTAGCATCAAATAAGTGTGACGTTTTAATTCTACAGTCACTTAATATCAGTGCATGTAAGCTTCCCAAACTTCCCAATTATTATTTTCCACCAGTATATGAAACTGGGAACGAGGGCAAAATTGTAAGTACTGCTATTTATATACTTAGAGAATTACAGTATAATCTTTGTGAGTCACCTATCTCAAAATCTATTGCAAGCTTTGAAATACACTCTTGTGCGGCTACAATAGAATTCAGCAACAAAAAGTTCTTAACGTTCTTTCTGTTTATGTTCCGAAAGGCTCAAACGACCGAAATACTGAGTGGCTTAGAACAGTACAAGAACAACAGCCCGGTAAATGAGTAATAGCGGGAGATTTCAATGCCCACTCTCCATTCTGGGAAACGAACAGTAGAACTGTGACAAGCAATCACTTAATCGAAAATATTGTTGACAGCCCCTTTTATCTTTTGAATGATGGTAGTATTACTAGAATTCCTGACGTTTCTAAACACAGACCAACAGCAATTGACCTAACACTTATATCCCCAGAGCTAGTTCCATCATGTACCTGGGAAACACATAAAGACACTTTGGGAAGCGACCATATGCCTATCATCATTACAATAGCTGATGATGATTATAGGCCTGATAATGATAACGTTCACATTGTACCAAAATATAACTATAAGAATGCAAACTGGGATTTATTTCAAAACATTCTTTCCTCTTAAGATTTTGAAAAACTTGACAATCAAAGCATAGATGTAATGTATTCAAATTTTACAGAAGTTGTTCTATCAGCAGCTGATATGTCGATTTCATAAGTAAAGGGTGTGAAGTCGGGTGACCGTTTAGGCAATGTCTGGTGGAATGATGCATGTGAAAAGGCTGTTAATTACAAGAAAGAAACATTTAAGAACTGCCTTGCGGACAGTGAGCCCCAAAAGCACAAAGAAATGAAGAAAGCAAACACTCAGAGTAATATGACAGTAGCCCAAGCTAAAAAAGATTATTGGTCGACGTTTTGTTCACAAGAAATTTCAGATCATAAAGACTTAAATAAAGTTTGGACAAAAATGAAAGAAATAAAAAATGGAATCAAGTTACCAAGTTGCCCAATATCAAACGACTCACAAAACAACTTTCTATCAGATAAGGAAAAGGCAGAAATCTTTGTTGAAATATTTGCGCAAAATAGTAAAAACGAAGGTTTATCACAGGAGTGTAAGACACACAGAGACACAGAAGAAAACAGCCCTTCATACAGTGATCCGACTCTGCAAAATGACTTGTGGTTTAATTCTCTTATTACATATGAAGAGCTACAAACCGCAATAGCTTCCCTTAACAATAAAAAAAAAGTTCCGTTGGCATCGATGCAATATCAAATGAGATGATAAAAAACATTCCAGAAAAATGTATCATTTTCCTTCACAAAATATATCAGAAATGTTGGATATCTGGAAGTGTACCACAGGTAAGGAAAAGATCGATAGTGGTACCAGTTCTAAAAGCAGGAAAGCCTAAACGTAATAAGAATAGCTATAGGCCTATTGCTTTGACCTCGCATGTCAGTAAACTAATGGGAAAAAAATAGTCCTGCTGAGAATAATTTACTGTGAAAAATCCAATATCATTCCAGTGAACCAGGCAGGCTTTAGAAAAGCAAGATCAACAGTCGAACATCTTGTAAAAATTACAACTCAAATAAAACGTCAGTTTGCCCGCAGAAAAAGTGTCTTGGCAACGTTTTTGGTTGTTAAAAAAGCCTACGATCAGGTTTGGCACAAACGTCTGCTATACAAACTGAAATCATTCGGAATATCTAGTAATCTCTATGAGTATATAAAAAGCTTTTTATCTAATAGAACTATCCAAGTGAGGGTGGGAACACATTAATCTTCACCACATAAACTTGACATGGGAATTCCACAGGGCTGAGTTATAGCCCCTATACTTTTTAATATTCTTATTCAGGATCTCCCAAAGGTATTGTCAAATCGTGTGGTTATTGTACAGTATGCTGATGACATTTGTATGTGGATGGGTGTCACTCTAAAAAAGTCAACCCCACAAAGAGCACAGAATTACATACGGCGTTTGTATCAATCTGATCTTGACAACCTTGGTAACTATATGTTTGAAAATGGTTTAGCCTTGTCGACACAAAAAACATGTATGATGTTGTTTAATTCAGGTGGTAACCCATCTAGCATGCCAATTTTTAATTTACTTGGTGACGTCATTGATTATAAACAGGTGGTGAAGTTTTTAGGTGTTTATCTTACTTCAAAACTGACATGGAACATTCACTTTGATTACATCTTAACAAAGGCAAGGAAAAGTATCAATCTAATGAAAATTCTAAGCCGCTTACCTTGGGGAATGGACACAAAAACATTGATCCATCTTTCCATGACTCTTGTAAGATCTAAGTTAACGTATGCACAAGAAATACTTCTCAGTGCACCTAAATATCTATTACAAAAGATTCAAAGTGTAGACTGTAAGGCTATCAAAATTGCCCTTGGAGTGCCCTTTCATGCATCCAACCAGGAAACATACAAAACAGCCGGAATTTTTCCTTTAAATGAGCATCGTGAGTTAGCAACAGCAATATTCGCTGTAAGATACACTTCTATGACAGAAAATTTCATTGCTGATGAACTGACAGTAAGATCTGATCTGGCGTTGATTTTCCAAAAAGAGCTAAAGTTATTTCATCAGAAGAAACAGTCACAACTTACGTTTCAAATCAGTTAAAAGAATCTGGTGTTAACATGAACGAGTTAGCTATAAAACCATCTTATACTCCTATTCCTTTTTCGGAAATGTTGAAAGCAGATTTTGATATCAACTATTCTGAAACAAAAAAAAGGAAGAAAACATCAATATCACGACTACTGCCAGAATACACACAGCAGAAAAATACCAGAATCATCTCCATATATTTACAGATGGATCCATTCTTGATGAAAAAAATGCTGGCGCGGCTTTTACTATTCCCGCTTTTAAAGTTGAAAAATCTTACTTTATTGGAAATAATCTTTCCATTTTTACGGCTGAACTTGTTGCTATTATACAAGCATTGAGCTACTTGGTGAGCCATCAAATAGTTTTCTTGAAAATAGCATTCTTTGCTGATTCCAAATCAGTACTTCATGCTCTAGAATCATTTAGCCTTGAAACAAGACCTGACTTAGTTATTGAGGCAAGTCATTTGGTACATTGTTTCAGGATTAAAGGTACTGATGTCAGTTTCTGTTGGGTGCCTTCTCATGTGGGCATTTATGGCAATGAAACTGCTGATAAAGCAGCTAAAAGAGGAGCGCAAGATTCAGAAAAATCGGCAAGAATACTTGTCCGACTTTCCGTGAAAGAAGCATACACTATGTTAGAAAAAGCAGCATGGGATCGATTTCATAAACGATGGAAGACAGAGTCTTCAAAACAGAAAGGGACATTATTCCCCGAACGTATTATTAAAGAAAAAATACCGAATTCTTCAGCTTGCTATACAAGATTAATAACCTCTACTTTCTTCCGTATAAAACTTGACGCGCTGAAGACAAAATATAGTAAAAATGTCATATGCATTTGTGGTAAGCAGTTTGGCTTGCATCATAGTTTGTTTCAATGTCAGCAGTTACGTATCTTCTTGCCCAAGTAACTATTCTGCAGATGATTTGGGAAGTTATTTCTAATGAGGTTCTTTTAGTCGAACTTTCAGAGGCATTAGTTCATAGCCCTATTTCTACATTCCTTTAATGTACTTCATAATCATGTTAATGGTTTTAGATATTATCTTCATTATTGAATTGTAACTGTTAAAGCTAATTTCATGTTAGTTATGCATTTCTTAGTAGTTTTCTACCTTTTCTGTTTTATTCTGACTTCTCTTTCCCCTCTCCCTACCCCTCCCCCCCCTTTTTTTCCCGTCTAATATCACTAATTATTTATTTACTGTTATAGTGAAAAGACGCTAAACTAAAGAACGAACACACACTGACACACAAACACACACACACACACACACACACACACACACACACACACACACAGACACAACTGAAGTGTGATTGAAATCACCAACCTTTAGTTTATCAGAAGTAAGACCAGACTTCACTCCCCTCAATGTCAGTGTTCAATGACTCAGTTGATCTGTCTTTCTACACCCCGACCCTCCTTAACAGTCTTATAGTCTCAAGGGTAAATCTAACGGAATTTCAGTCTCATGAGACTCAGAATCATGTAACGTGTTCAGTCTTTAGGATGACACCCAGTCAACCAAGGAACTAAATGGATCTAGAGAGCAATGACTTCTTTGAAATGCTTTAGAGAAAAGTAAAAATTGACAAGCTTAAGATCGGAGGCCTTAACGAGATTCGGTATTCCGTTGGTATCTTTGGATTACTAATACCATGCAGGCTCAACATCATCATTATATGAAAAAAGAGATAACTAAATAAAAAAAACCCAAAAAGCATTACAAACAAGCAGTAACGACAAAATCAAACACTTCGTGCATCATGTCTCAATGTAGACGATGCTGAAAGAGCCTAGGGCAGATCTGGCGTGGGAACAGTTTTTAGAATGTTGCACAGGAAACGGACATTACGCATGGTCGCCACAACTTGAAGCTTGTCTGTTGAGTCGACACAACCCGAAACGAACTGATGAGGGCCGAACGAACAACTGGTCAAAGTCTCCTCTGTAGAAGAATGGACCACACAGCGCTCATGTGAGTATGAGAAGGAAAGGAAATAGAGGATTCTGTCAGCTGACTTGGATTTGTTTGTGCTTGTCATCCACGTTTGTGTGTGTGTGTGTGTGTGTGTGTGTTGTGTGGTCGCCGTGTGTTGTGTTCAGTGTGGCGTTTCTAACTCGAGTCTACAACAACAAACGCGTTCCAGGTTGGTTAATGTTTTTTTGGGGGGAAGTTGTTCTTATCGTCATGTGATATCAGCATAGCAGATTTTGGGTAAAGTCCTGAAATACCACATAGCATGTAAGTCCGTTGGTGTGGCAGTAAAAACAAATACCAAAACTGTATTCAGTTTTGAGCTGAAGGTTGCATGTAAAATATATTTGTTTGCATTTTTGTTCTGTTTTTGCTTTTTTTTCCTGTAATAGGTGCAAAAAATGTCTGTTAGCTTGCACTAAAGGCCTGACTACGCTTGTTGGATTATGCTGCTGGTCAGGCACATCTAGATAGCAAATCTGGTGTATAAAGAGTCCAGTTGGATGGAGTCTTCCTTTGATGGAAGCACACTTGCAAAGTAGCTTTGTCATCTCTTTTTCAGTATGTGTCTCAGCCACATGCATACATGTACATTTACAACACACACACACATGCACACACACACACACACATGTAGGTACACATTCACACACACATGCACACACACACACACACACACAACACACACACACACACGAGTGCACACACACACACACACACACACATCCATGTCACTTAATGATGTTCTCATTAAAGAATGCCACGAATGTAGTATTGATTGTCAGATGTGACAGAATGTATGCAGTTAAATGCACAACTAAGGCATATAATATGCATACACACACACACACACTCATTGCATCTTTGGGGACACACACTTATATACATTGTATACACACAAGCATGTCCATGATGCACTGATGAAAAGCATCATGCATAAAAAGTCTTAATCAAGTACAAAAGTTCAAATGCTCTCTCTCTGACATCATGTGAAGGTATGATAACTCTTGAGGCCAGAAAAAGCTTGTTTGATGCAGTACTCAACTGAAGCTGACCAAAGTACTGCTTCAGCAGTGTTTATCAGATATGAATTATGTGTCTGCTCACATGATCTCAAAGATAATGGCTTAAAATAATTGATACCGATAGAGTTTTCATAAATTTGTTAACAATGTATGCCCAACAAGGATGCCCTGACTCTGTTTCAAAGTGTTTTGCATCAGAAAACATTTGGGGACCTTGAGAAATGGCTCAGGACAAAAGTATCAGGTGTCTTGGATACATTACTTCCAAAAAAAAAACTATGTAAAGCAACAAGGCTTGAGTGCTCATGGTGTTTTATGTAAGCTTGTATTTAAAGTCAACAATTTATTATCTTTCATGTCAGTGCTCTGCTGAGGTATGTGAATTGTGTTATGAAGGGAGAGAGTTCTGTGACTGGTGTGAGTTACTGGTTTAAAAGTTTTGCACTTCATGAATAATATGAATGATAGTAAAATAATTATGTGTGATTATGAAAATTGTTGCAATGGTGTGTTAAAATCTTTATTTATTTGTTTATTCTTCTTTTTGCGGAGTGCAGTCAACAGGAAGTGGCATGAGACTGAATGTGTGCAAGAGAGAGAGAGAGGGAGAGAGATTTGCATATTGACATTTTGATTGTCTGTTGAGCAGTACAGCCCTTCAGGCAAGTGGCAATATAAATTCAAGCATATTGCTGGAAATTGTGAATAATTCTAACACACACACACACACACACACACACACACACACACAGTGACACACACAGTGACACACACACACACACACACACACACACACACACACACACAGACTTGTTCGTGCACTCATATACACACAGATACATGCACACGTGTGCTCACCCACAACTGTTAACTATGGTTCATCTTGAGATTAATTGTCACAGAAACAGAGAGAGAGAGAGAGAGAAAGATGCAGGGACATATATATATATATATATATATATATATATAGATACATACATATATATATATATATATATATATATATATATGTATGATAGCTGTGAGAAGTGGAAATAGTGGGAGAGGAGGAGTTTGAGCTGTAGGGACAGGTGTGAAGGGGGGTAGAGGTGGGGTTGAGGGCATGCCCCCTGAACGTGATGATTTACTCATCTTTTCCTAAAATCATTCAAACACAACAGCCTTCAGCTTTCACTAGTAGCAGAGTTAGATCACGTGTGCTTAGCCAGGAAGTGATAATATAACAGGTGTTTTTGACCTGATAGACCCATGCAAAGATCTGCCTTTGTATTATGTGTTTGTTACACTTTCCCTTTTCATCAGGGCAGGATGAAAACAAGCCAGTTGTGTTTATTCCTTTTTTTCCCCTCAGTAAAAAAAAGTTTGTTCTTTTATTTGTTCATTCGTTCGCTCATTCATTTGGTTCATTCTGTCTCTTTCTCTGTGAATCTGTCTGTCTTGTCTGTCGCTCTCTTATTCTTCCTCTTACACACACATGCACACACACACACACACACACACACACACACACACACACACACACACACACACACACATTCTCATATCCACATAATTTAGAAATCATTCATGAATTACAACTAAATGTGTGTGGAATATATGTGTGTGTATGTGCATGTGTGTGTGTGTGTGTGTGTGTGTGTGTGTGTGTGTGTGTGTGCATTTCTGGGGCCAGTTGCACAACAGGCAGTCAGGTAGCGCAGCCTAACTACCAGTAAAACCGTTAACTATCAGGTAGTTAGCTGTCGGCTGAAGCGCGCCACTGACTGTGTTGCACATCTCGAAATAAACTAACAGCTAGTTACCTTCAAGGTAGTACTGTTCACAGGCAGCAAAGCCATTGGTTATAGATTCAGGCATTCCCTTTTACTCCCCACCTAATTCATTGGAACAGACATGCGATGACAGTTTCTGATTCTGTTCTGCTCATTCGCACAGTATGAACATGGCCTCAACATGTGATTTCAAGCATGTTCGGAAGAGAAATGTTACATCAGCAGATATTTCAGGTGTATTCAGTTATTGTGGAAAGAAATTTTACAATGTACATTCAAAACCACGCTGTCAGTGTCAGTGTGTTGTGGCATTAGGTGGGACAGTTGTTTATGGAGAGTTCAAGGCGACCTTGAACTGGTGAGAGCTGAATGGGGGTGGTGGGTGGAGGGTAGCGATCATACTACTTTATTTTCATGCACAGTGTCAGGCTCACACAGTGGGGGTGGGTTGGAAGGGATGAGAGAAGAGGGAAACTAGTGATAGAGATGAAGTAATCACACCATCCCACCCTAATTGCTCAACACAATCACACACAAGCCACAAGGGAAGAAAGGAGAATGGCGAGAACTTTATAGATATTTTTATTTGACTGATCCACGTGTAAATTTAAGACTTGGATGATCCACCATTCCCATAGGATCGCTCACACACACACACACACACACACACACACACACACACACACATGCACCCATGCATACACATACATACACACCACACAACATAGAAGATTTATTCATAACAATTGTCTTCGGAGAATGATTGGAAGTGGATCCAGTGTTCTTATTTTCAAAGCATGACAGACGCCAGCTGATATATACCAGTACCAGCAGCATCCTTATGGATAACAGCAGATGACGAAGACTGCCTTCACATGTCAGAACCTGTTCCAGAGGTGCTTGGGCCTTCTTCCTGGATCAGTGACACACTGTCAGTGTCATTCTGGCCGGGTTCAGCATGAAGCAGCATCACAGAGACGCCAGTATCTGCTGGCGTGTCCGGCCTGGCACCAGGTAGAAAGGTTTCCCACAGGAGAGGGAAGCCTGCAGCAAAAGGCAGTCAAATTGAGCTTCTCAATGACAAATATCTTGGTTGTTTCTATTGAAGTAAAGGAATATCTGAAAAGAAAGCTTGAATGTGATATTTCTGATGCTGAACTGAAATAGCAAGAAAGAGAAAGGAAGAACTTAGAAAAGCAGTATGCCAGAACTGCCCTGGAAGTGAAAGAAATGGAAAAAAGAGAAACTTGTCGATGTCTTTGTGTACTCTTTGAAGTAAATACCACTTCACTGGTTTTGATAAAAAAAAAAGAAGAAGAAAAAAAAGAGAAACTGCAGGAAAAGATGAAACAAGCAGCTGAAATCAGAAGCAGGAAAGGAAAAGCTGACACTGAAAACTCAGCTGCTGGGGAGGCTTCAAAGTAGACATGTTTGCACACACCAACACTGTAGATAAGGTGACAACTGCCTGATGGTAGTGAGGATAATGGACATGCACATAAATGCATTGAACACAGGACACACACACACACACACACACACACACACACACACACACACACCACAAATAGATTGCCAAATGTCAGCAGTTGGTGAGAATGATGTACATACACAAGTGCATGATACACACAGACATAAACACACATTCACACACACACTGATTCAACCAATTTACTGCCAGGCAAACACACACACACACACACACACACACACACACACACACACACACACACACACACACACACACACACACACACACACACACACACTGACTGACTGACTGACTTACTGAGACCATTTATTGTCAGATTAACCTTTGTTTGAACAACACAACACACACACACAACACACAACAGAACACACACACACACACACACACACACACACACACACACACACTGACTGACTGAGACTGTTGTCAGATTAACCTAAATTTAGGTGTTCCACACACACACACACACACACACACTCTCTCTCTCTCTCTCTCTCTCTCACACACACTCTCTTTTTTTTCCTTTTTTAAATTTTTTTTTTTATAATAACCAGCTAAAAAAGACAAAAATCATGCTTTTTCTGTGAAGTTTGTATCTATACCTACATGCAGTGAATTTATTTTATTTCTTCCTTTGTGCTTTAATGTTTTGTTCGCCTGTAAATTGGATGCCATTACCTGTAACATCTGCATCAGCAAATTAATCACTTTTGTATATGTGCAATGGTAAAGTTATATGTGCAATGGTAAAGTTGTACTTCTCTGTTTTCTTTATGTCCGCTATATGTTTCTCACTTCGGTCATGTCTCTGTATGTGCATAAGTATATATATCTGTGTGTGTGTGTGTGTGTGTGTGTGTGTGTTGGGTGGAGAGAGTGTGTGCATGTGTATGGATATGAATGTATGAATGCGTTCGTTTTATTACTTTTTACGATGTTAATGATGATGGTGGTGATCATTCTTCGTTGTAGTAGCAGTGGATGTAGCAGTGTTAACAAAATTATTATTTTTGTGTCATTATCGTTAATGTTGTTATTGTTGTCACAAGGACAGATTAGAAGACTGGGCGATGCCTAAAATCTTTTATCCTTGAGTAATAAAGTTTTTGAATCTTGAATCTTGAATCTTGAATCTCTCTCTCACCCTCTCTCTGTCTTTTTTTCTCTCTTTCTTTCTTCAACCTTTTGTTTGTGAGTAAAGTTGGTGATGGTTTATTTGTTAATTCAAAATTAAATGAAAAAGGTGTTCAGTTAATACCTTTCATTTTCTGTTCTTTCAATATTGAATCTTCTCCTTTTCCCATGTGCTGTTTATTAGTAAATTTGAAGGTGGTCTAGTCACGAATTAGAAATAGAAGAAAAAAGTGTTAATGCCTTTGACTACTTCAATATTTCAATATCGAGAATACATAAACACAAATATTTCTTTTTCTTTTTCAACCCTGTGTTGATGATTAGTGAATTTGGTGATACAAAAGGAAACAAAATGTTATTACACTTGATTGTAATATGTGTGTATGTATTCAATTTAGCTATTTTATCATTAATTTATCACAGAGAACTTTGGGGTGTGGCATGTATATAGATAATTGCACAGTACACATACAAAACATATGACACCCAGAGCATAAAAAAGTGCCAACCATATAAAAACTGAGCTTGTGCAATGCAAGTTAAGCTAGCTTGCTGCAAAACGACCAATTTTAGCAGTAGGTTAGGGGGTTACCGGACAGGTAACCGCTAGCGGTGTGTTGAGCAACCGGGTCCTGGTCAGCTTGAACGTCAGTTGTCAGAAAAGGCCACTGATCTCAGAAATATATAAACTGAAGTTGTCTTTGATACATTCTTTCCCATTTGGGTTCCTCTCTCATAACCCACATAGAATTAGAAGGTGTAATGTTTCATTATTCTTGTTTAAAGGAATGGAAAGACAGAGAGACTGTTTATGGATCCACAAACTGTCTGTCTTTTCACATCCATGTATGTATCTTCTTTTTAGCTGTGTCAGTTTGCATGTTTCTGTCATACTGATCCTTTTGTATGCTGCCGCTTGTGTAAATGAACAGAGGAGGGCTTAGTTTTGCACTTTCCGCAGTTATTTTATTTATTTATTTTTTCTTTTTTTTTCTTTTTTTTTCAGTTTGTTGCCTTGACAAGTTTTGAGAGAGGGTTGGTGGTGATCTTCAGAGGTATTTGTACACATCTGTTCACACAAACAACAGCTTGAACAGAACTGTCAGTGTCAATGGCAACAGCTTTCAGTTGTTGGGCGTTTGGGGGGGTAGGGGGTGAGGTATGGGGCATGAAGTGATAAACTGGCATAGTCCCACACATGGGGCAACAGTATTCAGTGTCTGTACGAAACATTGTGAACAGTTTCAGTTTCAGGTTACAACTCTACGGCTGTGATTACTCGACTGTTGTGCCCGTCTTCAGTCTCTCTCTACCTTGCACTTCTTCTTTCAGTCTGTCTGACTACTGGTGTGTCTGTTTCTGTCTGTCTTTATCTTTCTTTCAACACAGCCTTTGTGCTTAGTGTGTGTTATTGGGTGGCAAAACTGTACCTGCCAGTACAGTGAAGGTCTCAGTTAGATTCCCAGTCTCTCCCTTTATCCCAAGTTTGACTGGAAAATCAAACTGAGCCTTTTGTCAAACGTTCTGATGAGATGATTAACTGAGCTCTGTTATGCAGCACACACTTAGCACATGGAAAAAGAGCCCATGGCAGCATAAGTGTTGACCTCTGGCAAAATTCTGTGGACGAAATCCACTCTGATTGGTATGCAGTGAATGCACTTAAGGCCTGACTGAGCGCATTGGGTTATGCTGCTGGTCAGGCATCTGGCTAGCAGATATGGTGTAGTCTATATATATGTGTGTGTGTGTGTGTGTGTGTGTGTGTGTGTGTGTATATTTGTCTGAACGTAGTGATGTCTCCTTGAGAAACCGAAACTCTTCTTTTTTTTTTTTTTTTTTTTTTTTTTTCATATCTGTCATCCAGCTTTCATGTATCAATCTGCTGTTTATACTCCTTTTTTTTTCTTCTCTCTCTGTCTGTCTAATGCACGCCCCCACACCCCTTCCCTTGCCCTCCCTTGCTCTTTTTACACTGTTGAATTTAAACTGCTACCTGGTTGGTTTAACAGGTAGAGGCTGCATGCTCCCAAAGACCCTGCAGCTCCATCGCAAAAGAATTCATTCCAGTCTGGCATCATTGTTGTCGTTGTCATGGCGTTGTGCAGTAAGGTGCCGCCAATCCACATTTTTGCTGTGCTCCTGGGCTCCTTGGAAATCATACTGTTTGGGGGTAAGTGTGTGTGTGTGTCTGTGTGTGTGCTTGTGTGTATGTATGTATGTATGTGTGTGTGTGTGTGGAGCATGGTGCGGCAGAGAACACAAAGGTTTTCAGACTCACCAAGATATATGTCAGCTGGTCTTTCTTGATGCTGTTTTCTCCACATATACCATTTCATTTTTGGCTTCATGTGAACATGGCATCAGTTGCTGTATAACCTGATTTTTTTATGTATAAAAGGAGGAGAATTTGAAGTACCACATATGCAGTTCTGTCATTGCCACAACCCGTAAGGGGTTGCCCATGAACCCCGCCCCTTCCCAGACTAGCTAACGTCCCGACAACACAAACACGGAGACACAGAAGAGTTCAGCTCGTTTTACTGTGGTCATGCAAAAAATACATAACTGAATGAACGCCACAAACCCAAGCATTACTCACACACACACAAAATAATAACCTCTGTCTAACTACAGCACAATTCTACAATTCGCAGTCAACTGCAGCGCCAGTTCTGCTCAAACACGCTTCCAGAGTTCAGACACATGCCGACAGCTGAGGACGGACAACGCTGGTAGTTTGCTGGCTGAAGCTGGTCGGGTAAGAGGGACAGTGGGGAAGTGGGAGCGGGAACGGGAGTGAGGGAGTTTCAGGGTGACACGTTAGAAGGGGGACGAGGACCATTCCAGACTTGTGTCCTGGAGACCCGTCAAAGGCAGTGGCACGGAAGGGAGGGAAACACAGGAAAACCTGTCACCAGGTAAATAGGCACACTGCTGGCCCAGGGTGAAACACAGACCCACACACACAGAAAGAAGGGAGTAACAACAAACACACCCCACTACTTCTGTTAGACGACACCCAACAGCTCCCACGCTGGAACGTTGATCCGTCTCTTGACAGAGCTTGGCATCAAAAGCCCTGGGAAATCTTTCTCTCCTCACCAGATAGACTTCTGAACTCGCTCAGAGTTAAAAAAACGTTCAGGAGAAGGGACATGACACACACATATCTTCAGATATGTACGTGTAAAAGCATGACGGAGAGAGAGGGAGGTGAAGGAGAGGGATGGAAAGAGGGGGGAGAAGGGAGAGAGAGAGGAGGGGGGGAGAGAAAGGGGGAGAAGGGATGGAAAAGAGAGTTGCACATGAACACATACATAGCAACCATCACGAGCCGTGACAGTCATTGTATGGAAAACAGTTCGGTTTATGATGTTTGTTGATTACAGAGGCTATATCATGTTAAAGTAAACAAACAGCAATGTGCCTCAGCAGCAGTACAGGGTCTCCTCTGGTGTGTAGCCTCCTCATAACCTAACGTCAGAAATTCCTTGTGGACTGCCGGCACCGAGGCTGCGACATATGAACAAGGGTTTCGCTGTGTATGATGGATTCATAATGAGCAATGGGGGAGTAATGACTCTGAAACCATTCAGATGATGGGGCAGCAAAAAAAAAAAAAAAAAAAAAAAAGATTAAGCAAAAGCATTACAAACGAAAACTACATTCCCAAAACGCCACCATTTCCCAAATGCCAGATGACGGTCAGCCACAGACACTGTACTCATGTAGACCAGTGATTAATTATGGTGCCAGAAACATCCCAACATTCCTTATCCGTTGTGACACAGATAACAAAAAAAAAAAGAAAAAGAAAAAAAAAGAATGAATTTGAAAACACTGGCTGTTTATCATAGGAAGCATGATCTTTTTCCCTATATTATTTGGCACTGTGACTTTTTCTAAACACAGATTGCTTTGCAGTGTGTAATGGTGTGCATTCAACTCAAATGTGCATTTATTGTGAATCACTTGACGGAGGTGGGGAATGGGTGTGTATGTGTGTGTGTGTTGGGGGGCTGGGGGGGGAGAAGGAATCAGTGAATATGTTTACACATATGTTTTTCAAGCTGAGAATGCTCTTTAAAAAATAAAGTTGTATTTTTTGTTGGAAAATTGTATGTATGGATGTGTGTATGAGGCAAGTCAGCCTCAGTCTGCCTATCGTGCTGACCACGGTACCGAAACCACTCTCCTCCACATCCTGAATAACCTACTGCTAGCATCCGACTCTGGACAGATCTCCCTTCTCACTCTTCTCAACTTGTCAGCCACCTTTGACGTGATAGACCATTCAGTCCTTCTTTCCCGTCTTCATTTTACATTTGGTATCAACGGCACTGTTCTAAACTGGTTCAAATCTTATCTCACTGATCGATTCCAGTCTGCCATTGTTGATAATTTCCGGTCTGAACTGGTTAAAATCGAACATGGAGTCCCACAGGGATCTGTTTTAGGCTCAGTGCTCTTCACACTGTACACTGCTCCTCTGAAATTATCAACTGCCATAATGTCAGTCATCATTCTTATGCTGATGACACTCAACTCCAGAAGAGTGATACCCCCGAAAAACTGTCGTCACTCTTGCAAGAAACATCCAACTGCTTCCTGGACATTCAAAACTGGATGACTCTAAATAAGTTACAGATGAACGCAGCAAAACTGAAGCAGTGATCATAGGAACTAAACGCTCTCGGCAGTACATCCATCCCTCTTTCCAGTGCAGTCAGGAACCTCGGTGTTGTCCTTGACAACACACTGTCCATACAAAAACTTATCAGTCAGACATGTCAATCCTGCTGCTGTCAATTGCGGCACATCAGTTCCATCTGGAAATATCTATCCATTGATGCAACATCTAGACTTATCGTTTCTCTCATTCTCTCTCACCTTGACTACTGTAACTCTCTATTGTCTGGTTTGCCTGCTTCATCTATTCAGTCCCTTTAGCGTATACAAAACTCTGCTGCCTGACTCGTCCTCAGAAAGAAAAGATCTGAGCACATCACCCCTCTTTTGCAACATCTCCACTGGCTCACTGTCTCACACAGAATAAAGTAGATCAGCACTCTATGTTATAAATGTATGCACAAATCTGCTCCTTCCTATCTCTGTGGCTGTCTTCACCTCTACACTCCATCTCGCTCACTGCGATTGGCCTCATATCCACTCTGTTTACGTATACCCAGATTCAAACACTCGACTGTTGGCTGCCGTTCTTTCTCTGTCTCTGGACCTTGCAATTGGAATGAACTTCCTCTTTCACTTTGTTAAGTCTCCGCACTCAACTCTTTCAAGTCTGGCCTTAAAACCCACCTCTTCCAACATAGCCTCCCTTCCCTGCCTCTTCCTTATCTTCAGTTTCTCCAGTTTTAGAGTTATGCATGTGTGTGAATGTAAGCGCTTTGATTTGTCTCTGCACAAGATTCAGTGCTATATAAACACCATTACTATTACTGTTAAGGCAGATGATCAGTGAGCACAGGATATATATTACATGGTTTATCTGACATGGTGATAAAAGGAAGATTTGTGAAAATTAAACCTTCATTTCAAGGGACGAAAAAGTAAGTAACCAGGAATAGATTAAAATAAAAAAGAGAAGAAAAAATTCCCCCTTCTGGGTTATGCCATTTGTGTATGTTTATCCCTTTTTGCTGTGTCATTTTGCATATTTCTGGCACTTAATTATAATCATCACTGTCAAACCAATCCTTTTGTATGCTACCACTGCAGGGTAGAGTGGACAGAGGAACCAGAGGATGGCTTGTTTAGTTGTTAGGATTAGTATGGTACTTTCCACACTGATGAACTAGAGGACGGCTTATAAAGATTACTACAGCCCTTTCTACAGCAATGAATCAGAGGATGGGGTCTTAGGATTAGTACAGTACTTTCCTTAGTGATGGATCAGAGGACGGCCTATTAGGATTAGTACAGCACTTTCCACAATGATGAACCAGAGGATGGCTCATTAGGATTAATACAGTACTTTCCATAGTGATGAACCAGAGGACAGCTTACTAGGATTGATACAGTTCTTTCTACAGTGATGAACCAGAGGACAGCTTACTAGGATTGATACAGTTCTTTCTACAGTGATGAACCAGAGGACAGCTTACTAGGATTAATACAGTACTTTCCACAGTGATGAACCAGAAGACAGCTTACTATGATTGACGCAGTTCTTTCTACAGTGATGAACCAGAGGACAGCTTACTAGGATTAATACAGCACTTTCCACAGTGATGTACAAAAAGTTTGTGTGTGTGTGTGTGTGTCCCAGGTGTGATATTTGGTTGGCACTCCTTGGTCTACGTGTACAAGGACAACGGCTATTTCTCCACCCTGTGCCCAGCCGCCACTTTAGACCTGCCCACAAATGCTACCGCTACCACTGTTCCCTCCCTCCTCGACCCTTCCTCCCCCTCCTCCACCATCATCACCACAACCCCTGTGAACGATAGCTTCAGCTTCACCAGCACGGCTTTGTTTGGAACCACTGGAAGAGTGCTGAATGGAACAGAGGATGCTGTTGGGTACAAAACTCTGGTCCCCACCAGGAGAGCTGGCGTCCAGTTTCAGGATCTGACGTGCGAAGAGCAGATGGAGGTACAATACATTGCAGCATGATGCATTTTGATATTATGATGCGATGTGAAAAGATACATTTTGATGTTACGATGCGATGCAATACAATGCAATAAGATATGATACAGTACAGGACAGGACAGTACAGTACAGTACAGTGCGGGACAGTGCAGTACAGTACAATGGTGGTTTGTCTGTCGGGATCGACGAGGACCATCTAGTCATCCTGGGGGTGGGTGGGTTGGGCTCTGTGGGTGCGCAGATGACTGGTCAGGCCAATCCACGCCCGGAAGGTTCTGACACAGTGTGGACAGGGGATGGTGGCGGCTGTCAGGGACTTGCTGGCACTGCTTTTCCTGGCCTGTCTGCGTTGCTCTGCTGCAGCGATTCTGTTGGCCTCACAGGATTTGGCGCCTTTGTGGACAGCTGAACGCCACTTTGGTCTGTCCATTGCATTCAGCTCCCGTGTGTTGTGGCTGATGTTGAAGGCCTTCAGAGAAGCTTTCAGAGTGTCTTTGAAGCGCTTCTTTTGGCTCCATGGGAGTGCTTGCCATGTTGGAGTTTGCCGTACAGCAGTTTCTTGGGGAGCCGGTGGTCTGGCATGTGAACTACATGGCCTGCCCAGCGCAGCTGGGCCTGCATCAAGATGGTGTAGATGCTGGGCAAGTTTGCACGAGTGAGCACCTCTGTCTCAGGGATCTTCTCTTGCCACTTCATGCCGAGAAGTTTTCTGAGGCTGGTGGTGTGGAAGTGGTTCAGCTTTTTGGCGTGGCGTTTTTAGACCGTCCATGATTCACATCCATAGAGCAGTGTGGTGAGAACTATGGCCTTGTATACTTTGAGCTTCGTCTCCAGGGTGATGCCTCTCCTGTTCCAAACATTCTTATGGAGTCTGCCAAAGGCAGTGCTGGCTTTGGTGAGTCTGGCATTCACCTCATCGTCGATGACAACTGTGCAAGAGAGTGTACTGCCCAGGTATGTGAACTTGTCCACCGCATTCAGTCATTGCCCGTTGATGAAGATGTTTGGTTCAACGTAAGGCTTTCCTGGAGCTGGCTGGTGCATCACCTCAGTCTTCCTTGTGCTGATTGTGAGGCCAAAGTTGTCACAGGCAGCAGAGAACTTCGGAGGCAGCGTTGAGAGTGCAGTCATCAGCAAACAGGAAGTCGTTGATGGTGTCTGTCCTCACCTTGGTTTTTGCTTGAGGCCTCCTGAAGTTGAAGAGTGAGCCATCTGTGCAGTACCTGATGCCAGTGCCTACATCAGCGTCTCTGAAGGCATCTGTCAGCATGGCTGAAAACATGAGACTGAACAGGGTGGGGGCAAGAACACACCCTTGCTTGACTCTGTTGGAGACAGGGAATGGTTCTGAAGTCTCTCCATTGTCTTGGACTCAGGCCAGCATCCCATAGTGTAATTGCCGTATGATGGTGATGAACTTTCTGGGACATCTGTACTTTGCCATGATTCTCCAAAGGCCATCTCTGCTAACAGTATCAAAGGCCTTGGTCAGATCAACATAGGTGGAGTAAAGGTCGGCGTTCTGTTCATGAGAACAGCACAGTACAATACAGTACAATGCAATGTAATGCAATGCAATGCAATGCAATACATTACAATGCAATACAGTACATTACAGACCAAGACAAGACAAGACAAGACAATACAATACAGTACCAATACAATGCCAAAACAATGCATCTTTATTAATCTGATTGGAAATTATGTATTGTTTGTACACATTTGAAATCTTCACTCTCAGCACACAGTCTGCCAGCCCACGGTTGAGTCTGACAATGTGACATACAAACAGACATGACAAAGGTTAAACTTAAAACTTTAAAGTCAAAACAAAAGTAAATCATGTTAACCTGATTTAAATCAATTAAAACCTGAAAATGATAAAGCACAGTAGCTTGATTTTTTCACACAGTACAATAAGAGAATCTGTATTTTTAAGCACAACTAAGTTATCCTGTTTCTGAGAAACGCTGTTTTTGAACAAGAACACTAGGGTAAAATGATATTTATGAAATACCAGTTTTGGGGGGAGGTAGATGCCATTGCAGCGTCCAGGAAGGTCTGGGTTCTGAATCCTGGTGTTGCCCTTTCTCCCAAGTCTGACTGGAAAAGCAGACTCAGTGTTTAGTCATTGGGATGAGGCAGTAAACTGAGGTCCTGCGTGCAGCATGCACTTGATGCACTGAAAAACAGCCCATGGCAATGAAGTGTTGTCCTCTGGTAAAATTCTGTAGAAGAAATTCACTCTGATAGGTACACAAACATATATGCTTGCTCTCAAGGTTTGACCAGTGTATGGGATTATGCTGTTGTCGGGCATCTGCCTAGCGTTATTATGTAGTGCAGCACATGGATTTGTCCAGACACAGTGACTCTTTCTTGAGAAACTGAAACACAATTTTTTTTTTTCAGGTTCATTCGAAGGATGGGATGATGGTGGTGTGTGAGCCGCAAGATGAGCAGTTCAACTTGATCTTCAGTCTCTCCACGGGGATCAATGGAATGCTGTCATTTCCTAGCGGCTATATGTACGACCGGCTTGGGACACGCGTTTCACGCATCTTCTCCATGTGAGTGGAGGGGTTCCGTATTGTCCGTGTGTTCTACGCGGCTTATCCAGGATTAACCAGTTCAGTGCCAGAGAATTTTGTAAAAAAGTGCTCTCCCCTTGCCAGGGAATTTTGAGGATTCGGGGGTAATAAATCACAAAAAATTCTAGCACAAAAGTTATGGGTGATACAGAAAGAAAGTAAACGTTTTTGTGAAGGAAAATGAGTGTAGATTCTGCTTCTGGGCTCTTTTAGCCAATTAAGTTGATTGTAGACAATTGTTCAGGCATGTAAAGTCAAGATAATAATTTTTGTGCAACAAAAAATGTCTATTTCCACCTCTACATAATAAGATCCATAAAGAAAAGAATCAAAATACAGCTAGAAATAGCATGCCTATTTTCAGATTATACCTGTAGAAGAAATTAAAACAGACTGTAAGTTTATAAAAACAAATCACAGCTTGTGCAGACAAGTAAGTAAATCTCTGTCCCAACAATGACAAAGGTGGGTAAAGTCAACATAAAAGATCAATCACTGTCTCAGAAACTGAGCTGGCAAGCTTTTTGACAGCTGAGAGTGTTAGGGAGTGAGAGGGTGAAGTTCTCTGATGATATTCATTCCTTTCAAGTTGCACGTGGGCCGATTAAAGTGTCTGCTGTGCATCCAGCTTGCCACCTCTTCAAACAAGTCAACCATCTGATTCATCGAAAAAAAAAAAGCGTGGAAAACAAAAAGCATGTGTTTCATGTCCAGTGTAGGTTCCACCCTGCATTTCGTGAAAATTGTGGAGCATTGGCATTTGTCGATCCTACTACAGTCTGCATTTAAATATGAGCATGCTCATTCCTAAAAGCCACGCCCCTTTCATGAACTCTGACTGACATTTGACCTGTTGTCTTACACCACTTCTCTCCCTCTCCTCCCCTTCTTCCAACGCTCACTGCACATATTCTGTCAGTCATAGCCACTTGTTCAAAAACGCTGTCTGATTGGATAGATGGACTGAATTACCATCAAATGGGATGTCAGTTTTGTCACTGTCGTTGTCAGTCACCTTTGTTTTCAAATCAATCATCAGACAAGAGAGATCCTTCTCCATCACGAAAGCTGTCCATAACCACAAGCAGAGCTTTCAGAAATGTGTAAATCTGCTGACTGTGACTGCCTCCTGTACTGGACACAGTTTTCAATGCCTTTTTTTGCACATGATGCAACTCACTTTTCCATGCGTGTATCACATGGTCAGTCAGCAAATTATTATCGAGTAGAAAGGGGTCTTCTACCTGATGAATGTTCATTTAAATAGTATTCTTATAATCCAGACACATCAAACTAAATGTTCAGAGTCTGTTTATGTGAACTGAACCAAGTCCAGTGAAGGAAAAATCGGAACATATGCAGGACGTCAGTGGACGTCTTATAGGTACTATGGCAGTACTTTTTGTAGGACGTCAGCCGACATCTTATAGGCACTCTACTGGTTAAAGAGGCCGCGCTAGTCTTGAATAAAAGCTAATTTGTGTTGGCACATTTCTTCTGTCATTGCTGCTGCATGCACATGTCAAATGATCAGTACAATGACAAGCGTGGCACTTCCTTTTTGAGGAAGTGTTTGGGTGTGTTCCAGTGTACCTGTTATTTACCTGTGTGCTAGCTGAATTGGTAGCATAAGCAGCAGTGACATGAAGTTGTGTACCTTGTGAATGGAGAGAGTTACCACTCTTTATTATTTGTAAATGGTTTGTTTTATGTTTTGGCATTAAGAGGGAGCTGTCGGTTTTGCTTTGAAGTTATCTGAATTGCCTGTCTGTCTCTGTTTCTGTTTTGTTAATGGAGAGCCATCTGTATTGTTTCAAAGTTGTCAGATTTTTCTGTGTTTGTTTGCTTTTGTTGCGTTGATAGAGAGTTGCTTGTTTTCTTTTGAAGGTGACTGAATCTTCTTTTTGTTATTTGATTTTTTTTCTTCTGTACTCAGTGTACTGTTTGGAGAATCTTGTGATGCTTGGGTTTCAGTTTCATTTAAAAGTCATCTGAATCACCTCTTTGTGTAAGTTGAGTTCTGTATTGGAGAATCTTCGTGTTGTTTGAGTCTTCCATTTTGTTTCAAAATTCATCTGAATCACCTCCTATTTTTTAAGTTGAAGTGGTTGAGTACTTAAACACTTTAAAAGAAAATGAAAATCTTAGGCATGCAACACATTAGGGTACCATTGTTGTATTTATCATAAGGTATAGTAATTATCACAGTTTGGAAACCTAAAATTGATAAACTGTTGTGAAGAGAGCTGCTAAAAAAAAAAAAAAGCAAAAAAAAAAAGCAAATGACCATTGTAAAATCAGACTGGATTTGTATCATCTGTTATTATTATTTGTAAATGGAAATGTAGAAAATAATCAGGAGGCCCTATGATTTTGCTTTTTGCACTATTGTTCTGTTGCAGAGTGAGTTTTATGGCTGGTCAGACCTGCCTGATCTTCGCTTCACCGTGTGAGTATTGCACAGTTTCTGTTTCAGGTTATTTTGCAAACTGTGTAGAACTGTACAAAGTAAGATTGGTTACCTCAGCTTTACACCAGTACCCTGCGATGCAAAAATTCCAAGTGTAAGAATACGATTACCACAGAATGTGTCCTTAGACTAAAGACACACTGATTGCACTTAACAGTAAAGACGTGCTTAACTGCTCACAGATAATAACCATGCAGTTACTTGATATAGAAATTTATTCAACAATGCAGGACAGGGGAAAAACTGCCTTTTACAAGGGAGCAGACAAACTGTTCTGAAATGAATTGATCGTGCTTGCTTGAAACATTGTGGCAAAGATCTGAGCTGTCATCAGTATTGAAGCCATAAAGTTGTTTTCAGGTTGTGTGTGTCAGTTTCTGTATAAAATAGGACAGAGGGAGGGTGAGCACAGAATTGAGCAGGCTAGAAAACAAAGACACAAAGCAAAAAGAATGACAAACCCAAGCTTTGTCAAATTTTGTGGGTTAGCCATCAGCTCATGTGAGGGGCTGGAGATACCTTGGTAAGTGATGAATAATGATAAAGGGTAATGTGTATACGTGTACACATTCATACGAAAGGATGTGCTATGGCAGAATTGGTTTGGCATAGGACTCATCAATAATCAGTCATCAGTGTTTGAGGACATATTTTGACCAAGTACCTTCGGAAAGGCATTTTATTCTGATTCTCACTCCACTCATTGTGAATAGGCACCTGACTTTGGTTGGAGAAGGTTAAAACTGCAGGAGGAGAGGATTGGACCCTACCATCCTATGCCAAGCCCTGGACACAGTGGATGAGAATTCACTGCTGTGATGGCCAGAAAAGATTATAGGACCTTTGACTCTCAATCTAATATTCACACACATAAGGGCAGGCATTATGTGTATAAGTTTTGTGGTGTATCGTGTGCTGCAGTTGTCTCCTACCTACTGTACCTGGGTTTTACAGGCCTGGAGTACGGGGGTGGTGGTACTTTGGTAAGTGATTAATAGTGATTAAGGTATGTATGATAGTAAGTTATGTCCGACTATGGCCATCAGAATAGCAGAGGGGGCAACAGCCGTCCTGACTATCTGGGCCAGAATTTGATTGTAGTGGTGAGTGTCTTGCCCAAGTTACATCTCTGCTCTCCCAGCAAAGGAGGGTTTCAAGACAGTCAGCATTGGGATGGTCCCAAAAGGCAAACTAGCCCCTAAGGCTGCAGCACTAAAAGCCAAAGCGGTCTTGCATCCCAGTTTGGGAGTCATAGTCCTCCACAAAAGACTACGTTGTAAATGAATTCCTGTTGCAATTCAGAAACCATTGATCATACAGCTCTATTTTTGTTGTTGGCCTAACTGCAAGCTTATGTTGATCTCTGATATAAGTAGAGCATTGAGTGATACATGGATACATACTGTAAAATTCAGGCTTTTGAATTTATTGTTGTATCAGCCACATCCCCTGATTTTTTTTTTTTTTTTTTTAATTTAGAATTTTTTCACATAGAAGCCTCAGTGGTGTATAAGCTGCAAATGTTACACCAAATTCATAGGCAGCAGCTCGGTTTCCCTTTTCAGTGGCCAGTTCGATCACCTTCATTTTGAAAGTTGCATTGTAAGCATTGCATTGTGTTTTCAGAATGATGGACATTGTCTGATTAAGGGTGATCAACTGAATGTTTCGTATACATAAGGGTCATGTGTAAATTTGGAGGGAAAAAATGTGAACAGTTAACACAGCACACTTTTACAGTAAGTTATGAATTCATGAAGAGTCAAAACCAGTTTTGAAACCAAAGTGAATTTAAAAATATACTGGAGGAGACTGATGACAACACTTGACTGGATCTGAACATGTGATCAGGAAAACCCGCAACATTGGTAAAATCCATGAAACAAGCTGCATCATGATTGTAGCCGCAGAGGTCAAAGTTGTGTCTAATATTCCAAATGTTACGGTACATTAGCATAAGGGCGGGTATGATGATGATGATATGGATACTTATATGGTGCCTATCCTCAGCGCTTTACAAACACAGGGTCATTTTCACAACCGGCTGCCTATCTGGGTAATGCTGACTGATGACTGCCATTGGGTGCTCCTCATTTGATTCCTGCATCATTCAGTCACATTTCAGGCATGCACACATACACGCTCAGACAGACCTGTAGAATTTTATGTATATGACCGTTTTGTTTATTTACCCTGCCACATAGGCAGCCATACTCTGTTTTTAAGGTGAGCATGCTGGGTGTGTTCTTGTTTCTATAACCCACCGATCGCTGCCATGGATTACAGTATCTTTAATGTGCATATTTGATCTTCTGCATCGACGGGCGCAATAGTTGAGTGGTTAAAGTGTTGGACTGTCAGTCTGAGGGCCCTGGGTTCGAATCACGGTGACAGTGCCTGTGGGTAAAGGGTGGAGATTTTTACGATCTCCCAGGTCAACATATGTGCAGACCTGCTAGTGCCTGAACCCCCTTTGCATGTATATGCAAACAGAAGACCAAATGCGCACGTTAAAGATCCTGTAAAGTGTAATCCATGTCAGCGTTCGGTGGGTTATGGAAACAAGAACATACCCTGCATGCACACCCCAGAAAACGGAGTATGGCTGCCTACATGGTGGGGTAAAAACAGTCATACATGTAAAAGCCCACTTGTGTGCATACAAGTGAACGTGGGAGTTGCAGCCCACTAATGCAGAAGAAGAAAATCTGCGAGCACATACACACGAAATGGGGTTCAGGCACAAGCAGGTCTGCTCATTGACGTGTGAGATCCGAAAAAATCTCCACTCCTTTACCCAACACTCGAACCACTCGGCTGTTGCACCCATCTAAGTGTGTGGATGGGTTTGTGGTGCAGTTTTCAGTTTCAGTTTCTCAGGGAGGCGTCACTGCGTTTGGACAAATCCATCTACGCTACACCACAACTGCAAGGCAGATGTCTGACAGCAGCATAACCCAACATGCTTGTCAGGCCTTGAGTGCATGCTTATACATTTGTGTACCTATCAGAGTGGATTTCTTTTTGCATAGTTTTGACAGAGGACAACACTCTTGTCGCCATGGGTTCTTTTTCAATGCGCCAAGTGCATGCTGCACAAGGGACCTCAGTTTATCGTCTCATCCACAAGACTAGTGGCTCAGTTTGATTTTCTAGTCAAACTTGGGAGAAAAGCCAAGAGCGGGATTCAAACCCACACCCTCATGGACTCTGCATTGGCAGCCGAGTTTCTCAACCATTCTTCTGCCACCTTCCTCCCTACCAGCCAACCCCTACCTGCTGTACCCGGGCTTCACGGGCCTGGTGTACTGGGGGGTACCAGATCCTTCTGACCAACCTGCAGCTGAGCTGTCTTATCCCCCCACTCCGCTCCACCATCATGTCCCTCTACTCCGGATCCTACGACACCAGCGCCTTCCTCTTCCTGCTTTTCAAGGTGGGGGAGCCGGGGAGGGTGTGGGGTGTGTGGGTTGTGTGGGGGTGGGAGGTAGATTGGCTAACTGGCTCATGTGGGATGGGTGGGGGAGATACCTTGATAAGTGATGAATAGTGATAAAGGATCATGCGTACATGTGCACACATACACATGAAAGGATGCGCCATGGCGGAATTGGTTAAGCATTGAACTCATGATCCAGTTTTCAGAACTCTTTGTGACAAAAAGGCAAAATGCAGCACCTCCACAGAACAGTGTCAGATCTTATCATGCTCCCTCAAGATACAAGATAGAAAAATTCTTTGTGACAGAAAGGCAACAAATACATTACCTCCACAGAACAACGCCAGATCTGACCATGCACCCACAAGGTACAAGATAGAAGAATTATTTGTGACGAAAAGGTGACACAGAAGAATTCTTTGTCACAAAAAGGTGACATATGCATTGCCTCCACAGAGCAATGCCAAGTCTGACCATCCTCCCACTTGCCAACAGGAACACCCATTCATAGTAAACATATGTGTAGCACAGCAAAGGTCATATAACCCATTTTAAGTGGAGGAGAGGGGTGGGAGTAGGGTGTGTAAGATTAAAGGATACAGGTTAAAAAAAAAAAAGACAAAAATAACAGTGTTCACTATATATCAAACACAAAGGCATGCATACACAATCCCAACAACAAAATACCCAGGCACGCACACACACACACACACACACACACACACATGCCTGATCACGCGGGCACACTAAAACACAGGCACAAAGACTCACACACACACGCACCCAAATGCACACAGATATGCTTACATGCAAACACGTATTCAGGTATACAGATTAAGACATACAATTTAAGCAACAAAAGACCTCAAGAATAATCACCCTGCCACCTCCATCCCCCAACTCCCCAGTACTCACTCCCCAGGTGGTTTCATAAATGTTCAAAACAAAATGATGATGATGATGATGATGGTGAAAATGAATGGTATTCATATAGCCCACTTCTCTAAGTGAAGTCAGACACAGTGAACTGGCAACTGCCCATTCACACACTGCCATGCCTAAAAAATGATGAACCACACTTAACCATTTGCACATGCATTCTTTTTGTTGTGTCACTATTATCAGTTCTTAATCTGTACAACTGAAAGCATGTATGTGTATGAATGTAATTATGTATATGTGCATGCATTTGTGTGTGCATGCATTTGTGTGTGTGTGTGGCTGTATGGTTATGACCCTTCAGGCTATACAAAATGATGATGATGATGATGATGATCTCTCAGGCTAATGATGATGATGATGATCTCTCAGGCTAAATAAATGATGATGATAATGATGATGATCTCTCAGACTAAATAAATGATGATGATGATGATGATGATCTCTCAGACTAAATAAATGATGATGATGATGATGATCTCTCAGGCTAAATAAAACAGTGATGATGGTGATGATCTTTCAGGTGAAACAAAATGGTGGTGATGACAATGCTGATAATCTTTCAGGCTAATCAGATGATGATGATGATGGTGAGTGATAAGAAACTCAGGGGAGAGCTGGACAGTACAAGGTCTTCAGAGAAGAAGCCCCCCTCAGTGAAGTGTTTCAGCCCTTAACTCCGTACACTCTAAGGGGGCCGGCCTGCACCCAGGTCATGACTCCTGGATGCCCTTGTATTGCCGCCTTTTTTTTTTTTTTTTTTCCTGATCCTCAGCAGGTTCGAACTTGCACCTGCAGGGGTGGTCGCCACTTCACCGTGGTGATGATCTGTCAGACTAAACAGAATGATGATGATGGTGACGGTGATGATCTTTCAGGCTTAAAAAAATGATGATGGTTTTGATCGTTCAGGCTGAACAGAATGATGATGGTGGTGGTGATGATCTTTCATGCAAAACAAAATGATGATGGTGATTATCTTTCAGGCTAAACAAAATGATGATGATGATGGTGGTGATGACCTTTCAGGCTAAACAAAATGATGATGGTGGTGATGACCTTTCAGGCTAAACAAAATGATGATGATGGTGATGATCTTTAAGGCTAAACAAAATGATGATGATGGTGATGATCTTTAAGGTTAAACAAAATGATGATGATGGTGATGATCTTTAAGGCTAAACAAAATGATGATGATGGTGATGATCTTTAAGGCTAAACAAAATGATGATGATGGTGATGATCTTTCAGGCTAAACAAAATGATGATGGTGATTATCTTTCAGGCTAAACAAAATAATGATGATGGTGATTATCTTTCAGGCTAAACAAAATGATGATTATGATGATGGTGATGATCTTTCAGGCTAAACAAAACAATGATGATGACGTTGATGGTGATGACCTTTCAGGCGAAACAGAACCATGATGATAATGACGGTGATGACCTTTCAGGGTGCCTATGAAGGAGGCGTGTCGGTCAACACATCCTTCACCATCCAGGCAGTGCTGTACTTCGTCATCTTCACCAGCTCCACCTTCCTCTTCCTCCCCAAGTCCCGCATCCCCTTCCCCCTCAACCCTGGCTTCCGGCTGCGCTGCTTCCTTTGTCACAAGTTCTGCAGGCACCAGACCACACTGAAGGCGAAAACAGACGCTACTGGGGAGTGGACGGTTGATCCCACAGGCAGCGTCATTCTGACATCGTCCATATCTCCAGCCAAGGATTTGTCTGAAGCAGTGGGAAACTCCCATGGCGGGGGTGAACGGGAGTGCACCGGGAAACACAGAGCTTCAGGACTCGTCTGGCGGCGATGGCGCTGATCGTTCATTATCACCGGCGGGAGAGAAGAAGCCGACCGACAACGACGAGGCTGATCCACAGAACAGAGACGATGTGATGAGTTGGTTACCCAGTGAGACCAGTGTAGCATCTCCGTTGGACATGGAGAGAAAAATCTCCATTCCCAGAGGCCCAGTGATACCGGCAGGACAAAATGAGAAGGCACAGGGTCTGGAAGGGGAAACAGAGAGAATGCTTGGAGGAGGAGTGGGAGGGCGTACGAAGCAGAAGACGTTCCTGAAGGTGGCGCTGTCGCCGCTGTTCCTGACGGACGTGATGTGGATCAGCGTGCAGCGTTTGAGGAGCTGGATCTTTGTGGGCATGTTTAACACCTGGATCACCCGCCTTGCCTGTGGAGACAAGGCTGTAGGTCAGTGGTTTTAGTTGGGAAGGAGGGGGGGGGACAAGGCTTTAGGTCAGTGGTTTTTGTTGGGAAGGTGGGGGGGGGGGGGACAAGGCTTAAGGTCAGTGGTTTATGTTAGGAAGCGGAGGGGGGAATGGGGGGGAGGGGGGGCAAGGATTTAGGTCAGTGGTTTTTGTTGGGAGGAGGGGAGGACAAGGATTTAGGTCAGTGGTTTTTGTTGGGAGGAGGGGAGGACAAGGCTTTAGCCTAGTTTAGGTCAGTGGTTTTTGTTGGGAGGAGGGGAGGACAAGGCTTTAGCCTAGTTTAGGTCAGTGGTTTTTGTTGGGAGGAGGGGAGGACAAGGCTTTGGGTCAGTGGTTTTGTTGGGAGGAGGGAGGGGGGGGGGACAAGGCTTTAGGTCAGTGGTTTTTGTTGGGAGGAGGGAGGGGGGGGGGGGACAAGGCTTTAGGTCAGTGGTTTTTGTTGGGAGGAGGGAGGGGGGGGGACAAGGCTTTAGGTCAGTGGTTTTTGTTGGGAGGAGGGAGGTGGGGGGGGACAAGGCTTTAGGTCAGTGGTTTTTGTTGGGAGGAGGGAGGGGGGGGGGGACAAGGCTTTAGGTCAGTGGTTTTTGTTGGGAGGAGGGAGGGGGGGGGACAAGGCTTTAGGTCAGTGGTTTTTGTTGGGAGGAGGGAGGGGGGGGGACAAGGCTTTAGGTCAGTGGTTTTTGTTGGGAGGAGGGGGGGGGGGCAAGGCTTTAGGTCAGTGGTTTTTGTTGGGAGGAGGGGGGGGGGGCAAGGCTTTAGGTCAGTGGTTTTGTTGGGAGGAGGGGGGGGGCAAGGCTTTAGGTCAGTGGTTTTTGTTGGGAGGAGGGAGGGGGGGGGGCAAGGCTTTAGGTCAGTGGTTTTGTTGGGAGGAGGGGGGGGGGGCAAGGCTTTAGGTCAGTGGTTTTTGTTGGGAGGAGGGGGGGGGGGGCAAGGCTTTAGGTCAGTGGTTTTTGTTGGGAGGAGGGGGGGGGCAAGGCTTTAGGTCAGTGGTTTTTGTTGGGAGGAGGGAGGGGGGGGGGGGACAAGGCTTTAGGTCAGTGGTTTTTGTTGGGAGGAGGGGAGGACAAGGCTTTGGGTCAGTGGTTTTGTTGGGAGGAGGGGAGGACAAGGCTTTAGCCTAGTTTAGGTCAGTGGTTTTGTTGGGAGGAGGGGAGGACAAGGCTTTAGGTCAGTGGTTTTTATTGGGAGGAGGGGGGGGGGCAAGGCTTTAGGTCAGTGGTTTTTGTTAGGAGGAAGGAGGGGGGGGGACAAGGCTTTAGGTCAGTGGTTTTTGTTGGGAGGACAGGGGGGGGGGGGGGGGGGGGGGCAAGGCTTTAGGTCAGTGGTTTTGTTGAGAGAAGGGAAGACAAGGCTTTAAGTCTATGGTTTATGTTGGGAGGAGGTGGGTTGGCCTGTGGGGGCAAGGCTTTAGATCCGTGGTTTTGTTAGGAGATGGGGGACAAGGCTTTACATCAGTAGTTTTTGTTGGGAGGAGGGGGTTGGCTTGTGGGGTCAAGGCTTTAGGTCAGGTGTTTGTTTGGAGGAAGGGGGGGGGGGATAATTGGCCTGTGGAAACTTGGCTTTATGTCTGGGTTTTGGGGGGAAGAGTGGGGGTCGGGGGGTGGGGGGGGGGGGGTGCGGGGGGCAGGGGGGGTTGTATATCTCTGTGAGGTCATCTGTTTAGCTTTTGTTTTGCTTTTCTGTTAAAAAAACAAATTTCCTGTCTCTGTTAGTGAGGTCACCTGTTAAGTTTTTTTGTTCCTTTAAAACATTTTTTTAAAATATATATATTTTTTGGTATATATTTCTATTGATTCCATTCTGTTGGTGAGGTCAAGTGGTTGGGTTATTTTTTAAATTTTTCTTCCTAATTCCTGTTGGATGATGAGGTTGTTTTTTTTTTGTTTTTTTTTTTTAGGTACATAATTTTGTCTGTTTGTAATGTCAGCCTTTTTAATTTTTTGTCATTCTTTTTTCTTTTTCTTCTTTAAAAAAAAAAAAAAAAATGTCTGCAGGTGAGGACATCTGTTGTCGTTTTTAAATTCCTGTCTGTCAGAGGTCACCTTGTGGCTTTTTAATTATTTTTTTTATTGTATTGTTTTTTCCTGTCTCTGTAGCTGAGGTCATCTGTGTTTTTATGTGTGTTTTTTTGTCTTTTTTTTAAGGCCTGTCCATCTGTTTTGTGTGTGTGTGTTTTGCTGTTTTTGTTGTTAATTAATTGTTGTGTCTGTCGGTGGTATCATCTGGGTTGTTTTTTTTTAATGAAAAAAAAAAAAAATTGCATGTGTTTATTCATCATATTATTTTTATCAGGCTTATGTATTACTCACTGTTATCAATGTTAATGATGTTGGTTGTTCTAAAATATTTTAAATCAAACTATGTTAGGTTCCAGTGAAACATTGTGGGAGTAAAAGAGAGAAAAAGACATAAAGACATGTGTATATGTGTGTATATATTACATGTATGTAGTTTTTTTTTATTTTTTTTTTTTTAATGTCTCCGATAATTAAACAATAGAAAGAGAGAGAGAAACAAAATGAAATGAGCGGGTAAAGGAAGAAGCATGATATTAAATGATATTAATCCTTTCACTGCCAGGAAAAATAAGATTTAAGTGAAATCTATTCAGTATTTGCCAGGGTTTTTTCCCAAAAACGGGTATAAATTTTCAAAAAATTCTGTGCTCTTTGTTATTGGAGAAAGACCCATAAAAGTATATATTTTCTGAAAGGTAAATGAATAAAGAACACAAAACACATGATCTTTTCCCATTTTATATATTTTTTAGTGACATGCTGTTGTTTTGAAATCAGTGTTTTGTTTTTTGTCACATTTTCAACTTGTTCATTACTAACATTAGTCAGGTAATTTGCACTAAAATATCATATTTTCTGGACAAATGGATATCTGCATACACAAAATCATACTAGAACAACCGCAATAAAAAAAAGTAAAAAAAAATAAAAAAGATAGATATACAATGCATTGTGACTTCTCCAAGTGATAATGTGGATGTGAGGCCACGCCCTCTCAGTCTCCATCCGCCTCCTCTTCACCCCTCTCACACAGTCACTTTATCCAGTTCTCATCAGACCGCGTTGGCTGAGTGCCAAGAAAATCGCTCACACTGTCCTGCTAATAATTCAGTCACTTTCTGTCATCTGCTAAGGTTTGCACAGCCGGCATCACTCACTGGTAGTCGTATCTTGGCCACTCTCTTGATTGCTCCCTTTATTTTCTATCAAATCGTCCTATAAATGTTCATTACTGTCTTCTTTGAGTTTACGCTTCAATTCTTTCTGAGCATCAGCAAAAGAAAGCAATCTTGGTTGATTTAGTTAGCTACGATCGCATGTCTTGAGCACGGCGTCAGTCCGACATTTTGTTGAGCGAGCAAGGAGAGGAGCCAGGCAAACACTGGGACAGTAACCCAGTTTTCAGTTTCAGTTTCACTTTCTCAAGGAGGCGTCACTGCGTTCGGACAAATCCATACACGCTACACCACATCTGTTGAGCAGATGCCTGACCAGCAGCATAACCCAACGCGCTTTAGTCAGGCCTTGAGTGCATGCTTACATATTTGTGTACCTATGAAAGTGGATTTCATTTTACGTAATTTCGCCAGAGGACAACACTCTCGTTGCCATGGGTTCTTTTTCAGTGCGCCAAGTGCGTGCTGCACACGGGACCTCGGTTTATCGTCTCATCCGAAAGACTAGACGCTCAGTTTGATTTTCCAGTCAAACTTAGGAGAAAGGGCGAGAGCGGGATTCGAACCCACACCCTCACGGACTCTCTGTATTGGCAGCTGAGCGTCTTAACCATTCTGCCACCTTCCTCCACACAGTAACCCAACCAAAACGTTCAAATAAAGGACTGCCTCATGATGTAGATGGGGTTTCTAACTATGAATAGAATCCAGAAAGATTCCCCAAGCTAAAGCTACCAGCATTTTTGTCAACGACCTGAACACAAAGCAGGGAAAAGTCAGAATATTTTGATGATGAGTTATCTCGTCATTGTGGCAGCGAAGCGTACATGCTTGCCATGACGAGTTATCTTGTCATTGTGGCAGCGAAGCATACATGCTTGCCATGATGAGTTATCTCGTCATTGTGGCAGCGAAGCGTACATGCTTGCCATGATGAGTTATCTTGTCATATAGGCAGCGAAGTGTACATGCTTGCCATGACGAGTTATCTTGTTATTGTGGCAGCGAAGCGTACATGCTTGCCATGATGAGTTATCTTGTCATTGTGGCAGCGAAGCGTACATGCTTGCCATGACGAGTTATCTTGTCATTGTGGCAGCGAAGCGTACATGCTTGCCATGACGAGTTATCTCGTCATTGTGGCAGCGAAGCATACATGCTTGCCATGACGAGTTATCTCGTCATTGTGGCAGTGAAGCATACATGCTTGCCATGACGAGTTATCTCGTCATATAGGCAGCATAGGGGTTAAGTCTGGCTTCTGGGAAGAAAAGAAAAAGGAAAACCACAATAGTTCACCACAGCAAAATATATTGGATTGCATTAGCAATTCCCTTAGTGGGAAAGAAAGGGGGGGGGGGGGGGGGGGAGGAAGAAAAAAAAAAAGAGAAATAACTTATCAGAGAAATTTGTATTTACCAGTTCATTTGTAACTCACACACTGCCTTGTGGATTACTAGCACTGACACTGCTGCAGGTGTACCCAGGTATGGCTGTGTGTATGACTAAGAGGGATTTGAAATGAGCAGTGTTGGAGCAATGTCAGTTGTCACTGTAATGGTGCTGATGATGAGTAGCGGAAAAAAAAATAAGAAAAAAATAATAAACTCCCAAAATTAACTGCATGTAGTTAAATCACTTACCCAATTACTTAGTTGTCACTGAGTTGGCCAGTTAGTTAATTAGATTTGTGACATTTGATTATTCTTTTAAAATAACAAACGACATATAAATGTGATGTACAAAATGAAGGTCCCCATTCTTCCCAATGAATTTGTTGTTCATTTAAATACATGTTCATAAGAATAATAATATAGCAATGATAGTGATAATGTTAATGAAGGTGATAATACATTAATAGTAATAATGTTCTCATGATAATTATAATAATAATAATGATAATACAGCACTCTGTCCAGAAAACTGCTCAAGGTGCTTTACAGAACACTTAATATTCCACATGACACATTACATCAATTTTACATGCATACACACCAAAATAATGTTGTTTTTGTATCTGTGTGGCCTTGATATTTTACTTAACACATTATTTCAGTGTCTCATTTATCTACACACACCAAAATAATGGGTTTGTTTTTCATCTACATGGCCTTGATATTCTACGTAACACGTTATGTCAGTGTGACATATATACACACACCAAAATAATGTTGTTGTTGTTTTTATCTGCATGGCCTTGCAGTTCTTAATGTTACATTACTGGTACATTTTATACACACCAAAATGATGTTTTTTTTCATCTGTATAGCCTTAATATTCCACATAACTCATTTTGTTAATGTCACATACTATACACACACACACACACACTGAAATAATGGGTTTTTTTCCCCATCTGCATGGCTACGGTGAGTCACTACATCAGTGTTACACACCAAAATAATGTTGTGGTGGTTTCTTTTCATCTGCATGGCCTTAATATTCTACATATTACACTGTTACACATTTTTATACACACCAAAATAATGTTGTTTTATTTCATCTGCATGACCACAGTGAGTCACTACACATCAGTGTACGCTGCCATGCAGTTCTTTGGGATTCTGACGGCGCCGCTCAGTGGTCGTCTGATGGACAGAAAGATCAAGGGGGCAGAGAAGTATGGCAACCCACGATATGGTGAGTTTGTGACTGTGTTGATGGGTAGAGTAGAGAAATATGGCAACCCACGATATGGTGAGTTTGTGACTGTGTTGATGGGTAGAGTAGAGAAATATGGCAACCCACGATATAGTGTGGTTGGGTCCTTGTGGGTGATTAGGGTGGAGAAATATGGCAACCTATGGTATAATGAGGTTGGGACAGTGTTGGTGGGTAGGGCGGAGAAATATTGCAACCCATGATATAGTGAGGTTGGAACCTTGTTGGTGATTAGGGTGGAGAAATATGGCAACCTACGGTATAGTGAGGTTGGGACAGTGTTGGTGGGTAGGGCGGAGAAATATAGCAACCCATGATATAGTGAGGTTGGAACCTTGTTGGTGATTAGGGTGGAGAAATATGGCAACCTACGGTATAGTGAGGTTGGGACGGTGTTGGTGGGTAGGGCGGAGAAATATAGCAACCCATGATATAGTGAGGTTGGAACCTTGCTGGTGATTAGGGTTGAGAAATATGGCAGCCCACGATATAGTGAGGTTTGGACTGTGTTGGTGATTAAGGTGGAGAAATATGGCAACCCACGATATAGTGAGGTTTGGACTGTGTTGGTGATTAGGGTGGAGAAATATGGCAACCCACGATAAAGTGAGGTTTGGACTGTGTTGGTGGGTAGGGCGGAGAAATATGGCAGCCCACGATATAGTGAGGTTTGGACTGTGTTGGTGGGTAGGGCGGAGAAATATGGCAGCCCACCACGATATAGTGAGGTTTGGACCGTGTTGGTGGGTAGGGCGGAGAAATACGGCAGCCCACCACGATATAGTGAGGTTTGGACTGTGTTGGTGGGTAGGGCGGAGAAATATGGCAGCCCACCACGATATAGTGAGGTTTGGACTGTGTTGGTGGGTAGGGCGGAGAAATACGGCAGCCCACCACGATATAGTGAGGTTTGGACTGTGTTGGTGGGTAGGGCGGAAAATATGGAAGCCCACCACGATAAAGTGAGGTTTGGACTGTGTTGGTGGGTAGGGCGGGGAAATATGGCAGCCCACCACGATATAGTGAGGTTTGGACTGTGTTGGTGGGTAGGGCGGAGAAATATGGCAGCCCACCACGATATAGTGAGGTTTGGACTGTGTTGGTGGGTAGGGCGGAGAAATATGGCAGCCCACCTCGATATAGTGAGGTTTGGACTGTGTTGGTGATTAGGGTGGAGAAATATGGCAACCCACCACGATATAGTGAGGTTTGGACTGTGTTGGTGATTAGGGCGGAAAAATATGGCAACCCACGTTATAGTGAGGTTTGGACTGTGTTGGTGATTAGGGCGGAGAAATATGGCAGCCCACGATATAGTGAGGTTTGGACTGTGTTGGTGGGTAGGGCGGAGAAATATGGCAGTCCACCACGATATAGTGAGGTTTGACCGTGTTGTGGGTAGGGCGGGGAAATATGGCAGCCCACCACGATATAGTGAGGTTTGGACCGTGTTGGTGGGTAGGGCGGGGAAATATGGCAGCCCACCACGATATAGTGAGGTTTGGACCGTGTTGGTGGGTAGGGCGGGGAAATATGGCAGCCCATGATATTGTGATGTTGGAACCTTGTTGGTGGGTAGTGCAGAGAGGTGTGTGCATACTGTATGTGTATCACTCTGTGTGTGTGTGTGTCACTGTGTATGTGTGTGTGTTCTGTGTTAGTGTGTGTGTGTGAGCATTCTGTGTGTATGTGTGTGTGTGTGCATTCTGTGTGTGTGTGTGTGTGTGTGTGTGTGTATTCTGTGTGAATGTGTTTGTGTGTGTGCAGTTTCTGAGTGAATGTGTGTGTGTGCATTTTGTGTGAATATGTGTGTGTGTGTATGTGTGTTTTCTTCAGTTTAATGTCTATTCACTATAAGTGTTTTTAGACAGAAAGGAGTAAAGTAGTGTATAAAGGAAAGGGAATGCATGTGAATATTAGTGTTAAAAAAAAAAATCATGTATCAGAGGAAAAGTATATTATAAGAAAAAGTCCAAAGAGGTTGTGGTGTGTATTGAATGAGTTGTCATGGGAAGGAGAACATGTATATGCATATCAACAAGTATTAACCTACAACAATGTAAATATAAATAACAGTATTAAATATAATACATCAAAGGAGGATACCAACTGGACTGGAGTTTAAATTTTCTGAAAACATTTTAAGCAATGAATAATCATTCAAAATCTTTTCAGTGGCTAATGAAATATTGGAAGAAAAGTCATCAACTACATCTTTTGGAAGTAACTATCTTATGCTCGGACAGTGAATGAGTAGATGGCTTACAGTTATTTGCTGGATGTCAAGTTGTATTGTGCCTTCGAAATTACGTGCTGCTCTTCAAGCTGCTTGGTCTACCCACTCATTTGAAGATATTCCACAGTGCGAAGGTACCCAACAGAAAGTTATTTTAAAGCCCTGTTTTGTCAGTTGGTGAATAATATGTTTTATTTCCATTGTCATCTCAATTCGCTTCTTTGAATTTGAATATCCTATAGCTTGTAATACTGACTTTGAGTCTACACATAATAAAATTTCACTTGCAGTTTTCGGAATGTCTGAAATATAATTTAAGGCCATAAGTATGGCTATAAGTTCAGCTGTGAAAATGGTATATTGTCTACCAATATAGTATAAATTTTCTGTTCTAAATGAAGGAATTACAAAAGCCGCTCCTGAATTGCCATCTTCTAGAACAGACCCGTCTGCGTATTTTTAGATAATTTGAATATTGATTTTCTATATGTGAGAGCACTTCAGGTTTTAACAAAAATGGTGACTGGTTCTTGGATAAATCTGTATAATCCATGTCAAAGGTAGCTTTACACTGCTCCCATTCAGGGACTGGTGAAAAAGTAGGTACTTTTGCAATTTGCTTGTCTTTTGATTCCTTAGCACTAATGATATCTGATGCAAATGTATTAATGGATGTCATAGACTGTATCGTCTTAGCTCTTTTATCAAAATCTTTTTGTGAACTCAAATTAACTTCTTTTGAAAATGTTTCATATGCGAAAGATTTGATAACGAATTTCACGGCTGGAACTTTCCTTTGTTCATCAAGAGATAAAACACATGCTTCTCTGTAAGTCCCTAAATTTGATGTAAGAATGGGCACACCTAGAGCGAGTTTATAAGCCTTACAATCAATGCTTTGCAGCTTCTTTAGCAAATGCAGTGGAGCACTGAAAAATACCTCTTGAGCATATGTCAAGTGTGAACGTACGAGGGAGGTAGCGAGAGATATCAACGCTTTGGTATCTTGCCCCCAATGCTGTTTACAAATTAT
>NC_134904.1:29273074-29335574 GCF_041734735.1 Babylonia areolata | reverse complement strand
CACCTCACTGAGAAACTAGAGATGCCAGCTGTTACAGTTTTGCCATATTTTGTTATGCTTGACCGCAGTTTTTACCGACGTTATGCCAATGTTGAAAATTTTCAGACGATTTCATTTTTGACTAGATAGCATGGTCACATGCTTTCCTGTTGTAACAGTACCCAGACGCTCTAGATCATGATGCCAGGGCAGTCACTACTAACCTTGGTCTCACTTGATGATGCTCAGCTAATCACATACATGTTTACATTGAAACAGCATTGAGTTGACCAACCCAGCTTAATCGTAGCAGTTAACCGTGTTGCAGGTAGGCCCAGTTGTTTGTATGACTTGTAGACGAAATGTACATTTGCTGATGTGGCTCGGGAGTCTGAGTGTTCCTACCAAATTTCCTGATTGTTCCTACAAACACTTGACAGGGGGTTGGCATCTCTGATCTCTGAGAAACTGAAACTGTGATGTTTCAGAGCGTCTTCATGCGGCCATAGCGTCCTTTGTGCTGAACAGCACGGTGTCTGTGTTGCTGACGGTGTGCGCCATGATCCCTGTCCTCAAGCTGCAGTACCTGACCTTTGTCCTGCACTGTCTGCATCGCTCCTTCCTCTACGGCCCAAACTCCGCCTTTGTCGCCAATGCGTGAGTGTGTGTTTTCCTCTTTTTGTCAGACTTGACTTATTCCTCTTGATTCCGTGGGGAACATAGGGCCGCAACAACACTCCTCCAACGCACCCGGCTCTGGCTGGTCCTCTTCAGTTCGGCCCACGTCATTCCGGCCGCCCTTGTCTCTGCCTCAATGCTTCTCCGCCAGTTCTGCTTCGGACGGCCAACTTTCCTTTTCCCCTGAGGGTTCCAATCAAGAGCCTGTCTTGTGATGTTTGTTGCAGGCTTGCGTAGTGTATGGCCTATCCATCCCCATTTCCGTTTCTTGATTTCCGTCTCCAGTGGGGCCTGTTTTGTCATGTTCCAAAGTTCTTCATTGGAGACAACCTCTGGCCATCTGATGTTCAGGATGTTTCTTAGACATCTGTTGGTGAATGTCTGAAGCTTGTGGGTGCTGGTCTTTGTCACTCTCCACGTCTCTGAGCCATAGAGTAGAACCAACTTCACGTTGGTGTTAAAAATCCGGATCTTGTTGCGGATTGAGAGGGCTGTCGATCTCCAGATTGGTCGAAGGGTGTTGAAGGCGTGTCTTGCTTTGTTGATACGGCTCTTGATGTCTTCGTCCGTCCCCCCGTCTTTGCTGACAACACTGCCTAAGTAGACAAACTTGTCAACCTCCTTGATGTTCTCTTGGTGTAGTTGCACTGGATCTTGCTTCTTGTTGTTGACCCTCATGACCTCTGTTTTCCCAATGTTGATTTGGAGTCCAGTCTTCTCAGCTTCTTCTGCCACACGACATAGTTTCTCCTGCGCATCTTGCTGCCTGTGGGAGAGAAGACTTATGTCATCTGCGAAGTCTAGGTCCTCCAGCTGTTTAGTGAAAGTCCACTGGATGCCTGTCCTCCGATCTGCTGTAGACTGCCTCATGACCCAGTCAACCACCATCAGGAAAATTGTCGGTGAGAGCAAACAACCCTGGCGGACGCCGATTTGCACACTGAAAGGTTCCGTCAGTTTCCCATCGTGGATCACTTGACAGGTGGCGTCTTCGTACATTTGCTGGATGATGGTTACAAACTTTGGTGGAAATCCATAGTGGTACATCAGTCTCCAGATGACATCTCGGTCGACACTGTCAAAAGCTTTTTGAAAGTCGACGAAGACTGTGTACAGGGGGGTCTGCCACTCCAGGGACTGCTCGATGATGATGCGCATGGTTGCGATGTGATCCGTGCACGAGCGATCTTGTCGGAAGCCTGCTTGTTCGTCCCGAAGTGTCTTGTCTTTTTGTCAGTGTGAGTGTATTTTCTTTTGTGCATGCTTTCTTTCGTTGCCAGTGTGTGAGCATGTTTTCTTTTGTTGACAATGCTTTTGTTTTCTTCTTGTTGCTAGTGCGTATTTTCTTTTGTTGCCAGTGTGTGATTGTGTTTTCTTTTGTTGCCAGTGTGAGAGTGTGTTTTCTTTTGTTGCCAGTGTGAGAGTGTTGCCAGTGTGTGGGTGTATTTTCTTTTGTTGCCAGTGTGTGATTGTGTTTTCCTTTGTTGCCAGTGTGAGAGAGTTGCCAATGTGTGAGTGTATTTTCTTTTGTTGTCAGTGTGTGAATGTGTTTTCTTTTGTTGCCAGTGTGTGATTGTGTTTTCCTTTGTTGCCAGTGTGTGAATATGTTTTCTTTTGTTGCCAGTGTGAGAGTGTTGCCAGTGTGTGAGTGTATTTTCTTTTGTTGTCAGTGTGTGAATGTGTTTTCTTTTGTTGCCAGTGTGAGAGTGTGTTTTCTTTTGTTGCCAGTGTGTGATTGTGTTTTCCTTTGTTGCCAGTGTGTGAATATGTTTTCTTTTGTTGCCAGTGTGAGAGTGTTGCCAGTGTGTGAGTGTATTTTCTTTTGTTGTCAGTGTGTGAATGTGTTTTCTTTTGTTGCCAGTGTGAGAGTGTGTTTTCTTTTGTTGCCAGTGTGTGGGTGTTGCCAGTGTGTGAATGTGTTTTCTTTTGTTGCCAGTGTGACAGTGTGTTTTCTTTTGTTGCCAGTGTGAGAGTGTGTATTCTTTTGTTGCCAGTGTGTGAATGTGTTTTCTTTTGTTGCCAGTGTGAGAGTGTTGCCAGTGTGTTTTCTTTTGTTGTCAGTGTGTGAGTGTGTTTTCCCTTTGTTGCCAGTGTGAGAGTGTGTTTTCTTTTGTTGCCAGTGTGTGAGTGTGTTTTCTTTTGTTGCCAGTGTGTGAGTGTGTTTTCTTTTGTTGTCAGTGTGTGAGTGTGTTTTCTTTTGTTGTCAGTGTGAGACTGTGTTTTCCTGTGTCACCAGTGCTTGAGTGTTTGTTCCTTTGTTGCCAGTGTGTGAGTGTATTTTTCTCTCTTTGTCACCAATGCGGAAGTGTGTTTTCCGTTGTTGTGAGTGTGTGTGTGTGTGTGTGTGTTGTCTTTTGTTGTCAGTGCTTGGGTATGTTTTCTTTTGTTGTTAGTGTGTGATTGTGAGTGCTTGAGTGTGTTTTATTTTGTTGTTAGTGTGTGATTGTCAATGCTTGAATGTGTTTTTGACTCACTTGTATAAACAAAGTGAGTCTATGTTTTAACCCGGTGTTCAGTTGTCAGTGCTTGGGTATGTTTTCTTTTGTTGTTCGTGTGTGATTGTGAGTGCTTGAGTGTGTTTTATTTTGTTGTTAGTGTGTGATTGTCAATGCTTGAATGTGTTTTTGACTCACTTGTGTAAACAAAGTGAGTCTGTGTTTTAACCTGGTGTTCAGTTGTCTGTGTGTCCATGGTAAACTTTAACATTGCCATTTTTTCTGCAAATACTTTGTCAGTTGACACCAAATTTGGCATAAAAATAGGAAAAATTCAGTTAACAGTCATCTTGTTTAAAACAATACTGCACCTCTGGGATGGGTAAAGAAAAATGAAAAAAAGAAGCCAAATTATATACAAACTGAATTTACTGTTATATATACATACATACATATATATATATATATATATGTATATATATATATATATATATATATATATATATATATATATATATATATATATATATATATATATATTTTATATTCTCTAAACTTGGCACTTTGATCTGATATTCTGATACAACAAAAGAGCAGTCATTTTTATCATTTTTTGTTCAAACAGGAACTTCTTTTGCTAAGCATGGAAGTTATATTTATTTTGCATGTCTTTGGTGCAGATAGTAAAAAAAGGGAATGAATCTGTGATTAATGCTAGAGGGCTTAATTTGCTTTCAACTGATCTTTCTCATCTTATACATTACATTTTGAAATTATACTCAGTACATAAAAAGCTTGTGTGTTTTACTCTCAGTGTACAGGGCTTTCATTAAGTTCATTCGCCCAAGTGGTCTTTTTCAGAAAATACTCAAATCAGTACGACAAGTGGACTTTATAGATCTATTGGCTGAGCCCTGAAGGTCATGGGCAAAAATCAGTTGCGTACACATATTTATACATATTCTAAGTGTGTGCTCATATTCTTCGCGAACGCGAACGACACCACTTTGTTTCAAGTTGTTGACCTGCCCGTTCAATCCTATATTCAATGGACAATACACGATAACATGTGATGGAAAGTTGGAGAGGGAGACCATTAAATATTTATTCAGAGAAAGATTTGTGAACACCTCATCACTTACTGGATTTTGCCCCAAACTGCCATAAAAATATCCACAGAATCATTCGGAATTTACAGTTAAAAATAATAAGCCATCAATACCCTTGAATTGATGAAATGTTAAAATTTCCAGTCTTGACTTTTATCAAAATGAAGTCCTTTTCACTTCGTACGACATTTAGAAGTACTTGTACTTGGCTCTACATGTTATTAGTCTAACAAAATACTCAATTTTCATATCAACTTTAAAACTATAAAACTAGAATGAACATAAAAGAGAAAGTGAATCGACCTTGTCAACCGGGTGTAACTAAACTTGTACAGCTATCTAGATCCAGAGAAAACAGCTAAATGTTGCAGTGTGATTGCGGCAATAGCCACGTCTCCTTTACCGCAAACTTAAAAAGAATTTTTAATTACCCTTAAAGATTTTTTGAATGCCCAAGATACACCAGAATAATATGATTTAAACAGCGTTCTCACTGCGAATACCGCAACTGATTTATCCCGCTTTAAAAAAGCATGTTTAAATATTATATTTTCGAACGTCAGCTAGGGAGCCACGATAGTGTAATGGGTAAGACAGTTGTTTCTCACCCAACACGCAGAGTTCGAATGTGCCGTTCGGACTTTTTTTTTCTTTTTTGACTCATTTGTGTAAACAAAGTGAGTCCATGTTTTAACCCGGTGTTCGGTTGTCTGTGTGTGTGTGTGTCTGTGTGTCCGTGGTAAACTTTAACATTGCCATTTTCTCTGCAAATACTTTGTCAGTTGACACCAAATTTAGCATAAAAATAGGAAAAATTCAGTTCCTTCCAGTCATCTTTTAAAACAATATTGCACCTCTGGGATGGGCACAAAAAAAAAAAGAAAAAGAAAAAAAAGCCAAATTATATGCATACTGAATTTACTGTTATATTTATGTTTTTTTAATTCTCTAAACTTGGCACTTTGATCTGATATTCTGATACAACAACAAGAGCAGTCATTTTTATCATTTTTTGTTCAAACAGGAACTTCTTTTGCTAAGCATGGAAGTTATATTCATTTTGCATGTCTTTGGTGCAGATAGTAAAAAAGGGAAATTAATCTGTGATTAATGCTAGGGGGCTTAATTTGCTTTATACTGCTCTTTCTCATCTTAAACATTACATTTTGAAATTATACTCAGTACATAAAAAGGTTGTGTGTTTTACTCTCAGTGTACAGGGCTTTCATTATGTTCATTCGCCCAAGTGGTCTTTTTCAGAAAATACTCAAATCAATACGAGTGGACTTTATAGATCTATTGGCTGAGCCCTGAAGGTCATGGGCAAAAATCAGTTGCGTACACATATTTATACATATTCTAAGCGCGTGCTCATATTCTTCGCTAATGCGAACGATGCCATTTTGTTTCAAGTTGTTGACCTGCCCGTTCAATCCTATATTCAGTGGACAATACACGATAACATGTGATGGAAAGTTGGAGAGGGAGACCATTAAATATTTATTCAGAGAAAGATTTGTGAACACCTCATCACTTACTGGATTATGCCCCAAACTGCCATAAAAATATCCACAGAATCAGTCGGAATTCACAGTTAAAAATAATAAACCATGAGAGTTAATACCCTTGAATTGATGAAATGTAAAAATTTCCAATCTTGACTTTTCTCAAAATGAAGTCCTTTTCACTTCATACGACGTTTAGAAGTATTTGTACTTGGCTCAACATGTTATTAGTTTAACAAAATACTAAATTTTCATATCAACTTTAAAACTGTAAAACTAGAATGAACATAAAAGAGAAAGTGAATCGACCCTGTCAACCGGGTGTAACTAAACTTGTACAGCTATCTAGATCCAGAGAAAATGGCTAAATGTTGCAGCGTGATTGTGGCGATAGCCACATAACCTTTACCGCAAACTTAAAAAGAATTTTTAATTGCCCTTAAAGATTTTTTGAATGCCCAAGATACACCAGAATAATATGATTTAAACAGCATTCTCACTGCAAATACCGCAATCGATTTATCGCCCTTTAAAAAAGCATGTTTAAATATTATATTTTCGAACGTCAGCTAGGGAGCCACGATAGTGTAATGGGTAAGACAGTTGTTTCTCACCCAACACGCAGAGTTCGAATGTGCCGTTCGGACTTTTTTTTTCTTTTTTGACTCATTTGTGTAAACAAAGTGAGTCCATGTTTTAACCCGGTGTTCGGTTGTCTGTGTGTGTGTGTGTCTGTGTGTCCGTGGTAAACTTTAACATTGCCATTTTCTCTGCAAATACTTTGTCAGTTGACACCAAATTTAGCATAAAAATAGGAAAAATTCAGTTCCTTCCAGTCATCTTTTAAAACAATATTGCACCTCTGGGATGGGCACAAAAAAAAAAAGAAAAAGAAAAAAAAGCCAAATTATATGCATACTGAATTTACTGTTATATTTATGTTTTTTTAATTCTCTAAACTTGGCACTTTGATCTGATATTCTGATACAACAACAAGAGCAGTCATTTTTATCATTTTTTGTTCAAACAGGAACTTCTTTTGCTAAGCATGGAAGTTATATTCATTTTGCATGTCTTTGGTGCAGATAGTAAAAAAGGGAAATTAATCTGTGATTAATGCTAGGGGGCTTAATTTGCTTTATACTGCTCTTTCTCATCTTAAACATTACATTTTGAAATTATACTCAGTACATAAAAAGGTTGTGTGTTTTACTCTCAGTGTACAGGGCTTTCATTATGTTCATTCGCCCAAGTGGTCTTTTTCAGAAAATACTCAAATCAATACGAGTGGACTTTATAGATCTATTGGCTGAGCCCTGAAGGTCATGGGCAAAAATCAGTTGCGTACACATATTTATACATATTCTAAGCGCGTGCTCATATTCTTCGCTAATGCGAACGATGCCATTTTGTTTCAAGTTGTTGACCTGCCCGTTCAATCCTATATTCAGTGGACAATACACGATAACATGTGATGGAAAGTTGGAGAGGGAGACCATTAAATATTTATTCAGAGAAAGATTTGTGAACACCTCATCACTTACTGGATTATGCCCCAAACTGCCATAAAAATATCCACAGAATCAGTCGGAATTCACAGTTAAAAATAATAAGCCATGAGAGTTAATACCCTTGAATTGATGAAATGTAAAAATTTCCAATCTTGACTTTTCTCAAAATGAAGTCCTTTTCACTTCATACGACATTTAGAAGTATTTGTACTTGGCTCAACATGTTATTAGTTTAACAAAATACTAAATTTTCATATCAACTTTAAAACTGTAAAACTAGAATGAACATAAAAGAGAAAGTGAATCGACCCTGTCAACCGGGTGTAACTAAACTTGTACAGCTATCTAGATCCAGAGAAAATGGCTAAATGTTGCAGCGTGATTGTGGCGATAGCCACATAACCTGTACCGCAAACTTAAAAAGAATTTTTAATTGCCCTTAAAGATTTTTTGAATGCCCAAGATACACCAGAATAATATGATTTAAACAGCATTCTCACTGCAAATACCGCAATCGATTTATCGCCCTTTAAAAAAGCATGTTTAAATATTATATTTTCGAACGTCAGCTAGGGAGCCACGATAGTGTAATGGGTAAGACAGTTTTTTCTCACCCAAACACGCGGGGTTCGAATGTGCCGTTCAGACATTTTGTTTCTTTTTTGTTTTTTCTTTTTCTTTTAACCCGAAGCTTTATAATAACAAATACAGAACACATTTTAATGATTAGATTTTTTTTTTTTTAAGTGTATCACAAGTGAGTCTTGAAGGCCTTGCCTCTCTTGTCTTTTGTTGTTAGTGAGTGATTGTCAATGCTTCAGTGTGTTTTCTTTTGTTGTTAATGCGTGAGCCAGTGCGTTAGTGTGTTCTGTTTTGCCGCTAGAGTTATAGTCCTTCACAAAAGTGTAAGCTTTAAACAGTTTGAGAGTTATGGGCCTTCACAAAAAAACTTAATATTAACAGTTTGAGAGTCAGGATCCTTCACAAAAACAAAGCTCTGTACAGTTTGAGAGTCATGATCCTTCACAAAAACAAAGCTCTGTACAGTTTGAGAGTCATTGTCCTTCACAAAAACAAAGCTCTGTACAGTTTGAGAGTCATTGTCCTTCACAAAAACAAAGCTCTGTACAGTTTAAGAGTCATTGTCCTTCACAAAAACAAAGCTCTGTACAGTTTAAGAGTCATTGTCCTTCACAAAAACAAAGCTCTGTACAGTTTGAGAGTCATTGTCCTTCACAAAAACAAAGCTCTGTACAGTTTGAGAGTCATTGTCCTTCACAAAAACAAAGCTCTGTACAGTTTAAAAGTCATTGTCCTTCACAAAAACAAAGCTCTGTACAGTTTGAGAGTCATTGTCCTTCACAAAAACAAAGCTCTGTACAGTTTGAGAGTCATTGTACTTCACAAAAGACTAAGCTGTGGAACAGTTTCAGAGTCGTGGTCCTTCAGAAAAGCGAAGCTGCAAACTGTTTTAGAGCCATTGTTCTTCACAAAAAGACTGAGCTGTCAATGGAATCCCCATTGCAGTGGGAGAAACCATTGATCATACAGAATGATGTGTTCCCATCAGATAGTGACAGTGGTGTGTGTGGTGATGGTGGTACGATTGTGTGTGTGGTGGCAGGTTCCCCAACGAACACTTTGGCAAGCTGTTTGGCGTGACACTGACGACGTCTGCGATCTTCAGCATGCTCCAGTACCCCTTGTTCCTCATTATGCAGGGCCCACTGGGAGGAGATCCCTTAGCCGTGAGTGGTCATCATGTCATCAACAGTTTTGTGTGTGTGTTGGGGGGTGAGGAGGTGGTGGGAGAGGGGAGGGGCAGGTCTGTGGGGCCTGTCCGTGTTTGTTATGAATTATGTATGTTTGATAGTCAGTTGTGTCCAACTGTGACCACCAGAAACAGCAGAGAAGGTTGCTGCTGTCCTTGCTAGAATCTGATGAAAGTGATGAAGTGTCTTGCCCAAGTTTCATTCCCACTCTTCTGACCAGGAAGGCTTTAAAACAGCCAGCGTTGCTAGAAACGGCGAAACTAGTTTTTTTTCACCCCTTTTGACTCACTTGTGTAAACAAAGTGAGTCTATGTTATAACCCGGTGTTCAGTTGCCTGTCTGTGTGTGTGTGTGTGTGTGTGTCTGTGTGTCCGTGGTAAACTTTAACATTGTCATTTTCTCTGCAAATGCTTTGTCAGTTGACACCAAATTTGGCATAAAAATAGGAAAAAATTGGTTCTTTCCAGTCATCTTGTTTAAAACAATATTGCACCTCTGGGATGGGCACAAAAAATATATAAAAAAGAAGCCAAATTATATGCAAATTGAATTTACTGTTATTTATTATTTTTTTTTTTTTAATTCTCTAAACTTGGCACATTGATCTTATATTCTGACACAACAACAAGAGCAGTCATTTTTATCAATTTTTGTTCAAACAGGAACTTCTTTTGCTAAGCATGGAAGTTATATTTATTTTGCAAGTCTTTGGTGCAAATAATAAAAGGGGAAATTAATCTGTAATTAATGGCAGGGGAGTTAATTTGCTTTAAACTGATCTTTCTCATCTTCAGCTTTACATTTTGAAATTATACTCAATACATAAAAAGCTTGTGTGTTTTTACTCAGTGTACAGGGCTTTCACTATGTTCATTCGCCCAAGTGGTCTTTTTCGGAAAATACTAAATTAATACGACGAGTGGACTTTATAGATCTATTCACTATTGGCTGAGCCCTGAAGGTCATGGGCAAAATCAGTTGCGCACACATATTTATACATATTCAAAGTGCGTGCTCGCAACATTGAAGGGCAACATTTTGTTTAAAGTAGTTGACCTGCCCGTTCAGTCCAATATTCAATCAACAGTACACGATAACATGTGATGGAAAGTTGGAGAAGGAGACCGTTAAATATTTATTCAGAAACAGATTTGTGAACGCCTCATCACTTACTGGATTATGCCCCAAACTGCCATAAAAACATCATCAAAATCAGTCAGAATTCACAGTTAAAAATAATAAACCATGAGAGTTAATACCCTTGATGACCCGTAAAAATGTCCAGTCTTGACTTTTCTCAAAATGAAATCCTTTTCACTTCATACAACGTTTAGAAGTACTCGTACTTGGCTCTACATGTTATTAGTTTAACAAAATACTCAATTTTCAAATCAACTTTAAAATTAGATGGCAAAATGGGGCGTCATTTACCCCGAGACTGGTGTCAGTCATGCTTGTAGCAGACGATGCTTGTTACACACTGTGTTTGACAACACATGAAGGCGGTAGAGAAGGGAAAGAAGAAGAACAAAAAGACAGCAAACCACTGATGAAGTCAGCCACTCTCAAAACTGACCAGTCTGACAACTCCCCACTGGCTCAGTTTCGGCATCAGCAGCAGACTACCCCGGGCCTGCACTACACGGCCTGCACTACACGACACCAGGCAGTGTCACACATCTTTGAAACACAGCTATCCTGAACAGCAGATCCTGTCAACTTGGTATCATTTTTATAATCAAGATCAGAACATGTGTGGGTTGAATCAGTATTATTCATATCATACAGTTTAAGATCTGAATACTATGACATGTCTTGTGAATTTGAACTTTGATATAGAATTCCTTCAAACTCGCTCACACACACACACACACACACATGAGAGAGAGAGAGAGAGATCTTTATACATGAGGATACATGAATATTTATTAAATGAAAGAGTTGTTTGTTGTGCTCACATGTGTGTGTCTATGTGTGTGAGATGGAGAGAGAGAGAGAGAGGTTCTGTAACAAAATAGATTCAAATGTGGAATGTATTTACTGAATTAGATGTGTATGAGAAAGAGACAGACAGAGATTACAAGATAAAATTCTTTATTCATGAGGATAATAGATATATGATAAATGAAAGTTTGTTGTGTTCACACACACACACACACACACATCACACACACACACACACACACACACACACACATATATATATATATATATATATATATATATATATATATATATATATATATATATAATAATAATAATAATAATTATTATTATTATTATTATATTATGTATTTGTGTACACATGTTTTGAAAACAGAATAGTTCAAATGTGGAATGTATTTACTGAATTAGAGGTGCATCACACACACACACACACACACACACACACACACACAGAGAAAAAAAATCTTTATACATGAGGATACATAGATATTTATTAAATGAATTATAAGTTTATAATTATGTAATTAACAGTTTTTGTTTTTCATACATAGTAAAAAAGCTGACTGTTCAGTTACATCTTATGTATTTATATAATACATGAATAAAATGTAACTGACCTATATTTATCATTTGAATTTTTATTTTCATGTGTGAGCATGTAATGCAGCTGCATCCTCAAATGCATGTATGTATGACTTTGAAGTTTACATCAGAAAAAGAGTGACTGTTTTAAAAATGGTCTAGATTATGAAGTAAGTGTGTGTGTGCGCGCGCGCGCGCGTGTGTGTGTGTGTGTGTGTTGGGTCTTACTCAATCAGGTTTATCACAAAAATCTGTAATATGTTGAAAATGTGTTGTGAATGTAATTTTTTTCTAATACTAATTGTAATCATAAAGCACACAGGCATATTGTTAATACCCATATTGAGTTTTTTTCACATTATATTAATTGTTTTCTCTATGATTAAGCTTATAATGCATTACATAATAGTTTAACAAAAAGTTCAGTTACATCTTATATATTTATACAATATTGTAACTTAACTTTATTATCTATCTTGTGTGTGTCTGTATGTTGGTCACACTTACGTGCATTTCCTCTTTCATTTAAACAAAAGCAAGTGTGAGTTAGAAATCATTTTTTTCCTTTGTGACTATAATTTTGTAAAAAAAAAAAAAGTGAAAAAAAACAAACAAAAAAAACAACAATGTGAAATCCAACACAACTTTGTGTGGTCTATATTTTCTATGTTGGGAGATGCACATGACTGTTGTTTTGCAATTGATTTTTTGTGTGTTTTGATTCAGTTGTTGTAGTAAGTGCAAGTCACAAGTGAGTCTTGAAGGCCTTGCCTCTCTTGTTCTTGTTGATATCACTGGATGTTTGAATGCAGCTGTTGTGTCACGGTAGTGACGTGTGTCTGTGTGCGTTTCAGACCTAGGGTAGACTTTCAAGACCTGATCAGTGCATTCAGTTTATGCGAAGGTCAAGAACCTGTTGCTTTATTTTATTTTATTTCATTTCACTTCTTCTATTTTTATTACAGCAGATGTGGTGTAGCGTGTATGGATCATTTCACACGCTCTGGCACCTTCTTGAAACTGAAACTGAAACTGTGTTCCAGATCAATGTGTTCCTGCTGGTGCTGATGCTAATCTCCTACATCCACCCCATCTACATCTGGCGCTACCTGCAGAAGAAAGCCAAAGTAGCGGCCAGGCCGTCCACATAAGGTCATCAGGTAGGGGAGGGGGGCGTGCCTGGGATATTTTGTTATCTATATTTCAAGATATATGGTTTCCCTATTTCAACAATGATGAATGTTGATGGAGGTCATGACGATTCTTCTGTGGGAATTTAGAAATAACAGCTATTTAGAAAATGCTTATCTTCATTTTTGTTTTGTTTTGTTGTTGTTTGGTTGTGGGTTTTTTTTCGGGGGGGAGGGAGGGAGGGGGGGTGGCCAGAATTTTGGACACTTTGATTTCTATACTTCAATACTGATGAATTTTGATCGGGGGGTGATGATGCTCCTGTGGTGGCGTCCTGTTCAGGTTTGGGGTTTATTCAACAAGGCTGTACTCTCATAACATATCCCAGCGTCTGCTAGGCTCAGAGATAGAGAAATTTGCAGTGTTGGTCAGGAAACATGGGCAGTACTTTTGGAAGATGGGCATGTGAAGTGGATGACCCTTGATTGTGTGGTTCCAGACTTCCCCACCATCTGAGCCCATGGCACACCTAGCTCTGGGTAGGAGCTGGCCACAGGCAAAAAAAACCCAAACCAACATCAAAAAAAAAAAAAAACAAAACACAAAAAAGCCCCATCTCATGGGGATCACTTGAGGTCATGTCAGTTTTCTTTGGGTTTTCTGTGTGTGTGTGCACAGGTGTGCTTGTGTGTGTGCACATGTGTGTATGCACGTGTGTGTGTGTGTGTGTACATTGTGTGTGTGTGTGTGTGTGTGTGTTTTCTCTTTGTTGCTTCTGTGTGCACGTGCCTTCCCTCAGGAATTAAAAATGACTGCAATTCTATTGAAAACGCTTGGAGCATGTTTGTGCTGGTGTGTCGGTGTTTTTTGGTGAATTCATAATTATATGTGAATCATGGCTCCTTTTGTGGTTGGCTTGAGAAAAGGCAACATGATATGATGTGAGTCATAGTTACAGGCATTGAAAATTATTCAGTGTATGATGTCTATACTTGTTATGAATAGCAGCTTCTTTTTCTTTTCTTTTTTGTTTGAAAGCATATGTGTAATTCTTTTAATGTTTTATCATATTTTGAATTAATAATTTTTCTTCGTTTTGATGGCAGAAGTACCATGGGTTTTTTGTTTTTTTTCAATCAGTATTATTTTCTTGGTCTATGCATTGTTTATTTTTGATTACTTTTTTCTTGACTGACAGAAAAATGCATCTGTTATTTGATTATTAGATATTGTTTCAATGACTGGGGGGAAAATGCGTATGTAAGTTGATGTTTTGTTGTATACTGTTTCAATGACCGACGGAAAAATGTGTCTGTTGGTTGATGGTTTGGTTGAATATTGACATGTTGAATATGATTGCTGGAAAAAAAGCATCTGTGGGTTGATGGTTTTGATGGTTTTGTTGAATATTGTTTCCATGGAATGGAAATACACAGCTGTAAGTTTATCATCTGTTTAGGTAGCCTCTTATATCACAGATTGACATAAGTTTACATTTGGGCCAACAGCAAAGTGAGAGCTGTATTATCAATGGTTTCTCCAGTCAATGGGAAACCATTTACAGCTTATTCTTTTGTGAAGGACTATAACTCTCAAACTAGGAGGCAAAACTGCACTGCAGCCTTGTGGGCTAGTTGGCCTTTGGGAACCATCCCAACACCGACTGTCCTAAAACCCTCTTGGCCGAGAGAGTGGGGATGTACTTGGGCAAGACACTCTCCACTATAATCAAATTCTAGCCGAAATAGTCGGAACAGCAGTTGCCTCCTCTGCTGTTCTGATGGTCATAGTCGGACACGACTGACTATCATATATATATATATATATATATATATATATATATATATATATATATATATATATAGTTTGGAGAAGAAAAAAAAAGGAAGGTGGCAGAATGGTTTTGATGCTTATCTGACAAAACAGTGTCCGTTGAGGCTCTTGGGTTCGAATCCTGGCCTTGAATTTTCTCCCAAGTTTGACTGGAAAATCAAACTAAGTGTCTGCTGATTTGGATGAGATGATAAACTGAAGTCCTGTGTTCAGCACGCAATTAGCGCATTGAAAAAGAACCCATGGCAACACAGGTGTTGTCCTGTGGCGAAATTTTGAAGAAGAAATCCAGTCTGATAGGTACACTAATGTATGACTGCATGAACTCAAGGCCTAAGCAAGAGCTTGTTGGGTTATGTAGCTGGTCAGGCATCTGCGTAGCAGATGTGGTGTAGCATATGTGGATTTGTCTGAACACAGTGATGCCTCCTTGAGAAACTGAAACTGGAAAATTACTTGCGGAATGACTACCCTTGAACAAGCGGCCAGAAGAAGAGCCAACTACTCCGGCTCACCATTTTGGAATGATTCCTTTGAAGCAGATAGGTTAGAAAATGACACATGTACATTGAATATTGTTTCCATGACGATTGAATGGTTAGAAAATGACATATTTATGTTGAATATCGTTTCCATGACTGATGGAACGGTTAGAAAATGACACATTTATGTTGAATATTGTTTCCATGACTGATGGAACGGTTAGAAAATGACACATTTATGTTGAATATTGTTTCCATGACGATTGAACAGGTAGAAAATGACACATTTATGTTGAATATTGTTTCCATGACGATTTAACAGGTAGAAAATGACACATTTATGTTGAATATTGTTTCCATGACTGATGGAACGGTTAGAAAATGACACATTTATGTTAAATATTGTTTCCATGACGATTGAACAGGTAGAAAATGACACATTTATGTTGAATATTGTTTCCATGACTGTTAGAAAATGACACATTTATGTTGAATGTTGTTTCCGTGACTGATGGAACAGGTAGAAAATGACACATTTATGTTGAATATTGTTTCCATGACGATTTAACAGGTAGAAAATGACACATTTATGTTGAACATTGTTTCCATGACCGTTAGAAAATGACACATTTATGTTAAATGTTTTTTAAACAGGTAAAAAATGACACATTTTTGTTGAATATTGTTTCCATGACTGATGGAAAAGTTTTGTCTCCATCATGTAATACTAATGGTCCACAGAAATCATATATCTTTGAGGATGCCAGACAGTAAAGGGGAAAAAAAGGTTTGAACCTTTTTTCTGTTGAGAGTTTAATGATTTCTTTCAGCATTTAATCATTTTGATCAGAATATTACCATATCAAGCATTATCTGACTTTTAACATTTTACTCATCATCTGAAACATTTCGTTCAGAATCACATTCAATACCTAATCATTTCAGTCGGTATTTTACCATTTCTTTCAGTATCTAACCATTTCTTCTTGTACCTAATGGACCAAAACTGGTTTCCAATGACAAACAGTATAAGAAAGAAAAAAGCAGAACAAGCACTTTTGTACCAGAACTTTTTTCTTCTGATCAACGAAGGCATTCTGCATTTCTCTCCTGCATAATTTACAGGGGTTTTTGTTTTGTTTTTTGCTGTTGTTGTTTCAAAACAGTGTTTACTGCCATCTTTGTTGTTGTTTTTTTTGCCTGGAGCTTATATCATGAATTACGGACATTTTACTGTTGTACAGTTTTACAGCTGTAACGGCTGTGTGTGAATCATATTTTTTTTTCTATGTTGAGGGTTAGTGTGTGGCACACCTCACTCCTCAGTCTTGAATGTACGATGGTTGGTTGTATCTGTCATCATCAGAACAGCAGAGGAGGCAACTGCTCTCATGACAATCTGGGCTAGAATTTGACTACACAGGAAAGTGTCTTGCTCAAGTTACATCCCCACTCATTCAGCCAAAAAGGCTTTAAGACAGCTGGTGTTAGGATGGTTCCCCAAAGACCAACTAGGCCCCAAACCTGCAGCACGGAGAGCCGGTGCAGTCTTGCCTCCTGTTTTGAGAGTCATAGTCCTTCACAAAAGACTGAGCTGTAAAATGAAATCTGTTTGACGTGGAGAAACCACTGGTCATGCAGCTGTCACTTTGCTGCTGACCCGACTGTAAGCCTGTGTCAGTCTCTGATAAAAGCCGGACATTGAACCCTTAGGCTAGCTACAACAGTCGACTGGTGGATTTGTTCACTCTGATTTTGTAACTGAAATATTGTTTGTCCTAACTGTTCAAGAAATTCTCTCTCTTTCTCTCTCTCTCTCTCTCTCTCTTTCTCTCTCTCTCTCTATATATCTATATATATATCTATATATATATCTATATATATGTATGACCTTTTTAAACTGACCTGACCTGCGTACAAATTTTCAGTCTCAAAGTCATCACCGACAATTTGTGTGATTGTATTGTTCAATAAAATTGTTTTATATGTTTTCAAACCATGACAGACCATGCTTTTATATTTCTGAGCGCACAATTTTACTTACATGATGAAATCTGTGCTGCCCCCTGCATGTCCATGACTACACTGACAGCAGTCTGTTGATTTGAAGCCTTTCAACTCACTCCGGAGGATGGACTTCTTATGCGTTCATAGGCTGTAACTCCCATGTTCACTTGTATGTACACGAATGGGCTTTTACGTGTATGACCATTTTTACCCCACCATGTAGGCATCCATACTCTGCTTTCAGGGATGTGCATGCTGGGTATGTTCTTGTTTCCATAACCCACCGAAAGCTGACATGGATTACAGGTTCTTTAACGTATGTATTTGATCTTCTGCTTGCGTATACACATAAAGGGGGTTCAGGCACTGGCAGGTCTGCACATATGTTGACCTGGGAGATCGGAAAAATCTCCACCCTTTACCCACCAGGCGCCGTTACCAAGATTCGAACCCAGGACCCTCAGATTGAAAGTCCAATGCTTTAACCACTCTGCTATTGCGCCCGTCAAGAGAGTATATGAATCAGGATGACATGAACTGCACTAAAACCTCATTCCACACCGATTTCAGTTTACCAAGCTTTAGCAGTAAAGGGTTTAACCAAGGCTACACACTTCCACCTGTTCTGATCAAGTTCTGTTTTGGGAATGGATCCAGGGATGGTAGAATGACATAGATATTTCCTGACTGTGAGTGATGCTAGAATGGCATAGATAGTTACTGACTGTGAGTGATGCTAGAATGACATAGATAGAATGACATAGAGAGTTCCACAGATATATGACAATTTTTTATTTATCTGACTGACATCATCATGACAAAAATGACATATCCGAATGAAGCATTAATGATTCTCAGGACACCCATTGTATTTACTGAAGGACATTATTGAATATGTGTGTAGGACATGTACAGGAAGGGCCATTGTTGACACTGACATATTGATTACAAGGCATTTGATATTGTTTCTTTTTCAGATGAACTGTAATAACTGTGACATGTGATATGAACTGATGGCTAATGTTTAACATTGTTGTGTGTGTGTGTGTGTGTGTGTGTGTGTGTGTGTGTGTGCCTTTTTCAGAGTTGAATTTTGTTGCATATATTGATGTACTGTTAGCCTTTTAATTTTTTAAATTTTTTAAATAGATTTAGCTTTTCTTTTTTTCTGTTGTTGATTATTTTGTGATGAGTTTGGTAAAAGTAGTGCTGTATATTTTTTATATTTCAGACTGGAGATATTTCTGCTTTATCTCTGGGATAGTGCATAAAATTCAGTAGTGTTCATAGACATGCCTACCATCTGTACTTGTTCTGGAAAACCAAGTAAAATGTCACCACATTATGAAAGTATAAAAAGCCTTCAGATGATCGCAATGTCAGCTTAGACGTGCATGCGCCAACATTTTCTCAGAACTTGAAATTTATAAAGGCCACAGAATGAATCGGTAAAATTGCATGGCGACAAGGAAGAACATGAATATGATTGTGATAGAATAAAAAGACTTTAAGCAGTGACAAAGATGATGGAAAAATCAGCTCGAGTGTCGTCTTTTGCTGTGCGCCAAGCTCAGTCTTTTGTAGGGGGAGGAGTCTTTATGTGTGCTACATTATGAGTGCAAGCATATGTGTAGTGTTACTGATAATTTTGGTTTGTTCCATAGTTTGGGGGGCTATAGTATTGATAGGTTGTGGGGTAGGTATGTCTGTGTTCAGGTGGGCAGCATTCAGTCTAATATCATCATCTGAGATGAACAGACTATAAATAAATAAAACGAACGTGGGCAGCATTTAGAAAGATAGTTGATCAAGTTATGTAATAATGAGTTATGCACCACACATTTGTGCCTGATCTGTGGGCATATTGAGAATGTCCAGTTGTCGTGACAGAAAGCACACACCTTTCTCTGTATCAACCATTGTGCCTTATCATCAGTTGTGTTTACACAAATTTGAGAGAATGTTTTGTTTTTGGACTTCAGATGTGTGTGTGTGTGCGTGCGTGTATGTGCGTGCGCACTTCGTAGATAAGCGATGTGAATTGGAGCATCCCCTATGGAACCCAAACATTATCAGGCTTCTGATATTTTTAAAATATCTGGATTGTATTTCTTAAAACTCGTTTGTCATGATTATATATATATTTCATTTTTAAATATCTATAGATATATTTCTATTGGACTGTGATCAAATTCTCATGGTCAGGGTTTTTTTGTTTTTTGTTTTTTTGCTTCATTGACATAAAATTGTTTTGTGATTGTTTACTTCTCTAGCTATTGGGGATATCATCTTTTTTCTTACAATATATTTTCTTTTGATATTTTGCTTTTATGGATTGCACAGGTGTTGTTTACCTTACTTTTGCCCCCTTTGGCTTGAAATGTGTGGCAAATCATCTTGTTTGTTCAACAAATTAACAGTACTTCTGGAGAGAGAGAGAGAGAGAGAGAGAGAGATGTGTGTCAAAGTTTGAAAAATATGAATGCTTTTCAATTTTTGTAAAAGTTTTCTGTTTATTGTTGCTTATAGACCAGCTGACAATAAACAATAAGTTACTATAGAAATTGAAAAGCATTCATATTTTTCAAATTTGTAGAAGTTGATTTACAAACGAAATCACTGTGGTGGTTTTTTTTTTTTTTTTTGTGTGTGTTTATTTGTTGTTGTTTTTATGCATGTGGGTTATGATATCAAAATGAAGCACTGGTGTCTTCTGTTTTTTCCTGATTTTATAATGGAAGATAAAGAAAAAAAAAAAAAGATTTTAAACTAGTCTGCAACAGAGAATCCTGTGCTTTGTTATAAAAGATGCATTCTAGCCAAAATAACAAAGTCTGACATTATTGTATTTACTGTACTTTATGGACAGTAAGGCAATTCTTTTTTCCTCAGCTTTGGCCCATGTGCATTATTATAATGTGAGCTTAATGTGTGGTTAAAATGTGTTGAGACACTATAGTGAATCACAAATCATATCCGAGATGAAACCTGAAAGGATGAAGCTTGTTGTGGCGGAGATTGACAGAGCAGAGTTTGAGCAGATGATGCTGCAGCTTGTGTGGAGAGTTCTTTGAAGTCCCCCCCGCCTTGGTTTTTTTTGGACGAAGGTGCAAAAATGGGAATTGCAGCAATTGACCCACCAATTCTCAACTTCTTGTTTATCATTTTGATAATGTACCTTATGATATGCTGGACTCTATGTATTGTTGAAATTGGATTTATTTTCATTAATTCATTCATTCATTCATTCATTCATTTAGTAATTGATTGATTGATCGATTCATTTATTAATTCATTTACTGGATTAAGTGGTTTACTATTAGTTCACTGATTAGGGTGATATGTTGGAAGGTGGCAGAGTGGTTAAGACGCTTATTTGCCAGTACAATCTGCGAGGGTATTGGTTAGAATCCCGATCTCATCATGTCTTTCAACAGAAAAATCAAACAGAGCATCTGGTCATTTGTTATGAAATGTTGAATTTAGGTCCTGTTTCAGCATGCACATAGCGTACTGAAAAAAGAAACACTGGCAACATAAATAGAATGGAATAGAATTTGTCTTGATTACCAAGTGTACCGGGGTCACAAGGAATATTGGGGGGGATAGTACATAACAAGGTATGAACATAAATCGAAAATCATACTGAAACACTAGAAATTAGGATACATTCAAGTGATTATCAAAATAAAAACTTGTGCATACTCACACATGCATGCACAGCACACACACAAACATGCACACACACACATACACTCTCTTACACACGCACACACACACATTCTCTTACACACACACACACACACACACACTCTCTCTTACACACACACACACACACACACACACACACAAGCCGCATATTACATGTGGATTGGGCTGATGACTAGATCTTCAGGTAGATGGTTGTTGATTGCACAGTTCTATTAATCATACTGGATTTGTTCGAGAGACAGGGCATTGACTGCTTTGGGGAAAAAGCTATTGGCGAAGCGATTGGTTTTCGTCCTTATACTTCTGTACCATGGACCAGAGGGGAGCATCTCGAAAATTCCAAAAGCTGGATGTGATTCGTCCCTACTGATTGATTTTGCTTTTTTGAGTAGCCACTTATTATGTATATCTTCGAGAGAAGGTAGATCAGCCCTGGTAATCTTGGTGGTAGTTTTTACGATTCTGTTAAGGGCTGCAGCTTATGTCTTGGAAATGTTTCCATACCAAACAGTAATAGTGAAGGTTAGCACACTTTCAATGACTGCTCGGTAGAAATCAACCATGATCTCTTTTTTAATTGTAAACTTTTTGAGGCGCCGAAGAAAGTACAGGTGCTGTTGTGCTTTCTTAACAATTATTTTTTCCATATTTTTCTCCCATTTCAAATCGTTGGAAATGATCAGTCCAAGAAATTTAAATTTGCTGATGATCTCTACTTGCTTGTCTTTAATGACAAGTGGTAAGGGGTCAGATCTGGTCTTCCTGAAATCTAAAATTAACGTTGAGTTCTAAGTTGTTTCGTCCTCCAGCAAAATTGTGAAGGAGAAATCCTCTGTAAAAGGTACACAATTACATATGCATGCGTGTAACGCCTGACTAAGCGCATTGGGTTCAGCTGCTGTCAGGCTTCTGCCTAGCAGATGTGTAGTGTGTATGGATTTATCTGAACGCAGTGACGCATGCTGGAAAAACTGAAACTGATTGACAGGAGTCTTGAGCTTCTTCCCTTTATCCAACGTCTTGTCTCCTCTTGTGTTTAGTTAGCTTGCTTACCTCTGTTTTTTTTTTTTTTTTTTTTTTTTTTCAGAAAATGTTTGCACAGATTTTCATGAGCTGTATTTCTGCAATTTTTTTGGTTGTTGGCTTCATTTTGACATTTTCTGTTAAAAAAAAAAAAAAAGTATCTGTGCTCATAGAAACTGGCAAAGTCTGTTTTGCTTTTTTGTATTTTTTCATATCTGACAGAGATTTGTGTTTAACATTGTTCAATTTTTTTTAATTTTATTTTTTTATAACAATTTTTTTTTCATTTTTTTCATGTCAACTTGAAACGTTGCTTTTGTTGGCTCAGAAACAAAATTTGGTTTTATTGACACAGGTTTGTGAAAGGTTGGGTTTGTTTTTTTTTCAACTTGAAGTGTCATTGATAGTCATTTGTGTGTGTGTGTGTGTGTGTGTGTGTGTGTGTGTGCCTGCAAATGTGTGGTGCCTTATTTCCTTCTTTTTCTTTCTTCTCTCACATTCCCTGTAAGGCAGATTCTTTGTATCCTATTTGAGTGGAACAAAAAAAAGAATCATGTATAATATTGGCTCCCTTTTGAAACTGGTCTTAAACTTGACAATCGTACTTGGTCTTGTGATACCCGAGTCATATTTTTGAAGTGCACAAAAAATCTTAATCTTTGATCCATCTGCCAAATGTTTGTTGTAAGATAGTTCAGTCTTTCACATATATATATATATATATATATATATATATATATATATATATCCAAATGCCTGATGTAAGACAGTATCTTTGATGAATGGTTTGCACCTGTCATAGTTCAGGGAACAGAGTTATGAACAGGGTGTAAAGTGATGTTGAAGTGAAAGAAGTGTGAACTTATTTACTAACAAGCTTGAACAGTAATGTATATACAAGCAGTTATCATTTTAGTCCATTGGTTACAATGCTACCAGAATGGAGATCCACATAATTCTGTCGCTGATGTGACTAGTGTGTCAGTATGTTCTGTTTCTACATTTCTTGTGCATTTTTTGTTTGGCTTCCAGGTTTAAAAAAAAAAAGAAAATTATTTTTATGATTTAAAAAAAAAAAAAAAAAAAATCTTGGATGTTGAATTGAACAGAAGAGCTGACATCTTCAGCACGACCCATTTTTCAATGCCCTAAGGAGTTGAATGGTTCAGATGATAGATCATGAACTGTGTTGTTTTGCTTTTTTGTATTTTTTCATATCTGACAGAGATTTGTGTTTAACAATGTTCAATTTTGGGGGGGGGTTTGGGGGGTGGTGGTGGGGTGTGCAGACCTTATATACTATGTGGTTGGCTGGAGTGGAAAAAGCAACACACACACACAAAACAAACGCACTTTGCGTTGATCTCTAAGTTGTTTTCCGATGTAAGAAGAATGTGTTTGACAGGTTCGACTTGTCTTCCTTTTGTTTGTTTGCTTTCATGGCTGGGTGTTGAGTCTGATGTTGCTTTCCTCACACACACACACACACACACACACACACACACATATATAAATATAAATATATATCTGTATAGAGAGAGAGAGAGAATGGAGGCACTGTAGCAGAATATGTTGGACTGCTGATACAGCGATCAGTGTTTGAGACCCTGTTTGGGCCATGGTGTTGTGTCCTTGGGGAAAGGCGCTGTACTCAGATTTTCCTCCTCCCTCCACCCAGGTGTGAATGGATATCCTCCAACCTGACTTTGATCGTTGTGTCTGAAAGTAAACCCCAAAAACGGAGTATGGCTGCCTACATGGCGGGGTTAAAAACGGTCATACACGTAAAAGCCCACTTGTGTACATACGAGTGAACGTGGGAGTTGCAGCTTACGAACTTCAGAAGAAGAAGAAGTGTCTGAAAGCAGAAATGACGGAGGGAGAGGATTGGGCCCCGCCTTCCTTTGCCGAGCCCTGGACATGGTGGATATGATTTCAACTGTAAAAAGCTGTGGGATCTTTAACCTTGAACTTTTGAATATAATATTATGGTGGCTTTGTAAAAATGGCTAGCATGGGCATTAATGAAATAATCTAAAACTTGCAACCCCCCAATCCCACCCCCACTGCTCCAGTCGGAATCAGTTTTTTTAAGGGTAAATGTTCAAACCCGACTGGTTTTGACGTTTCACCCCTTTGTTATGGAAACAAAAGGGCTTGGATTCATTCATATATATATATATATATATGTATATATGTATGTATGTATATATGTATGTATAGCAGTATCTATAACAAGTAAGAACGAATGAACACAAAAGGATATATATATTTTATTATGTAATCTCTCTCTCTCTCTCTGTCTCTGTCTCTCTATATATATACACACACACATATATATATATATATATATTTGTGTGTGTGTGTGTGTGTGTTGAATTCAAACATAAGTCCAGTTTATTTGTGTTTGCAGTGCAATAGTTACTTATCACAGCAGGACTTTGAAGAAATATAATGCACAAAAAACACAACCCGCACCCCCCCCCCCCCACCCCCACCTCCCCAAAACAAAAACAAAACAAAAAACTGTAAAAAAAAAAAAAGAAAAAAGAAATTACACAAATTAGTCGCAGGCACAATGGGTTTTTTTTTTTTTTAGGGGAGGTGGGGGTAGGATGGAGGGGATGGGTTGGGGACTGGGTGGGTGCAGGCAGATCAGCAGAATATTTTAGCAGTAACAACATATCTTCATCCCCTCTTTCTCCATCTTCTCCTGTTATTATTATTATTATTATTATTATATTTATGATTATTATTATGTGCATTGTGCACACTTGCCTCATCTTTCGCATGGTGTGGTTGTGAGTTTGTGTTTTATAACAAGAGCAATTTGTTGTAGGAGCATCATGTGTGTGTGTGTGTGCTTGTGTGGTCTGTGTGAAATCATGACGATTACAGAGCTCATTGTGGCTGCAGTTAGTTTAGTGATGTAAGTGGGTACTGTTTATCATATCGTAATGATACAATATAATCATATGTATGTTTAATGTGGGACTAGTAGTTACAGGTTTGTTGGTTGTTTTAGTAGTTGTTATTGTTGCTTTTGTTCTTGGTGCTTTTTCAGTCAGTGTCATCAAAGTCAAACCATATAATTGTTGAAGGTCAGACAACATTTTTTTGGTATCATTGGTTATGTTGCTAATATATTGTTGTTTGCTGTTGAATTAACTGGATCTGTGCCAGTGTATTTGGTGAATATGAGAAAATAAACAGAAATGTACACACAAAGGTTTGTTATATTTGTTTTGTTGTGTTAGTGTGGGCTGATTAATTTTGTGTTGGCACATGCATTTTTGTGTGTGTGGGGAGGGGGGGGGGGCATATGATTTGTGTGTGTATGTGTGTATGGCTGGGGGGGAGCATGCGTCCTCTCTTTTCCTCATGCGCATGTGATCATGTATGATTTTTCTTCTCTCACTTGTGTGTGTGTGTGTGTGTGTGTGTGTTTTGTATCATCCATAGAGAGAGCAAAAACGAAACATTCATTTAACGAAGAGAAAATGTTTATTTAAAAACGGTGGCACCAGCCACATTTCAAGATAACACGTTTAAAAAAACACAAAAAACAAAACAAAAAAAAAACAAACAAAAAACCCAAACAAAAAAAACCAACAAAAAAAACACGTAGATATATAGCATCACAAGAATGTCTTAGATAACCAGGAAAGAGCATAACTAAAATGCATCACAACATTGCTGGTTATATAAACGTATAATCGCTTGAAGAGAGAATGAAGAAAGCAAAAGTTGTTTGTCCATGGAAATCACCGACTGAAAACAAAAATCTAAGTAACTTACTTACGAACTAACTAGCTGACTAACTAACATCTAGCTAACGAACTTACTAGCTACCTAACTGGCTAGATTGATGAAGAAAACAACAAATAAATAAATGAATGAACAGAAAACTGAAAACAAAATTATAAATGGGGGGGCGTGGGGTGTTGAGAAAGAGTGGTCATGAATGATTTATGTAACTTGTAGTAGTATTCTTCCACGTATAGGCATAAATACAAAAAAAAATTAAATTCTCTCTCTCTCTCTCTCTCTCTCTCTCTCTCTCTATATATATATATATATATATGTGTGTGTGTGTGTGTTTTCTTCAGTTTAACGTCTATTCACTATAAGTGTTTTTAGACGGAAAGGAGTAAAGCAGTGGATAAAGGAAAGGGAATGCATGTGAATATTAGTGTAAAAAAAAAGTGTTCATGTTATGTATCAGAGGAAAAGTATATTATAAGAAAAAGTCTAAATAGATTGTGGTGTGTATTGAATGAGGTGTCATGGGAAGGAGAATATGAATAAGCATATCAACAAGTATGAACTTACAACAATGTAAATATAAATAACAACATTAATTATAATACATCAAAGGAGGATACCAACTGGACTGGAGTTTAAAATTTCTGAAAATATTCTAAGCAATGAATAATCATTCAAAATCTTTTCAGTGGCTAATGAAATATTGGAAGAAAAGTCATCAACTACATCTTTTGGAATTAACTGTCTTATGCTCGGACAATGAATGAGTTGATGGCTTACAGTTATTTGCTTACCGCATATACATTTTATATTTTTAGAAAAATTTGTACGAAAGGCATTTAAACGAATTCTGTACATTAGACTTGTAATTTGTCTTGAATGTGCTGCTGGTGTCAAATTTAGAAAATGTTTGGGATTAGCTGCATTCTTTGTGTTTACACAACATTGGTAACATTGGTAATATTGATTATTTGAATCTATAAGTAATTTCTTAAATCGATTTCTAGATATATTTTCTATACAACTAATGCATTCATATAGATCTGACTGGATGTCAAGTTGTATGAATCTATAAGTAATTTCTTAAATCGGTTTCTAGATACATTTTCTATACAACTAATGAATTCATGTAAATCTAACTGGATGTCAAGTTGTAGTGTGTGTGTGTGTGTGTGTGTGTGTGTGTGTCAAGTTGTAGTGTGTGTGTGTGTGTGTGTGTGTGTGTGTGTGTGTGTGCAGAGAGAGAGAGAGAGAGAGAGAGTTTCATTTTTTAAGGACCTCGTCGAAACGTGTACACTGACCCATATGCCTGACGTATGCATACATATATCCAATGCAGTTAGATCTCGAGAGCCTATCAAATGCTGCAGGGGAAAAATTAACATAACGCAAATAGAATGGACTTAACACGCGCATTGAACCCGTCAAAACATTTCGTTTAAAGACATGGACAAATTGCAAGCATGCGCGTGCGCGCGCGCACACACTCACACACACATGTACATACATACATACATACATACATAACACATACATCTATAGGCTACATACTTGCATACATACATACAGGAACATACATACAGACAGACGGACAGACATACATAAAAAGGCTACATACAGGCATGCATGCAATCGCACACACACACACACACACACACACACACATCTAGATAGCGGATGATAATAATAGTGATCATCATCGTCATCATCAACATAATGATCATTATGATAATGATGATAACAACAACAACAACAATAACGAAGAAGAAGAGGAGTGAAGTATAGTGTGTTTGTGTGTAACGTTATTGAAAAACCCTAAATGTCCCTGCATATAACTAGACTGTTATATGAGCTTCAAGAAGACATAAACTGGACTCCCCTCCAATGCGAAATATATGGTTTAGTTATTAAAGGGAATCGTCACATGATAATGTGTCAAACGAAATACCTCCAATGAGAAAATACTTTTCATTCATTCATTCTCCTGCCCGGGATGGGCGTAGAGGAGACATGAGGGACGATTCCGTAGTCAGACGACGCCATCCGGTTCTATCTTCTGCCTGTCGAATCAGCGTAGCGCTATCCATATTGGTCCATTCCTTGATGTTGTCCATCCAGCATTTGGCTTGCCTCCCTCTTCGCCTACCACCCTCTAGCGTTCCCTGTAGAACTGTCTTTTACAGTGAATTGTGGCGTGTCATATGCCCGAACCATGACAGCTTCCTCCTTTTGACCACTGCTAAGAGTGGTTCCAGTGGACCCGCTAGCATAGTTATTTGGCTCTTGACAAAGTCATTGGTCTTTCTGTCCTTCCATGAGATTCCAAGCAATCGTCTGAAGCATTTTGTCTCAAACGTCTGGACTTTCCTAGTAGTCTCTGCTGTTAAAGTCCAACTTTCACATCCATTCAGCAGTATGGATAGCACCAGGGATCGGTACAGTTTGATCTTTGTTGGAAAGCTGATCTCTCTGCTCTTCCAAATCTTGCTGAGCTTAGCCATTGCTGATGTTGCGATCGCTATCCAGCCTTCTGGATAACAACATCAACGACCTCACCAACACCTTCAATGAGGCAGTCCGTGAAACAGCTGAAGAGGTACTGGGGCGACAGAGGAAGAAACACCAGCCATGGATCTCTAACGACATCCTTGACCTGTGTGATAAGAGAAGATCCCTGAAGAAGACGAAAAACACTAGCCCTAACGAAGCCGCACAGTATCGTGAAACCAATAAACTTGTGAGAAAAAAGATGGAAGAAGCCAAAGAACAATGGATCAACGACCAGTGTGAGAAGATCGAAAAAGGAATGGAAGGAGGAAACAGCAAATTTGCCTATGCCACACTGAAGAAACTCACCAAGACGCAGCAGAACAAATCGTCTGTCATTGAGGATACCTCAGGCGAGCTACTGACAGAAAGCTCCGCTGTTCTGAACAGATGGACACAATACTGTCAAGAATTATACAACTATCCCATACAACCAGATGACAGTTTGATTGACAGAGACATAACACCATCAAGGGAACCTTCACCCCTGCCAGTGTTGAGGGAAGAAGTGGAAGAAGCTGTACGCAGTCTACCAGCAGGAAAGTCACCTGGAGCAGACAACATTCCGGCAGAGCTGCTCAAACACGGAGGGAATGAGCTGGTCACAATTGTAACAGCAATCTGTCAAAAGATCTGGGAGACAAAACAGTGGCCCTCAGAATGAACTCGGTCGCTCATCATCCCCATACCAAAAAAGGGGAATCTCCGCCAATGCCAGAATTACAGGACAATCAGTCTTATTAGCCACACGAGCAAAATCATGCTTCGAGTCATTCTAAACCGACTCAAGAAAGAGAAAATACTATAAAACTTTTAAAGGCACTCGCAACAAGACTATATCAAATGATTATTAGAGGCACTCAAAACTAGACCAATGCGTTAAAGAAAATATTCAATGGGGAATAATATACTTTATTATTAAATGCACTCATAACGTGACTATAATGCGTCAAATACAGCACTCGTAACAAAACTGTCATGCGTCAAAGAAAATAATGACGAGAAGTATACTTTATTATTAAAGACACCTATAACAAAGCCTATAATGCGTCAAAGAAAATAATGACGAGAAGTATACTTTGTTATTAAAGACACCTATAACAAAGCCTATAATGCGTCAAAGAAAATAATGACGAGAAGTATACTTTGTTATTAAAGACACCTATAACAAGTATACTTTTTTTTATTATTAAAGACACCTATAACAAAGCCTATAATGCGTCAAAGAAAATAATGACGAGAAGTATACTTTGTTATTAAAGACGCCTATAACAAGTATACTTTTTTTATTTTTTTTATTAAAGACACCTATAACAAAGCCTATAATGCGTCAAAGAAAGCACTCATAACAAATATGTAATGCGTTAAAGGACACAGTCTGTGAGAAATATACTTTATTGTTAAGGGCATTCATAACAAGACCATGATATGTGTCAAAGAAAATATCCCATGATAAATACACTTCATTATCAAAGGCACTCATAACAAGACTATAATACGGCAAAGAAAATATCTCCAATGAGAAGTATACTTTATTATTAAAGGCACGCATAACAAGACTATAATATACCTGTGTGCCAAAGAAAATATTCTTTGAAAAAATATACTTTATTGTTGAAGACAATTATAACAAGACTATGGTGATTCAAAGAAAATCTCCAATGAGAAATAGCCTTTTTGTTAAAGGCAATTATAATAAGACTATGGTGTGTTAAAGAACAATCTCCAATAAGAATGTTTATATATTGTTAAAAGCGATCATAGCAAAACTATGACGCGTTACAGAAAACACTCTGAGAAATTCATACACTATATCTTTAAAGGCACTCATGACAAGATTGTATGTTTCAAACAGAACAGTGGAAAATGCACGTGAAAACATCACCTTTCCTATCGATATCAACAGCGGCGTTACATTACAAAAACATATTTTAAGCCGAAAGCAAAATGAGAAGACAAATAATATATAAATGCATCGAATCTTCAGACCCATTCGCACTGATTGTAAAGGTCCATGCATGGTTAATTAAACAAGACAGGAGAGATGTCTAATAATAATAATAATTACCCAAGGTTTTGGATTGGTTTTTTGAATGACATGTCATTCACCACCATCCTCCCATTACCCCCTCCTTTCTCCTTCTCTCTCTCCGTCTCTCTCTCACACACACATTTATTCATTCATTTGCTTTATCCATTTCATTGTTTTGGATGGAAGGTGTAAGGTGCAATCTCATGTAAAATAGCAGACATTTCGTCGAAAAAAAAAAAAAAAAAATCACACAAAATTAGCGTTCTTTTTACTACCTTGGGCCTGTAGTGTGGAACAAACTGTCACGTGAATAGCCAGTTCAGTTAAAAAAAAAAAAAAAAAGTCCCTAGAAATATACCTCTTCCGTTCTTCTTCTTTGCTTCTTTCCATTACACGATCAACATCAACATGACATGTCACACACTCGATGACCTGGAGGGTCGGTAAAAATCTCCACCCTTCACCCAGCACCTGCACCCAACCGGGAATCGAACCCTGGAAACTCAGTTGAGAATCAAGCGCTCCAACCAGTCAGCCACTGCACCCGTTCTGCCGACCATCTTACTGACTCATATACTTCTTGAAACTTTGCTCTGTGTGTGTGTGTGTGTGTGTGTGTGTGTGTGTGCGCGCGCGCGCGCGTGCGTCTTCGTGAGTGTTTGTCTCCGTGTTTGTGTGCACGCGCTTTTTGTCTATGGTGTGTCGTGCATGAAAGCATGTGTATGAATGATGTAAACCTTTTACAGTAAATATCACAAGCGCCTTGTCTGGAGATGATGGGTGTCAGTCCGCCTTTGATATTAACAATTTGATCAATGTTAAAATTCACGCCGTGTGTAACACGAAAGGATATCACAACTGAAGACATTTACCTGAGTAAGCAGAGGAGTATATACTGCCTCGGCTGATATCATGCAAAAGCCAAACAATGGCAGGAAGTGTCATTATGCCAGAGAAATACATCAGATTTCCAGTCCACCCTCCCCGCCCGCAAACCTTGTCGTCCCTATTCTGTCACCCTCACAAAGACATTCAAGCCCATAATGGATTAGTGCCCCTGGCTGCGTTAAAAGTTATCTCCATTTTCTTAAGGGCTAAAGGTCCCATGATATATAACCATTAACCCTTTCACCGCCAGTCAATTTAGAGGACAAAATCCCTTTGTGGTATAAACACAGAAAAGACAGTGGCTAAGAACAGCTGGGGATTCCCCCCCTGCGATGTATAGAAAATGTAGCCTATCCTACCACCGAACATTAAGAGCAGTAGGTTCATTGATAACAGACCAATGAATGGTCACCTTTCAGTGACATGGGTCCTCTACCACGCCTGTGCATAAATGCGAGCTTGGCGGTGAAAGGGTTAACGGCCTTCGAGGCGGTGAATTCACAGCAACATGCAGAGTCCATAGCTCGGCATATGAAGCTGGGACCAACCTTCTCCTTCCGTCGTTTACACCTTTCCAGACTGAAGTCACGTACCCAGTCTCACCAAGGCAGAGTGAGGAAAATCGGAGTAAAGCGCCCTCCCCGGGGACACAGCACCATGCCGAAACGGGGCCTCGAACCCCGATCACTGGTGAACACTGGATCACAAGTCTCACACAGAGCCGACCCTGTCTCGGCGCTTCCATCTCCTGTTCTTACAAACATAAACTGTTCGCAGATTGTCTGACAAATGGCCAGTGCATCGACACGGGTTCCCACCAGCGAGATATATGAAGTTCGAATCTCGGTGGTAATTTGAAGTGGACACATTTTTTCAATCTCTGATGACAGGAGGTATATTTGTTTTTTGTTTGTTATTTGTATTTCTTTTTTTTTTCACAACAGATTTATCTGTGTGAAATTCGGGCCGCACTCCCCAGGGAGAGCGCGTCGCTTTTCTACAGCACCACCTTTTTTTTTTTTTTTTTTTTTTCCTGCGTGCAGTTTTATTTGTTTTTCCTATCGAAGTGGATTTTTCTACAGAATTTTGCCAGGAACAAACAACCCTTTTGTTGCCGTGAGTTCTTTTACGTGCGCTAAGTGCATGCTGCACACGGGACCTCGGTTTATCGTCTCCTCCGAATGACTAGCATCCAGACCACCACTCAAGGTCTAGTGGAGGGGGAGAAAATATCGGCTGCTGAACCGTGATTCGACCCAGCGCGCTCAGATTCTCTCGCTTCCTAGGCGGACGCGTTACCTCTAGGCCATCACTCCACCGTACCGTTCTAGGCGCACGGGATCAGCACATGCATGCAGAAAATCCCATAACCCGAGTCATGAGTTTTTAAAGAGTTAAGGAAAAAACACTACTGAGTGTGAGTCGCCGCGAAAACAGAAAATGGCTGTCTAAAATTTAATGGCGGAACTTGAAATGAAACGAAAACGGCCAAATGCATAAAATCATAAGCCCAGCTGTTAGATAGAAACAAACAAACAAACGACAGCAACAATAAAAACAAAAACTATTTCACCAGCAGCCCACGAACACAAACAACTTGTTGCAATCCATGAATCGTCCGCCGTACGTCAATATAACAACACACTTTGTCAAGATTTGTATCATCTACTACTAGATTCTGATGTGGAATACTTTATGTTTGTCCGTCGCCACAAAAAAACAACAACAACAAACAACAACAACAAAAACAACAACAACAACAAAACAAATTGACGTCTACAACTGTCATATGCAATCGGAAAAAAAACATTTATTACAACATTACTGCATTTGTGCTCTTCGATAGCCTTCAAACCAAACCAAACGAAAATGATTCATTTATCACACCCTTAAACACTACATTAGAAGCCGTCACCTTCTTGTTGATTCGCTGTACATGCACACACGTGTAATGTTTTCTTAAGCAAGATTTGTTCAAACTACATTCTCTTTTAAAACTCATTCTGTTTATCTGTTGTTAAATATTCCACCAATATCATCGTCAATGACGAAAAACAGCAACAAATTAAAAACAAACAAACAAACAAACAAACTACAAATTAATAATATATCAAAATCCTTGAATGTAAAACTCCGATCATGAGCGATTTGATTGGTTAGCGGAGGGTCACGTGAGTCATAAGGTGTACCGGAACTGGAAGTGGTCGTTGTCGAGGACCTTGCTGAACTCCGTGTCAAAGGTCGCCGTCTCCTCCTCACTCAGGTGGTTCTGCCAGTCTCCCACCTCGCCTGCACACACACACACACACACACACACACACACAGACGTAAAATTGAAGACAACAACAACAACAACAACTACTACTACTACTACACACACCCACACACACACACACACATCCCTCTCCCCCCATCCGCCTCGTCGCTCCCCCCCACACATACACACTTCCACCCACCCACCGCTAACACCAGAAACACACACACACACACACACACGCGCGCGCACGCACCCCACACACCTTCCCACCAACTACCAGCCCCCATGCCCCTCACACAAACACACCCACCCACCAACCGACACACACCCGCACATCTCTCCAACCCACGCCACACCTATTCCCCCATCCCCTCCCCTCCCTCACCCACACCTTTGTGGTAGAGCTTCTGGTCGAGCTCCATGCCAAAGAAGCCACTCTCCCCCTCCCACACACACCACAACCACCACTCCTAACCCAACCCAACCAGCCCACCCCACTACTCCCTCCCCCCTCCCACACACACATATTTCTGGTAGAGCTTCTGGTCGAGCTCCATGCCAAAGAAGCCACCCTCCCACACACACACACACACACACACACACACACACACACACACCACCACCACCACCACTACCACTCCTAACCCAATCTCATACCCCAACTCCCCCCCCCCCCACCCTCCCACCTTTGTGGTAGAGCTTCTGGTCGAGCTCCATGCCAAAGAAGCCACCCTACCCCCCCCCCCAACACACACCACCACCACCACTCCTAACCCAAACCCATACCCCAACCCCCTTCCCCACCATCACCCCCCCCCCCCACCACCACCTTTCCCGTAGAGCTTCTGGTCGAGCTCCATGCCAAAAAAGCCCCCCAACCCCATGTTTCTCCCCCCGATCCCCCCTGCCCCCCCCCCCTCAACACCGCCACCACCCCGAACCCACCCTAATACCACCCCCTGCTACCACTACCCCCCCCCCCACACACACACACACACGCACCCACCCCCACACACACCCACCTTTCCGGTAGAGCTTCTGGTCGAGCTCCATGCCGAAGAATCGGACCTGTTCCTTGGTGCTGTCCACCTTCTTCATCTTGTTGAAGGCACAGGCGCTGACCACCTCCCTGATCAGGGTGTCTGAAGCCTGCACCTCCAGGTGCTCCGCCAGCCTCCGCACCGTGCTCTGCGGGTCCTGCAACGCCCCACCCGGGGTGGACAGGTAAGAATAGTAGTTGTAGTAGTAGTAGTAGTAGTAGTGGTATTAGTGATGATGATGATGATGACTGATGATAATGATGATGGTGATGAAAATGATGATGATAAATGATGATGATGACAATAATGATGACGATGATGACAATAATAATAATAATGATAATAAAAGCAACAATCATCATCATCATCATAAAGATAAATGATGATGCTGATGATGTCGATGATAAGAACAACAACAACAGCAGCAGATACAACATTAATACTGATACCAATACGAATGATACTAATGATAATAACAACAACAACAACAATAATAATAGTACTACAACAACTATTAATAAGACGAAGAAGAAGAAGAAGAATGATGATGATGATGATGACCACTACTACTACTACTGATGATGATGATGATGATCATGAAGATTATGATCATGACAAGAAGAAGAAGAAGAAGAAGAAGAAGAAAACGACTTTTCTATAGTGCCTTTCCATGTAATGTAAAACTTGCTTAATAATTACGTAGTACATTGTAAAATAGAATTAAAGGAAGAGAGGATGTTCACCCGGGGTAGGAGACAGAATCAGGGAGAAGTTAGAAGGCATTGCACCCGGGGTGGGAGAAAGAACCAAGAAGTCAGAAGGCAGTGCACCCGGGGTGGGAGACAGAATCAAGAAGAAGTTAGAAGGCAGTGCACCCGGGTTGGGAGATAGAATCAAGAAGAAGTTAGAAGGCAGTGCACCCGAGGTGGGAGAAAGAATCAGGGAGAAGTTAGAAGGCAGTGCACCCGGGTTGGGAGAAAGAATCAGGGAGAAAAGTTAGAAGGCATTGCACCCGGGGTGGAAGATACAATCAGGGAGGGATCAGAAGCAGTGCATCCGGGTGGGAGATAGAATCAAGAAGAAGTTAGAAGGCAGTGCACCCGAGGTGGGAGAAAGAATCAGGGAGAAGTTAGAAGGCGTTGCACCCGGGGTGGGAGAAAAAATCAAGAAGAAGTTAGAAGGCAGTGCACCCGAGGTGGGAGAAAGAATCAAGAAGAAGTTAGAAGCCAGGGCACTCGGGGTGGGAGACAGAATCAAGAAGAAGTTAGAAGGCAGTGCACCCGGGTTGGGAGATAGAATCAAGAAGAAGTTAGAAGGCAGTGTACCCGGGGTAGGAGACAGAATCAGGGAGAAGTTAGAAGGCAGTGCACCCGAGGTGGGAGAAAGAATCAGGGAGAAAAGTTAGAAGGCATTGCACCCGGGGTGGAAGATACAATCAGGGAGGGATCAGAAGCAGTGCATCCGGGTGGGAGATAGAATCAAAAAGAAGTTAGAAGGCAGTGCATCCGAGGTGGGAGAAAGAATCAGGGAGAAGTTAGAAGGCGTTGCACCCGAGGTGGGAGAAAAAATCAAGAAGAAGTTAGAAGGCAGTGCACCCGAGGTGGGAGAAAAAATCAGGGAGAAGTTAGAAGGCGTTGCACCCGGGATGGGAGATACAATCAGGGAGGGATCAGAAGCAGTGCGTCCGGGTGGGAGATAGAATCAAGAAGAAGTTAGAAGGCAGTGCACCCGGGGTGGGAGAAAGAATCAGGGAGAAGTTAGAAGGCAGTGCACCCGAGGTGGGAGAAAAAATCAGGGAGAAGTTAGAAGGCGTTGCACCCGGGATGGGAGATACAATCAGGGAGGGATCAAAAGCAGTGCATCCGGGTGGGAGATAGAATCAAAAAGAAGTTAGAAGGCAGTGCATCCGAGGTGGGAGAAAGAATCAGGGAGAAGTTAGAAGGCGTTGCACCCGAGGTGGGAGAAAAAATCAAGAAGAAGTTAGAAGGCAGTGCACCCGAGGTGGGAGAAAAAATCAGGGAGAAGTTAGAAGGCGTTGCACCCGGGATGGGAGATACAATCAGGGAGGGATCAGAAGCAGTGCGTCCGGGTGGGAGATAGAATCAAGAAGAAGTTAGAAGGCAGTGCACCCGGGGTGGGAGAAAGAATCAGGGAGAAGTTAGAAGGCAGTGCACCCGAGGTGGGAGAAAAAATCAGGGAGAAGTTAGAAGGCGTTGCACCCGGGATGGGAGATACAATCAGGGAGGGATCAAAAGCAGTGCACCCGGGTGGGAGATAGAATCAAGAAGAAGTTAGAAGGCAGTGCACCCGGGGTGGGAGAAAGAATCAAGAAGAAGTTAGAAGGCAGTGCACCCGGGTTGGGAGATAAAATCAAGAAGAAGTTAGAAGGCAATGTACCCGGGGTGGGAGAAAGAATCAGGGAGAAGTTAGAAGGCAGTGCACCCGGGTTGGGAGATAAAATCAAGAAGAAGTTAGAAGGCAATGTACCCGGGGTGGGAGAAAGAATCAAGAAGAAGTTAGAAGGCAGTGCACCCGGGTTGGGAGATAAAATCAAGAAGAAATTAGAAGGCAGTGTACCCGGGGTGGGTGAAAGAATCAGGAAGAAGTCAGAAGGCAGTGCACCCTGGGTGGGAGAAAAAATCAAGAAGAAGTTAGAAGCCAGTGCACCCGCGGTGGGAGACAGAATCAAGAAGTTAGAAGGTAGTGCACCCGGGGTTGGAGATAGAATCAAGAAGAAGTTAGAAGGCAGTGTACCCGGGGTGGGAGAAAGAATCAGGGAGAAGTTAGAAGGTAGTGCACCCGGGGTGGGAGAAAGAATCAGGGAGAAGTTAGAAGGCATTGCACCCGGGGTGGGAGGTACAATCAGGGAGGGATCAGAATCAGTGCACCCGGGTGGGAGATATAATCAGGGAGGGATCAGAAGCAGTGCACCCGGGGTGGGAGAAAGAATCAAAAAGTCAGAAGGCAGTGCACCCGGGGTGGGAGAAGGAATCAAGAAGAAGTTAGAAGCCAGTGCACTCGGGGGGGAGACAGAATCAAGAAGTTAAAAGGCAGTGCACCCGAGGTGGTAGATAGAATCAAGAAGTTAGAAGGCAGTGCACCCAGGGTGGGAGGCAGAATCAGGGAGAGCACCCTGGGTAGGAGAAATGTCACGCGCTGTGCGTGCGTGAGTACATGCATATTGACTTTCTGCATCAGACGGCAGTGTCTGGGGAAAGCAGAACTGACCACAGACAGGGTAGACGTTGTGTACACGGGGTGGGAGATGAAATCAGGCATGGGTTCAGAAAACTGTTGTTAATGCCATGAATTAATTGCAATAGGGGTAAAGCAAATCAACAACATCACTGACTAAAAGGGAGATAAGTGACTGCAATGAAAGAGAATGGCATACAGACATGAAAGGTTAACAAAACTACCGTTATGACGATGATGATGGTGGTGGTGGTGATGGTGTTGGTGATGGGACAGAGACAGAAATAGATAGAGATAGATAGATAGATAGATAGATAGATAGATAGATAGATAGTGCAGATGTTGTAAAGATTACAGCTGCGTATGTGCAAACACCCATTGGTCTACGCACACGATTCAGCGCTACAAAAGTAGATCATCTTTACCGTCGTCATCCTTGTCATCGTCATCGTCATCATCATTTTTATCACTTACAAGGGTGAAAATATGGTATCTTTGTTTCATAGAATTTTGTGAAACCCAGTTTGTTCTTCACGTAATATTCATTTTCTGTCCATGTATATTCATAAACACACACACAAACACGCACACGCACACACACACATATATATATATATATATATATGTGTGTGTGTGTGTGTGTGTGTGTGTGTGTGCGTGTGCGTGTGTGTGTGTGTGTTTATGAATATACATGGAGGGAAAATGAATATTACGTGAAGAACAAACTGGGTTTCATATATATATATATATATATATATATATATATATATATATATATATATATATATATATATATATATATATGTGTGTGTGTGTGTCTGTGTGTGTGTGTGTGTGTGGGAGAGAGAGAGTGAGAGAGAGAGAGAGAGAGAGAGAGAGAGAGAGAGAGAGAGAGAGAGAGAGAGAGAGAGAGAGAAGCAGATACGAAAGTCAACAGACCAGTTTCATTTCTTCGAACGAAACGTGGAACACAGGCAGGTCGGAGTTAACCTTGGTGAAGTGGTGCATCTGGTTCAGGTAGCCAGCGTAGTGACCATACGCCACTGAAACATCACACACACACACACATACATACATACACACACACACACACACATACACCCACACACACATGATATGGCCATCTGAGAATCCAGACAGGTGTGTGTGTGTGTGTGTGTGTGTGTGTGTGTGTGTGTGTGTGTGTGTGTGTGTGTGTGTGTGTGTGTGTGTGTGTGTGTGTGTGTGTGTGTGTGTGTGTGTGTGTGTGTGTGTGTGTGTTTGACATCAAATACAGAAACTACTTCAAAAGAAAAAAAAAATCTGACCTAAATATGGATACAGACACAAGTTTGCGTGCCTCCCCCACCCCCCCAAAAAAACACAAAAAAAAACCAAACCCAATACAAAACAAAACAACCTGTCTGTTAATTAACTCAGTAAAGTCAACATGAAAATTTATTTTAAAAAAATAAATAGAAATAAAAAATAGATTAAAAGAAATATATTTAACTACGTAACGCCGACACGAAAATGAAACAACACAGAAAAAAATAAGAACATGAATGGAAACTACATTCTGAACGTTTCTTTTCAAATTAATAATGTTGCACTGATAGGTAAAAATGCAGCGCTCCATCTGTTTTGTTTTTTGGTTGTTTTTCTTTTTTGCATGTTTTTGTGTTTGATGATTTAGTTTGCTTTTTTTTTTTTTAATCTAAAAAACAAAACAAAAACAAAACAAAACAACGAAACGGTACAGAGAGGTTATTAGCAACTCGGTTAAAATGTTAACTGAGGGTCAGTGTCTTTACACAATGTGGGTCCGGTGGCCTAGTGGTAGTGCACCTGACCAGTCAGCGAGTGTCTAAACGTTCGAGTCCTCTATATAATTATACGGACGGTGATTTTTATTTATTTATTTATTTATTTATTTTCTTTTTACCCCCATTCCACTATGCACTTGATCTTGAGTGGTGGTCCAGGTCGCTAGTCTTTTGAGTGAGACGATAAAACGAGTTCCCGTATATGCAGCATGTGCTTAGCGCACGTAAAGAACCTACAGCAACAAATGGGTTGTGTTTCTGGCAAATTCTGTTGAAACCCCACTTTGATAGAATAACAAATACAGTATGCAGACAGTCTCTTTCTGTCTCTGTGGGTGTACGTGTGTAGGTGTGCGTGTTGTTTGTGTGTGTGTGTGTGTGTGTGTGTGTGTGTGTGTGTGTGTGTGTGTGTGTGTGTGTGTGTTTGGTACTGTACATGTTATTCGCCCAAAAAATTACCGTCATGCTCGCAACCTGTGTGTATCACATACATCACTGCACTTAACTTCTTTTACTGAGGTATTTAAGTTATTCTTATTCTGACTCCCATACGTGCTGATAAAATCATCACCCGTTCGTCACATAGCCTGAGGTTGGTGTCGACACTATCTACACAAAGTTATGAAAATACATGGATAAGTGAATCATTAAATAAGCAAATGTATGAATAAATAAAAGTAAATCAGTAGGTAAGTAAATAATTATATAAAAAAACAAATACATAAATAGATGAATAAATATATAAATAAATAAATGAATGAATAAATAAATAAAAGAACGTTACTACTACTACTAATACTACTACTGAATTAAAAAAAAACAACACACACACAAAAAAAAACCACAACAACCCATTAACCTATACATTCCCTATGACCCTACCGTCACGTAACCGGGCCAGGAAGGCCTTGTAGTAGCTCTGGACCGACTCGGTGTTCTCCATTTCACAACAACTACTACTACTACAAAAAGAACAAGAACAACAACTAACAAGAGCAACAGCAACAGGAACAGGAACTACTACTACTACTACATCATTAAAAAATATAATTACTAGGGATAGTGCTGCTACTACAACTACTAATGCTACAACTTCAACAACAGCAACTTCAACAACTACTACTACATTAAATAAGACACTACTACTACTACTACTACTAGATTAAAAGCAACAACTAAATATAAAAAAAACTACGACTACTACAACTACTACTTCTACTACGACCACGACGTTTACCCGTACATCCCCTATGACCCTGCCTTCACCTCAGCCGGCCAGGATGGCCTTGCAGTAGCTCTGGACCGACTCGGTGTTCTCCATTTACTTCTGCTACTACTACTACTACTACTACTACTACTACCCATACACCCCCCTATGACCCTGACCATACCTGTCCCAGCCAGGAAGGCCTTGCAGTAGCTCTGGACCGACTCAGTGTTCTCCATCCGGAACTGCCGGAAGTGGTGGTACATGGACACCATGACGTCACGGGGGTTCCGGTACACGTGCACGACCTTGACCCTGCGCGCGCGCATGCTGGCGGTGGGCAGCATGGAGAAGGGGAGGTGGGTGTTGAGGACGCGGGGGCTGAGGAGCTTGTCCAGCTTCTTCAGGGGCGTGAGTTCCAGCATGAGGAGCTCCTTGGCGCGAGGCTCGTACACCGCCTGCCCCGCCAGCAGCATGGAGATCACCTCCCACACCCAGTGCGTGCCTGTCGTTGGGGGGTTTGGGGGGGGGGGGGGGGGAGAGGAGGAGATGAGGTGGAGGGGTGTTAGAAGTATGACAATGTTGTTGTTGTTGTTGTTGTTGTTGTTGCTGCTGCTGCTGCTGCTGCTGATGATGATGATGAATTACCCATTGGAGATCACCTCTCAAACCCAGTGCGCCCTTGCCGGGGTGAGGAGACGAGGGGGATGTTAAGAGGATAACGATGATGATGATGATGATGATGATGATATACTACTACTACTACTAACAATGTTCTCACAGCAAAAGTTCTCATTGCACGCCTTCTCGCAATCCCACGCCTTCGCCTTCTCACGCTAGGAGACAAAGAGTGAGGGGCGTCCCCACGCTTTCTATCACTGTACGAGAAAGCATGAATTCACACCCTCTCCCCCAATACTCTTTCCACCCATGGGTTCACACCCTCTCCCCACATACCCTTCCCACCCAGGGGTTCACACCCTCTCCCCCAAATACCCTTCCCACCCATGCATTCACACCCTCTCCCCCAATTACCTTCCCACCCATGGGTTCACACCCTCTCCCCCAAATACTCTTCCAACCCATGAATACACAGCCTCTGGAAAAAATCTACTATCTGTCCTATCCCCAAGAAAAAGAACCAGCCGCACTAAATAATTACCGTCCTGTTGCCCTGACTTCAGTAGTGATGAAATGCTTTGAAAAAATTATTCTCCGACATCTTCTTTCTTTCACCGAACAGCAGCTTGACTCTCTTCAGTTTGCTTATAAAGCACACAGAAGTACTGACGATGCTATCCTAACTCTCCTTCATAATGCTTTCCTTCATTTGAATAACACGGGATCTTTCGTTCGTATCCTTTTTGTTGACTTCTCTTCTGCTTTTAACACAATACAACCTCATCTCCTTGCCCTCAAACTGCTAGGCATGGATGTTGATCCGAAGCTTACTCTTTGGATAATACGTTTTCTTGTCAATAGAACTCAGTCCGTCCGCTTTCATTCTGCCCACTCTTCTCTAAAATCTACTTCTACTGGTGCACCCCAAGGTACAGTGCTGTCCCCTGTTCTTTTTACACTGTACACAAATGACTGCAGAGGCATGGAGGAAACTCCTGTCATAAAATATTCTGATGATTCAGCAATTGAAGATCTGTCCAACTCTGATGCTATTTATTTTCTCAGAATGAAAACATAAAAGATCTTACAGCACAGAAAAACTATATCAAACGTATAAATCAAAAAAATATAATATAGGATTTCGCAATACACCTACTAATGACCTATATTAATCAAACAATACTATACAATGAAATAAGATTTAGGACCACTATACACACTAAGCTTGAGATTATGCAACAACTTGATTATATAAGAAATGATCAACTACTACTTTTATCGTTTACGAACCTAGAACCTTGTTCACCTTCCCAGATCTTGCAAACTTGATCATCGTGTTGTCTCATTCTATAGCTTACGATTTCCATTAATTGCTGCATACAGTTAGGGAAGGTGAGGTAGCTGTTGACCGAGTCATGAGTGTATCCCAGTAACAACTGCCGGAGTGGTGACATAGCACGATGCGTTGAAGTCGGGTGGTACAACGGCAGATAGAACTGCGCGCACCATTTTAGCAAAGAGGTGTTTGAGCCCTAATTGCCAGTCTAGGGAGGGACGCTACAGAGAGCTTTGGGAGGTCGAAATCCAGATGCTCGAGCAGTGTAGTCACGTTCATCCACTTAAATCTCTGAGTCTGGTTTGTGTGTGCGGCGCGCGAGAATTGATGTGAGGGGTGTGAAGTCTGCATGGTGTACTTGTTGTTGTGGTTGTGTGTGTTTGTGTGTGTGTGTGTGTGTGTGATGTGTTTGTGAGTATGTGAGTGAGGGTTACTGAGTCAAAAAAGTGAAATGTAAGAGGGAATGAAGCAAAAGTAGGAAGGAAAAAGGAAAAGAAGAATATGTAGGTGTGAATGTGTATCAATGAATATGACAACGACAACACGCCAGATCACCTCAACCAGTATGGTGCTCATGACAGAGGGGGGGGTTTTAGATATGCAATGTTTTGAAAGAATATGTGAATGCTTTGTTTGATATGAACACCATTAGTTCTACTCCTTATTGATCAGCATCCTGCGTGTGAGAAGGGGGGTGTGTTGGTAGGGGGAAGGGGTGCGGAAGGGGGGTGTGTGATAAACTGTGAATGGAATCCGGCAACATCGTAATTATAAGACTGATAAGATGAAGTGCAAGATAGAAAGAGCAGAGATGATAAGAATCAAATAGAGTATTGAAGTTGAATGATGTTACAAAGAAAATAGTATTAACTGAAGTGGGTGGAATGGAGAAGAAGGGAAAGATGTATGTGAGAGAATTTTAAAGTTATGTAATCTTACGTAAAAATGAGTTGGGGCGTGGTTGGCTGTTATGGTAATGGTCATGATGATTGTATGTTGAATGACGACCAATCGACGTGGAGATAAAATGTTGTTTATGATTATCTGATGATGATTATCTCACCCTTATGATGATGTACCGACACCGATGGGTCGACGCCTTCCGATAAATGATATGATCAGTGTGGTTCATACTACTATAGTACGCTGTGTACGATGAATGACAGCCTTGAAATATATGATTACCCATGAGATCACACCTCACACCCATTGCGCCCCTTGGGGGTCAGAACGAATTGTTGATACACTAGGTGTGTAAACTACTACTACCCAAATGTTCCACTAGCAAAACTCATCACGCCATACCCTCCACCCATGCCTTCCCACGCTAGACCAAATACCTCCCCACGGCTTCTATCACTTACACGAAACCATGGGTTCACAACACTCTCCCCCAATACTCTTCCACCTAGGGGTTCACAACCCTCTCCCAATACCCTTCCCACCTAGGGGTTCAAAACCTCTCCCCAAATTCCTTCCCACCAGGGGTTCACAACACTCTCCCCCAAATACCCTTCCCACCTAGGGTTCACGACCCTCTCCCCAAATACCCTTCCACCAGGGTTCACACCACTCTCCCCAATCCTTCCACCTGGGTTCACACCTCTCCCCAATACCCTTCCCCACTGGGTTCACGCCTCTCCCCAATACCCTTCCACCTAGGGTTCACGACCTCTCCCCAAATACCCTTCCACCAGGGTTCACACACTCTCCCCCAAATACCCTTCCCACCAGGGTTCACAACCTCTCCCCAAATACCCTTCCCACCTAATGGGTTCACACACTCTCCCCAAATACCTTTCCCACCCACGGGTTCACAACACTCTCCCCAAATTCCCTTCCCACCTAGGGGTTCATACCCTCTCCCCAAATACCCTTCCAACCCTAGGGGTTCACAACCTCTCCCCAAATACCCTTCCACTCACTAGGGTGTCCACAACCTTTCCCACCCATGGGGTTCACACCACTCTCCCCAATACCCTTCCCACCCATGGGGGTTCACAACCTCTCCCCAATACCCTTCCACCCCGGGTTCACACACCTCTCCCCAAATACCCTTCCCACCATGGGTTCACACCCTCCACCCAATGGGTTCACACCCTTCCAACCTTCCTTCCACCCATGGGTTCACCCTCTCCCCAAATACCCTTCCCCCAATGGGTTCACACCCACTCCCAAATACCCATCTCACCCATGGGTTCACGCCCTCTCGCCCAAATACCCTTCCCACCAATGGGTTCCACCACCCTCTCCCCAAATACTCTTCCAACCCATGACTACAACAGCCTCACCCCAAATACCTTTCCCACCCCACGGGTTCACACCCTTTCTCCAAATTCCTTTCTCACCCATGGGTTCACACCCTCTCCCCAAATTCCGTTCTCACCCATGTGTTCTACCCTCTCCCCAAATACTCTTCCAACCCTTTGGTTTACACCCTCTCCCCAAATACCCTTCCCACCCATGGGTTCACACCTCTCCCCCAAATACCCTTCCCACCCATGGGTTCACACCCTCTCCCCAAATACTCTTCTCACCCATGGGTTCACACCCTCTCCCCAAATACCCTTCCCACCCATGGCCTTGCCACCCATGGGTTCACGCCCTCTCCCCCAAATACCCTTCCCACCCATGGGTTCACACCCTCTCCCCAAATACTCTTCCAACCTATGAATACACAGCCTCTCCCCAAATACCCTTCCCACCCATTGGTTCACACCCTCTCCCCAAATTCCTTTCTCACCCATGGGTTCACACCCTCTCCCCAAATACCCTCCCCCCATGGGTTCATACCCTCTCCCCAAATACCTTCCCCCCATTGGTTCACACCCTCTCCCCAAATTCCTTTCTCACCCATGGGTTCACACCCTCTCCCCAAATACCCTCCCCCCATGGGTTCACACCCTTTCCCCAAATTCCTTTCTCATCCATGGGTTCACACCCTCTCCCCAAATTCCGTTCTCACCCATGTGTTCATACCCTCTCCCCAAATACTCTTCTCACCCATGTGTTCATACCCTCTCCCCAAATACTCTTCCAACCCTTTGGTTTACACCCTCTCCCCGAATTCCCTTCCCACCCATGGGTTCATACCCTCTCCCCAAATACCCTTCTCACGCATGGGTTCATACCCTTTCCCCAAATACTCTTTTCATCCATGGGTTCATATCCTCTCCTCAAATACCCTTCTCATCCATGGGTTCATACCCTCTCCCCAAATACTCTTCTCACCCATGGGTTCATATCCTCTCCTCAAATACCAATCAGAGCAGATATCCCCGAATTGGGAGAATCAGAAAATTGGCTGCTTAGTGTGTTTGAGGTATTTTGAACCCAAGCAGAATCTACCTTCCTAATCTACCTTCCTGATTTTGCAAGATGACCCTTGTCTCTCACTGTATCTGTGTGTGTGTGTGTGTGTGTGTGTGTGTGTGTGTGTGTGTGTGTGTGTGTGTGAGTGTGTGTGTGTGTGTGTGTGTGTGTGTGTGTGTGTGTGTGTGTGTGTGTGTGTGTGTGTGTGTGTGTGTGTGTGTGTGTGTGTATGTGTGTGTGTGTGTGTGCCTATCTCTCAATGTAACTCCAGCATCTCATCACAACAGGTATCCCCGAATGGGGACAATCAGAAGATTGGCTGCTAAGTGTGTTTGAGATGTTTTGAACCAACGCGGAATCTACCTTCCTAATTTTGCAAGATGTCTCTTGTCTCTCACTGTATCTCTGTGTGTCTGTCTGCCTGTCTCTCTCTGTATCTCCAGCATCTCATCACAACAGGTATCCCCGAATTGGGAGAATCAGAAAATTGGCTGCTGGGTGTGTTTGAGGTGTTTTGAACCCAAGCAGAATCTACCTTCCTAATTTTACAAGATGACTCTTGTCTCTCACTGTATCTCTGTGTGACCGTGTCTCTGTCCCTCTCCCGGACAAACCAGCAACGCAGTATGAGCCAGACGGCCATCAAAGGACGCGTCTCCGGAGTGTGGGGACAGACAGTGCCTGAAGCAGAGATGGCAGTCTGCAGGGAGAGTCTTCACCTAGAGGAAGAGCAGCGGCAACCAGCTGTGAGAAATAGGAAATCGGCCAGGCAGTAAAGAGGATCAAGTTGCCTAGAGATTGTTACCACATTCAGTGTCTGCAGAATGACATTTAAAAGTTTGGATTACCGATTAATATTCTTAAGTACAATGAGAATGGATTAGAATCCAAATTAGCCGATAATGAATTTCTTGATTTTTATTAATAAGCACTATTTTGTTTGTTTGACAGAAACATTTATGGACCATGAAATCAACCAGGATATGTTAAAAGAGTTTCTGGTCTATTCATCAAAAGCAAAGAAACTTTCAAGACAAGGGAGATATTCTGGAGGTGTAATTGTTTTGGTAAAAAAAACGTTTTTCTGTTTTTGTTGAAAGAGTTGATAACAGTGTGGACAATTTTGTTATTTTAATAGTGTAAAAACAATTGCTTGATACTGATAAGGATGTTTTCTTTATAGCCGCTTACATTCCCCATATGATTCTCCCTTTTGGAATCTGGAACCGAATGGCTTTGGTAATGAATTGCTAGAAAAATGCATGTTTGACCTTTATGAACTCTTTGAAGAATTCTGTGTTCTGATATTCGGAGATTTGAACTCTCGCACAGCTGACAAAAAAAAAAAAAAAAAAGAAAAAAAAAAAAGATTTCAGTCTCTCTGATGATTTTGAATGGGTTGAGGAAATAAGGAAATCTTTCGATTGGAAATCACATTATGTTGGAATGAACCAGTTTGGCAAGAAGCTTATTGATTTTTGTAATGTTTTTGTTTTTTTCATTTTAAATGGACTTGACAAATATAGTTTTGACTGATAGTTGTTCTTTCATTTCTGATTCAGGGTCTAGTCTGGTAGATTACTTCATTGCATCGGTTGATCTACTATATAGGTTTTCATAGAAATCTTTATTGGTGTCAGATATGGTGAACTGTGATCACTTACCTGTTACACTGTCATTATCGATAGAATCTGATAAAAAAAAGAAAAAAAAAGAACTTGTAACAAAACATTTGTTAATAATAAGACAACTGTTATGAATAAAGTTTTATGGCAAAATGCGAAGGAATCGGAATTCATAACAAAGCTGGAACAAGATGTTAATCTTACTTTGGAAACTTTTAACAAGTGTCTGAAAAGTGCCGCACAATGTATGGTGAAAAAATGTTATGTACGATTCAAAAAGAAAAGATGTGCCTGGTTTGACGAGGAATGTAGAGATGCAAAAATTAAATGTAAAAGGAAGTTAAGAACTTTTAGGAAAAACAGGCTTGAAACTGACAGATTAGAATATGTCAAAAGTAAAAAGGAATATAAATACTTACTTAGAAAGAAAAAAACGGGAATTTCGAAGAAATGCAGCCGAGTCTTTAGCAGATAATGCAAATAAATCAGCAGAATTCTGGAATGAATTAAAAAAGATAAGTGGTGTAAGCACAAAACGGAGTTTATCTGATAACACTGAGTTAGATAATTGGTTGAAACACTTTCAGGGTTTTTTTTTAATCAAGGAAACGATTTAGACAGGATCGAGTGCATTAATAAAAATGATTTAGGGGATGAAAGTGATCACTGCTTAAATAAGGAAATCACAGAAGAAGAAGTAAAGGATGCAATAAGGAAACTAAGTAATGGGAAGGCAGGGGGCACAGATGGTATCGTTCCATAAATGCTGAAAGCAGGAGGTGAACAAGTTGTCAGGTTTTTGACAAAGCTTTTTAATAAATCATTTGATACTGGGGTATATCCTAGGGAGTGGTCCAAAGCCATAATTATTCCAGTCTTTAAAATAGGTGATGCTGATCAACCAGACAATTAAAGAGGGATATCATTAATCAATGCTTAATGCAAATGTTATACTTCTATTCTAAATAAAACATAGAGTTCGTGGTTGGAAAACCAAAGTACAACAGTTGAAAATCAGGCTGGGTTCCGAAAAAATTATTCAACTGTAGACCAAATATTTAATCTGTATGCAATTGTTCAGAAATATTTCAACAAGAGTCGACAGAAAATTTACGTTGCTTTTACTGACTTTAAGAAGGCACTTGACTCTGTTAACCATGAAAAGTTATTGGAAGTTGTTTATAATGAAAGTATTAGAGGAAAATTTTTGGTGCTGTGAAGAGTATGTATAAATTTCTACTTTCATGTGTGCGTGTCAACAGTGAATTTTCAGATTTCTTTGATTGTCCAACAGGTCTGCGACAAGGCTGTGTTATGAGCCCTACACTGTTCTCCTTATTTATTAATCAACTAGCAAACCATATTAATAGTACTGGGATACACGGCGTTCAACTTTTACCTACTCTGCTTGAACTATTCATTTTGCTATTTGCAGACGATGTGGTATTGTTATCAACTTCACCAGGAGGATTACAAGCACAACTAGACTCTATAAAGCTGTTGTGATCATTTGAAATTGCATGTTAACAACGATAACACTAAGATTATGATATTTAGGAAAGGAGGATTTTGGGGGAAAAGAGAAAAGTGTGTTTTTTTTTATGGTAAAGAACTAGAATTGTTAACATGTACTGCTATTTAGGTTTTTCTTTCACGACTATGTTGAGTTTGAGACTAGGTACAAGTCATTTGGTTGCAAAAGGGAAGAAGGCTCTACACTGGCTATTCCGAGCCTTCCAAAAATGTAAAGAAATGCCACCAAAAATATATTTTAGAATTATTGATGCCAAAATACAGTCTGTGTTATTGTATGCATCTGAAATTGGGGGATACAAGAGATTAGAAAGTATAGAGAAAGTACATTTATTAGCTTGTAAAAGATACTTGGGTGTTCCCTTAAAAACTCCCAATAAAATGGTATATGGAGAACTCGGTAGATACCCCTTATTTGTGAACTCACAGATTAGATCATTAAATACTGCTTTAGGTTACTCCAAATGACTCCGAACAGATTACCCAGACAGGCATATTAATGATGGTATCCATGGACAATGACGGTAAAAGGTGTTGGGCAACCAAGGTAAGAGAAATACTGTCTAATGCTGGATTATGAAATGTGGTTAAACCAAGGGGTTGAAAATATTGACACATTTTTTCAAGTGTTTAAGCAACGGCTGAGATACATATTTTTTCAAGAATGCTCAGGCACTATTAGAGACAGAGAAAGATATAATTTGTACAGGCTGGTTAAAGACAATTTAAGTGTGTGTACATATTTACAGGAAGTTAACATAACGCAGATTAGATGTGGAGTCTTGCCTATAGAAAATAATACGAACAGATATGGAAATGATACTGGGCAGTCGAACTGTCCACATTGTAAAACTTGTGTAGAAGACGAAAGACACTTCTTGTATGCTTGTCCACTATATTCGGAGCTGAGATATAGATAATTTGACAGTAGAATCAATGTTCCATTGGAAAGATTACTGGATGGTGAATGCAAACAGTTGTCTGTATTAGTATCAAAGTTTATTTTCCATTCTTTGAAAAAGAGGCAGACATTTCTAGGAACTAACATGAGAAAGAAAAGAGGAGGAATTTTTGTTCAATGTCCTGTCACACATATCGGTAATTGAAGACATTTTGTTAAAAGTAAATATGAATACATCTGAGTATTATCGGTTAGAAGGGGTGGGAGATGTGGATGAATGGAGGGTAGTGGGAAACTGGGCAAATGAGGGTCAGAAAGAAAACAATGTAACATGGAGGAAACAGTAAAAAAAAAAAAAAAAGTTTACTATGGGTCATGACAGTTAATACTATCATTTGATGATGTTCTTGTGTAACATTGTATTTTTCCTTTAATGGAACTTCTTTATTTAGCTATTTAGTTATTTCACCCCCCCCCCCATCCCCACTCCAACCCCCACCCCGTCCCGCCCCCCTTGACTGTTTATGTGCCCATGGCCGATAAACATTAAAACATTTCATTTCATTTCTCACTCATTATTTTCTCTCTCAGTCTCCACGTCTAATTCTACATTTGTCCCTATTGTACTGTGTTCTCTCTAACATCTATTTCTATGTCCATCTTTAGCTGTTCTCTCTCTCTCTCTTTCTCTTCACATCTATCTATACAATTGTCCCTCCTTCGCTGTTGCGTCCCCCCCAAACCCCCCTCCATGTCTTCTTCTGTGTTTGTTCCTTCATCACTATGCTATCTTTCCACCACTCCTGCCCCCTATGTCTCCCTGCTTACCATTTCTATGTTCAGTCTCTGACATAAAAAAAAGAAAGAAAAAAAGGCAATCATTTTCAGAAGCTGTGAATATAAACGCTCATATTCGAAAACCACAACCCCCGACAACGGAGTATGGCTGCCTACATGGCCGGGGTAAAAACGGTCACACACGTAAAAGCCCATTCGTGTACATACGAGTGAACGTGGGAGTTGCAGCCCACGAACGAAGAAGAAGAAGAAAAAGAAGAAGAAGAAGACAACAAACCTTTCTCTCCAAATAACGGCGGAATTGTCTTCTGTGTCCATAGGCATAACCCGACAAAAATGTGTTTGATGAAGTTTCCATTCTCAGCAGAAGAAGGTACTATTTGAACTGAAGGCGATAAAATGACTGCTATTGATAAGTATGACAACTTTTCAGATAAAAGTGTTAAGTTTTTGTGAATAAGAAAAATGAAGGTAATTTAAAAAAAAAACACGACCATGGAATATATTTTTGGCTTCTGTATTCATCTTTTGCCGTTCTCAAAAGTGCATTGCCATTATATAAGTGATTTTTTCCTCTCTCTCTCCCTCTCTCTCTCTCTTTGTGTATGTGTGTGTGTGTGTGTGTGTGTGTGTGTGTGTGTGTGTGTGTGTGTGTGTGTGTGTTTGTTTTTTTGTTTGTTTTGGGTTTGTTTTTGTTTTTTAGCCAAATCTGGTGTTGGTAGACAAAGTATTTTCAGAGAAAATTAATTTGTCAAATTTCACAACGCGTGCATGACATGTACACTCACACACATGCACACACTATCACACACACGGCCAGACATATACTCACACACATGCACACACTATCACACACACGGCCAGACATACACTCACACACATGCACACACTATCACACACACGGCCAGACATACACTCACACACATGCACACACTATCACACACACGGCCAGACATATACTCACACACATGCACACACTATCACACACACGGCCAGACATATACTCACACACATTCACACACTATCACACACACGGCCAGACATATACTCACACACATTCACACACTATCACACACACGGCCAGACATATACTCACACACATGCGCACACTATCACACACACGGCCAGACATATACTCACACACATTCACACACTATCACACACACGGCCAGACATATACTCACACACATTCACACACTATCACACACACGGCCAGACATACACTCACACACATGCACACACTATCACACACACGGCCAGACATATACTCACACACATGCACACACTATCACACACACGGCCAGACATATACTCACACACATGCACACACTATCACACACACGGCCAGACATATACTCACACACATGCACACACTATCACACACACGGCCAGACATATACTCACACACATTCACGCACGCACGCACACAATACCCACACACAAATCACACACACACACACACATGACGACGACGACGACCACCACCACCACCACCACTACTACTACTACTTCTACCACCACCACCACCACCACCACAACTACTACTACTTCTACCACCACCACCACCACCACCATCACAACTACTACTACTTCTACCACCACCACCACCACCACCACCACCACAACTACTACTTCAACCACCACCACCACCACCACCACAACTACTACTACTTCTACCACCATCACCACCACCACCACTGCCACTACTTCTACCACCATCACCACCACAACTACTACTACTTCTACCACCATCACCACCACCATAACAATTACTACTACTTCTACCACCACCACCACCACAACTACTACTTCTACCACCACCACCACCACCACAACTACTACTACTTCTACCACCACCACCACCACCACCACAACTACTACTTCTACCAACATCACCACCACCACCACAACTACTACTTCTACCACCACCACCACCACAACTACTACTACTTCTACCACCACCACCACCACCACAACTACTACTACTTCTACCACCACCACCACCACCACAACTACTACTACTTCTACCACCACCACCACCACAACTACTACTTCTACCACCATAACCACCACCACCACTGCTACTACTACATCTACCAACATCACCACCACCACCACCACAACTACTACTACTTCAACCACCACCATCACCACCACCACCACAACTACTACTACTTCAACCACCACCACCACCACAACTACTACTACTTCTACCACCATAACCACCACCACCACTGCTACTACTACATCTACCAACATCACCACCACCACCACCACCACCACTACTACTACTTCTACCACCATCACCACCACCACAACTACTTCTACCACCACCACCACCACCACAACTACTACTACTTCTACCACCACCACCACCACCACCACAACTACTACTTCTACCACAACCACCACCACCACCACAACTACTACCTCTACCACAACCACCACCACAACTACTACTACTACTTCTACCACCACCACCACCACAACTACTACTACTTCTACCACCACCACCACAACTACTACTTCTACCACCACCACCACCACCACCACAACTACTACTACTTCTACCACCACCACCACCACAACTACTACTACTTCTACCACCACCACCACCACAACTACTACTTCTACCACCACCACCACCACAACTACTCCTATCATTCATTCTCCATAGCCACACCCGCCAGCCACTGAACTCCCACCTGATTTGGGATACGCGCACACGATGATGTCATCTTTACGCAGTTCCAGCTCCCGAATGGCCTTGACCTGCTTCGTCCACGTCATCGTTAGGGGCAAAGGAGGCATGGTAAGTCCCTCCACCTCTGTCAGAGGAATCTTTTTTCTGCCTATAAGAAATATCTTCGTGGTCATGGCGAATATATTATCTTCTCTTCTCGCCCTGAGCGCAGAGCTGTGTTGTCTCAAGGGTTCTCCGCTCCGAGGGAGCCTGAGTGCTGACGCGTGCGGCACGGGGGACAGTGACGTCAGCCGTCTGAAGAACCTTCCTTTGACGTCACTGGGGACGTGGCGGCCGCGTCATCAAAGTCCGGGGCTCTCTGCGTTACGTTGACGTCATACGTTGTTCCACCTATGGAGAAAAAAGAAAAAAAGAAAAAGAAAAAAAGTGTCAGAAAGAGAATGATTCATTGTAGTGTGTGTGTGTGAGTGATACACACACACACACACACACACACACACACACACACACACATATATATATATATATATATACACACACAGAGACAGAGACAGCGAGACACACAGACAGAGACAGAGACAGAGAGAGAGAGAAAGAGAGACAGACAAACAGAGAGAGAGACAGACAGACAGACAGAGAGAGAGAGACAGACAGACAGACAGACAGAGAGACAGAGAGACAGACAGACAGACAGGCAGGCATACAGACAGAGAGACAGGGAGAGAGAGAGAGAGAGCGAAACATACATACACACATTACACACATACATAATAGCCTTTTTACATTATAGACAGACAAGTACAATGAGGCTGGCAGAAAACAAGCACGAAAGACAATGAGAAATACTTATCAAAATGTCGAAGTCAGGAATAGCACTTCGATCCTGTTATTTGGAATACATAAAGTGCTACAGCGTCTTCTGACTATATGTAAAAAAAAAAAAAAAAAAAAAAAAAAAAAAAGTGCATACCAATAGAAAAGCTATCATTCAGAAAAAAGAAAAGAGAAACTGTTCCCGTGATAACTTAAATATAATAGGTAGAAGAAAACTCTCTCTTACAGCCTTATATCTATCTATCTATCTTTTAAAAAAAAAAAAAATTAGTCATCATTTTAATTTTTTTAAATAATTAATTTTCTCTGAAATTGTGAAGGTCTTACACTATCTACACGTGGAGTGATGGCCTAGAGATAACCTGTCCGCATAGGAAGCGAGAGAATCTGAGCGCGCTGGTTTGAGTCACGGCTCAGCCGCCGTTATCTTCTCCCCTTCCACTAGACCTTGAGTGGTGGTCTGGACGCTAGTCATTCGGATGAGACGATAAACCGAGGTCCCGTGTGCAGCACGCACTTAGCGCACGTAAAAGAACCCACGGCAACAAAAGGGTTGTTCCTGGCAAAATTCTGTCGAAAAATCCACTTCGATGGGAAAAACAAATAAAACTGCACGCAGGAAAAGATAATTAAAAAAGAAAAAAGAAAAAAAAAAGGGTGGCGCTGTAGTGTAGCGACGCGGTCTCCCTGGGGAGAGCAGCCCGAATTTCACACAGAGAGATCTTTTGTGATACAAAGATATACAAATACAAAATACAAATCTATCAATCTATCTATATATGTGCATGTGTATAATGTAATTCAATATCATGTCATCAACAGTATCCAAATAGGATCAGAAAATAATCAGTTATCATCAATATGGAGATGAGCTGCTGAAGGGCTTCCAGTTTAATTTTGATTGATAACCAGCCCCCCCCCCCTTCCCCCGACGCCCCCCCCCCCCCCCCCCCACCAAGCTCCCAACAGTTCATCATCATTTTCACCCATTGATTTTTTCGATTCAGTGAAGTATCTTGTCGCTGTCGTTGTGTCGTTGATTGTTGCAAAGGAAATGTTTCCTGTTCACGCATACATGCCTGCATGGATATATGCACTTGCACTATTCTGGATCAGGAAAAGTTACTTTGAAAGAATCCACACACACACACACACACACACACACACACACACACACACACACAAAACCTCCCTTACGCAAACACACACACACACACACACACACACACACGCACACACACACACACGTTTTGAATAATTATTCATTGTTTAAAAAAATTCTGAATGTTTGATTCAAAGTCCAGTTGGTATCTACCTTTGACTGATCACGTTTTTGTTATCATTAGCATGTTTTTATTTTTATTATTTTTTTTTTTTATGTCGATGTTTAATTCACTGTTGTAATTCGTGTTATAATTCACTGTTAGTCACTACAGTTCTTCGTAGCTCTTCGTTTTCCACTACTGACTAAGCGCGTTGGGATACACTGCTGTTCAGGCATCTGCTTGGCAGATGTGGTGTAGCGTATATGGATTTGTCCGAACGCAGTGACGCCTCCTTGAGCTACTGAAACTGAAACCCACTATAGTCATCCCACCACCTCTTCTCATGTACCCACGCCTCATCTCCTATGCGCACATACTTTTTTGACTCACTTGTGTAAACAAAGTGAGTCTATGTTTTAACCCGGTGTTCGGTTGTGTGTGTGTGTGTGTGTGTGTGTGTGTGTGTGTGTGTGTGTGTGTGTGTCCATGGTAAACTTTAACATTGACATTTTTCTGCAAATACTTTGTCAGTTGACACCAAATTAGGCATAAAAATAGGAAAAATTCAGTTCTTTCCAGTCATCTTGTTTAAAACATTATTGCACCTCTGGGATGGGCACAAAAAATAAAAAAGCAGCCAAATTATATGCAAACTGCATTTACTGTTATATATATATTTTTTGTATTATCTAAACTTGACACTTTGATCTGGTATTCTGACACAACAACAAGAGCAGTAATTATTATCATTTTTTGTTCAAACAGGAACTTCTTTTGCTAAGCATGGAAGTTTTATTTATTTTGCAAACGTTTTGGTGCAGATAGTAAAAAAGGGAAATTATTCTGTAATTAATGCTAGGGGACTTAATTTGCTTTAAACTGATCTTTCTCATCTTAAACATTACATTTTGAAATTATACTCAATACATAAAAAGCTTGTGTGTTTTACTCTCAGTGTACAGGGCTTTCACTATGTTCATTCGCCCAAGTGGTCTTTCGGAAAATACTAAAATCAATACGACGAGTGGACTTTACAGATATGTTGGCTCAGCCCTGAAGGTCATGGGCAAAAATCAATTGCGTACACATATTTATACACATTTAAAGCGCGTGCTCATATTCTTCGCGAACGCGAACGACGCCATTTTGTTTCAAGTTGTTGACCTCCTGTTCAATCCTATATTCAGTGGACAATACACGATAACATGTGATGGAAAGTTGGAGAAGGAGACCGTTAAATATTTATTCAGAGAAAGATTTATGAACGCCTCATCACTGACTGGATTATGCCCCAAACTGCCATAAAAATATCCACAGAATCAGTCGGAATTCACAGTTTAAAATTGTAAACCATGCGAGTTAATACCCTTGAACTGATCATGATGAAAGGAAAAAATTTCCAGTCTTGACTTTTCTCAAAATGGTCCTTTTCACTTCTTACGACGTTTAGAAGTACTTGTACTTAGCTCTAAATGTTATTAGTTTAACAAAATACTAAATTTTCACATCAACTTTAAAACTATAAAACTAGAATGAACATAAAAGAGAAATTGAATCGACCGTGTCGTACTACATTCCCAGCGGGTGTAACTAAACTTGTACATCTATCTAGATCTAGTGAAAACGGCTAAATGTTGCAGTGTGATTGCGGCGATAGCCATTAAAAAGAATTTTTTTTTTATTGCCCTTAAAGATTTTTTGCATGCCCAAGATACACCAGAATAATATGATTTAAACAGCGTTCTCACTGCGACTACCGCAATTGATTTATCGCCCCTTAAAAAAAGTATGTTCAAATGTTAAATTTGAGAACGTCAGTTAAGGAGCCACGATAGTGTAATGGATAAGGCAGTTTCTTCTCACCCGAACACGCGGGGTTCGAATCTGGTTAGGACTTTTTTTTTTTTTTTTTTTTTTTTTAACGTGAAGCTTTATAATAACAAATACAGAACACATTTTAACGATTATATATATATTTTAAGTGTATCACAAGTGAGTCTTGAAGGCCTTGCTCCTATTGTTTCTTCTTTCTTTTCTCTTTTTTTTTTTGTACCCGTCTAATATCACTAAACAGTGAAGAGACGTTAAACTAAACTAAACACACACACACACACACACACACACACACACACACACACACTGTGTGCGTGTACAAAATACAAATAAAAATAAACAAAAATAGAAATATAAAAATAGAAAAATACTATTCAGTTTTTACAGGCCATTAGACCCATATGAACCCGGGGGTAGACAATAGCAACCATAGGACAGTCCAAGTGATTTGATATTCAAGCACGCACAATACATACAAGTATGCTTTTTTTGCAAAATTATTGAAAGGAACACTGCAATTATACAAATCAGATCTTTAGGCATTCGTTAATGTAAATTCCTAATTTGATGATCCGACAATAATTTCGTTGTGTGTGTGTGTGTGTGTGTGTGTGTGTGTGTGTGTGTGTGTGTGTGTGCGTGCGTGCGTGCGTGTGTGTGTGTGTGTGTGTGTGTGTGTGTGTGTGTGTGTGTGTGTGTGTATGTTGAATCGAGTTCACGGTACCTTGGGGTAAACGAGCGCGGAAAGAGTTCTGACAAACATATACCTACTTTAGCTTTGTGTGAACGGCCTCGCTAGTTTTCAGTGCAAGTTTTGAGATTGTTCGTTTGCAATGCTCGTGTCTACTGAGCATCGAATTGCAAAGGAACAAGAGTAAACATGTGTGTGTGTGTGTGTTTTTTGTTGTTGTTGTTGGTTTTCTCTCTCTCTCTCTCTCTCTCTCTCTCTCTGTGTTTTTCGCCCCCGGATATTGCAACTGCGGTCGCCATTATTTGGCAGGAAGTTGAGAGAGTCCAAAATACAAAAGGTCTTTCAGTCAGACCGACTTGCTGAAAAAGAAACCTGACTGGTTGTCACGTCATTGGTTCAAATATATCAGCGACAGAGAGAGAAATCATACGCTATTTAAACACGAAAGCGACAGAGAAAACCGAACGCTATCTAAACATAAAAGCGAGATACTGAGAAATCCATACCTTGTGTTGTTATACTAACTACATAAGTGAGAGACAGAGATGTCACATCATACCTTGTATGAATACTTCATCAGCGAGAGACAGAGATGTTACATCATACCTTGTATGAATACATCATCAGCGAGAGACAGAGATGTCACATCATACCTTGTATGAATACTTCATCAGCGAGAGACAGAGATGTCACATCATACCTTGTATGAATACTTCATCAGTGAGAGACAAAGATGTCACATCATACCTTGTATGAATTCTTCATCAGCGAGAGACAGAGATGTCACATCATACCTTGTATGAATACTTCATCAGCGAGAGACAGAGATGTCACATCATACCTTGTATGAATTCTTCATCAGCGAGAGACAGAGATATCACATCATACCTTGTATGAATTCTTCATCAGCGAGAGACAGAGATGTCACATCATACCTTGTATGAATACTTCATCAGCGACAGACAGAGATGTCACATCATACCTTGTATGAATACTTCATCAGCGACAGACAGAGATGTCACATCATACCTTGTATGAATACTTCATCAGCGAGAGACAGAGATATCACATCATACCTTGTATGAATACTTCATCAGCGAGAGACAGAGATGTCACATCATACCTTGTATGAATACTTCATCAGTGAGAGACAGAGATGTCACATCATACCTTGTATGAATACTTCATCAGTGAGAGACAGAGATGTCACATCATACCTTGTATGAATACTTCATCAGCGAGAGACAAAGATGTCACATCATACATTGTATGAATACTTCATCAGTGAGAGACAAAGATGTCACATCATACCTTGTATGAATACTTCATCAGCGAGAGACAGAGATGTCACATCATACCTTGTATGAATACTTCATCAGTGAGAGACAGAGATGTCACATCATACCTTGTATGAATACTTCATCAGCGAGAGACAGATGTCACATCATACCTTGTATGAATACTTCATCAGTGAGAGACAGAGATGTCACATCATACCTTGTATGAATACTTCATCAGTGAGAGACAGAGATGTCACATCATACCTTGTATGAATACTTCATCAGTGAGAGACAGAGATGTCACATCATACCTTGTATGAATACTTCATCAGTGAGAGACAGAGATGTCACATCATACCTTGTATGAATACTTCATCAGCGAGAGACAGAGATGTCACATCATACCTTGTATGAATACTTCATCAGCGAGAGACAGAGATGTCACATCATACCTTGTATGAATACTTCATCAGCGAGAGACAGAGACGTCACATCATACCTTGTATGAATACTTCATCAGCGAGAGACAAAGATGTCACATCATACCTTGTATGAATACTTCATCAGCGAGAGACAAAGATGTCACATCATACCTTGTATGAATACTTCATCAGCGAGAGACAGAGATGTCACATCATACCTTGTATGAATACTTCATCAGTGAGAGACAAAGATGTTACATCATACCTTGCATGAATACTTCATCAGTGAGAGACAGAGATGTCACATCATACCTTGTATGAATACTTCATCAGTGAGAGACAGAGATGTCACATCATACCTTGTATGAATACTTCATCAGCGAGAGACAGAGATGTCACATCATACCTTGTATGAATACTTCATCAGTGAGAGACAGAGATGTCACATCACACCTTGTATGAATACTTCATCAGTGAGAGACAAAGATGTCACATCATACCTTGTATGAATACTTCATCAGCGAGAGACAGAGATGTCACATCATACCTTGTATGAATACTTCATCAGCGAGAGACAGAGATATCACATCATACCTTGTATGAATACTTCATCAGCGAGAGACAGAGATGTCACATCATACCTTGTATGAATACTTCATCAGTGAGAGACAAAGATGTCACATCATACCTTGTATGACTACCTCATCAGTGAGAGACAAAGATGTCACATCATACCTTGTATGAATACTTCATCAGTGAGAGACAGAGATGTCACATCATACCTTGTATGAATACTTCATCAGTGAGAGACAGAGATGTCACATCATACTTTGTATGAATACTTCATCAGCGAGAGACAGAGATGTCACATCATACCTTGTATGAATACTTCATCAGCGAGAGACAGAGATGTCACATCATACCTTGTATGAATACTTCATCAGTGAGAGACAGAGATGTCACATCATACCTTGTATGAATACTTCATCAGCGAGAGACAAAGATGTCACATCATACCTTGTATGAATACTTCATCAGCGAGAGACAGAGATGTCACATCATACCTTGTATGAATACTTCATCAGCGAGAGACAAAGATGTCACATCATACCTTGTATGAATACTTCATCAGCGAGAGACAGAGATGTCACATCATACCTTGTATGAATACTTCATCAGCGAGAGACAGAGATGTCACATCATACCTTGTATGAATACTTCATCAGCGAGAGACAAGGATGTCACATCATACATTGTATGAATACTTCATCAGTGAGAGACAAAGATGTCACATCATACCTTGTATGAATACTTCATCAGCGAGAGACAAAGATGTCACATCATACCTTGTATGACTACCTCATCAGTGAGAGACAGAGATGTCACATCATACCTTGTATGAATACTTCATCAGTAAGAGATAGAGATGTCACATCATACCTTGTATGAATATTTCATCAGCGAGAGACAGAGATGTCACATCATACCTTGTATGAATACTTCATCAGTGAGAGACAGAGATGTCACATCATACCTTGTATGAATACTTCATCAGCGAGAGACAGACAGGAACAGAAACGCCACCACCGGCATCGCAAACTCACAATCTCTGAGCCAACCTTTTTCCCCTCAACGCAGAATGCCAATCACGAACTTGCTTTCCCAGATCGCGTGACGCTGTCCACAACGTACGATCAGGGTCACATGGTATTCGCTACACACCCTCTGGCGATGCAATGATAAGCTTTTATATATACGACGGGTCGGCTGGCTAGACAGCCAGACATCTGGATTGGACACGGGTTTTTTTTTGTTTGTTTTTTTTCCTCAAAGGGTTCAAAGGTCCTATAAACACGGTTTTAAACTTTCGCAGAGACAAGCTAAATCGCTTTAAAATGTGAAATGAAGCTTATTTTAAAATCATACTCATACTGCACATACTCATACTGATTCCGGCACGTTTAGGGATGGGGGAGGGGGGAGGGGGTATCAGCTCCTCCCTCCCCCACCTCCCCTAAGACTCCCCCCCCCCTTCTCTATTTATATTTGTGTATATTCTATGGCTGTGTTCCCGTCGGTTCAATCTGTTTTTGATCCAATTGATTATGATATTTCTGTCTCCTGTGTTTTCGTACTCTCTCTCTCTCTCTCTCTCTCTCTCTCTCTCTCTCTCTCAGTGTTCAGTGTTCTCTCTCTCTCTCTCTGTTCAGTGTTCTCTCTCTGTCTGTCTGTCTGTCTCTCTCAGTGTTCAGTGTTCTCTCTGTCTGTCTGTCTGTCTGTCTGTCTGTCTCTCTCAGTGTTCAGTGTTCTCTCTGTCTGTCTCTTTCAGTGTTCAGTGTTCTCTCTGTCTGTCTGTCTGTCTCTCTCAGTGTTCAGTGTTCTCTCTGTCTGTCTCTTTCAGTGTTCAGTGTTCTCTCTGTCTGTCTGTCTGTCTCTTTCAGTGTTCAGTGCTGTCTCTGTCTGTCTGTCTGTCTCTTTCAGCGTTCAGTGTTCTCTCTGTCTGTCTGTCTGTCTCTTTCAGTGTTCAGTGCTCTCTCTCTCTCTCTCTCTCTCTCATGTCCTTCTCGGGATCTGTTTTTCTCACTCTCTTTCTCTAAGCCCATGTAGTTCTGTTTAGAAGAGTGTACAAAACTGACAGAGGAACAATCCTTTGTTCCCAACCAGTTAGTGCGACAGCAGCAGCAGCAGCAGAAGAAGAAGAAGAAGAAGAAGAAGAAGGACGAGGAGGAGAAGAAGAAGAAGAAGCAGAAGGAGGAGAAGAAGAAGGAGGAGGAGAAAAAGGAGGAGGAGAAGAAGGAGAAGAAGAAGGACGGGGAGAAGAAGAAGAAGAAAAAGAAGAAGAAGAAGGACGAGGAGGAGAAGAAGAAGAAGAAGAAGAAGAAGAAGAAGAAGAAGAAGAAGAAG
>NC_134904.1:29260574-29268074 GCF_041734735.1 Babylonia areolata | reverse complement strand
GTGTTGGTGTTGTGAAGGTTTCGTTGTTCAGTGCTGGGGTGTTGGTGTTGTGAAGGTTTCGTTGTTCAGTGCTGGGGTGTTGGTGTTGTGAAGGTTTCGTTGTTCAGTGCTGGGGTGTTGGTGTTGTGAAGGTTTCGTTGTTCAGTGCAGGGATGTTGGTGTTGTGAAGGTTTCGTTGTTCAGTGCTGGGGTGTTGGTGTTGTGAAGGTTTCGTTGTTCAGTGCAGGGGTGTTGGTGTTGTGAAGGTTTCGTTGTTCAGTGCTGGGGTGTTGGTGTTGTGAAGGTTTCGTTGTTCAGTGCTGGGGTGTTGGTGTTGTGAAGGTTTCGTTGTTCAGTGCTGGGGTGTTGGTGTTGTGAAGGTTTCGTTGTTCAGTGCTGGGGTGTTGGTGTTGTGAAGGTTTCGTTGTTCAGTGCAGGGGTGTTGGTGTTGTGAAGGTTTTGTTGTTCAGTGCTGGGGTGTTGGTGTTGTGAAGGTTTCGTTGTTCAGTGCAGGGGTGTTGGTGTTGTGAAGGTTTCGTTGTTCAGTGCAAAGGGGTGTTGGTGTTGTGAAGGTTTCGTTGTTCAGTGCTGGGGTGTTGGTGTTGTGAAGGTTTCGTTGTTCAGTGCAGGGGTGTTGGTGTTGTGAAGGTTTCGTTGTTCAGTGCTGGGGTGTTGGTGTTTTCGTTGTTCAGTGCTGGGTTGTTGGTGTTGTGAAGGTTTCGTTGTTCAATGCTGGGGTCTGGGTGTTGTGAAGGTTTCGTTGTTCAGTGCTGGGGTCTGGGGGTTGTGAAGGTTTCGTTGTTCAGTGCAGGGGTGTTGGAGTAGTGAAGGTTTCGTTGTTCAGTGCTGGGGTGTTGGTGTTGTGAAGGTTTCGTTGTTCAGTGCTGGGGTCTGGGTGTTGTGAAGGTTTCGTTGTTCAGTGCTGGGGTGTTGGTGTTGTGAAGGTTTCGTTGTTCAGTGCTGGGGTCTGGGTGTTGTGAAGGTTTCGTTGTTCAGTGCTGGGGTGTTGGTGTTTTCGTTGTTCAGTTCGGGGGTGTTGGTGTTGTGAAGGTTTCGTTGTTCAATGCAGGGGTGTTGGGGTTTTCGTTGTTCAATGCAGGGGTGTTGGTGTTGTGAAGGTTTCGTTGTTCAGTGCTGGGGTCTGGGTGTTGTGAAGGTTTCGTTGTTCAGTGCAGGGGTGTTGGGGTTGTGAAGGTTTCGTTGTTCAGTGCTGGGGTCTGGGTGTTGTGAAGGTTTCGTTGTTCAGTGCAGGGGTGTTGGTGTTGTGAAGGTTTCGTTGTTCAGTGCTGGGGTCTGGGTGTTGTGAAGGTTTCGTTGTTCAATGCAGGGGTGTTGGGGTTTTCGTTGTTCAATGCAGGGGTGTTGAGGTTGTGAAGGTGTAGTTGTTCGAGAGGGTGTGTCCCGCATGTCTTTATCGTTCCGAGAGAAAGTCATGCTCGTCATATGTCCTTGCTGTTGATCTGGTGTTCCAAGGGGGGATTCCTGTCCTGGTTGTCTGTAGAGCGGTGAAGTCCTGGCTGTTCTTCTGGCGTTAAAAGGGTGAAGTCCTGGCTGTCTGTAGAGGGGTGAAATCCTGGCTGTCTGTAAAGGTGTGAAATCCTGGCTGTCTGTAGAGGGGTGAAGTTCTGACTGTCTGTAGAGGGGTTGAAGTCTTGACTGTATAAAGAGAGCTAAACTCCTGGCTGTCTACATATGGGTGAGCTCCTGGCTGTCTGTAGAGGGGTGAAGTCCTGGTTGTATGTAGACGGGTGAGTCCTGGCTGTCTGTAGAGGGGTGAAGTCCTGGTTGTATGTAGACGGGTGAGTCCTGACTGTCTGTAGAGGGGTGATGTCTTGGCTGTCTGAAGAGGGATGGTCCTGGTTGTCTGTAGAGGGGTGACGTCTTGGCAATCTGAAGAGGAGTTGTCCTGGCTGTCTGTAGAGGGGTGAAGTCCTGGCTGTCTGTAGAGGGGTGACGTCCTGGCTGTCTACATATGGCTAAACTCCTGGCTGTCTACATAAGGGTGAACTCCTGGCTGTCTGTAGAGGGGTGGTCCTGGCTGTCTGCAGAGGGGTGAAGTCCTGGCTGTCTGTAGAGGGATGAAGTCTTGGTTGGCTGTCTGTAGAGGGCTAAACTTTTAGCTGTTGAAATAGGGGTGAAATCCTGGCTGTTTGTAGAGGTGTGAAGTTCTCAGCACATAGTCCGTCACCTTGCAGTGAAATAACCTGACCGGAAAGGGGAGGGAGGGCGGTTGTGGAGGAGGTGGGGGGCCTGGGGGGGGGGGGGGGGGGGAGGGGAGCTTATCGCTGTTCCGTCAGCGTGACACTTCCACCTTTGCTAGTTTCACATTGCCAGTGGTGAAAATGACACAAACATTTAAAAAGTTTTGGCGGAGAGTTTTTCGTTTTCGTGTTGTGGAACACGGACTACACGAGGATGGCACTGTAACGAGAATAGTGTTTTTTTGAGAATAATGTTTGTTTCTCTTGTTGCCTTTTGTTTGTTTGTTTGTTTGTTGTTGCATTTTTACTTTCTCTTGTTGACTCACTTGTGTAAACAAAGTGAGTCTATGTTTTAACCCGGTGTTCGGTTGTGTGTGTGTCTGTGTGTCCGTGGTAAACTTTAACATTGACATTTTCTCTGCAAATACTTTGTCAGTTGACACCAAATTAGGCATAAAAATAGGAAAAATTCAGTTCTTTCCAGTCATCTTGTTTAAAACAACATTGCACCTCTGGGATGGCCACAAAAAAAAAAAAAAAAAAAAGAAGCCTAATTATATGCAAACTGCATTTACTGTTATATTTATATTTTTTGTATTCTCTAAACTTGGCACTTTGATCTGATATTCTGACCCAACAACAAGAGCAGTCACTATTATCATTTTTTGTTCAAACGGGAACTTCTTTTGCTAAGCATGGAAGTTTTATTTATTTTGCAAACGTTTGGGTGCAGATTAGTAAAAAAAAAAAAAAAAAAAAAAGAAGGGAAATTACTCTGTAATTAATGTTAGGGGACTTAATTTGCTTTAAACTGATCTTTCTCATCTTAAACATTACATTTTGAAATTATACTCAATATATAAAAAGCTTGGATTTAAAAAAAAAGAAGTGTATCACAAGTGAGTCTTGAAGGCCTTGCCTCTCTTGTTTTGTTTGTTTGTTTGTTGTTGTATTTTTACTTTCTTTTGTTTTCTGTTTTTGTTTATGAGTTCTTTACTTTTTTGTCGACTAATTTCTTCCTCCTCTAGCATTTTCCCTCTCAGCCTCCTTGGAAAAAAAAAAAAGAAAGTTGTTCTTCTAACTGATAATTATATGTTTGCCGCTCACCTCGCCCCCCTTCACTAGACCTTGTACAATTCCTGCTTCATTGTCCACCCAAAAGCATTTCCAGTGGACTCGACGGTAGATAATCTATCTGGTTTCTGCACTCTCTGCCGCAGCATCGCCGAATAATGAACACTTTGTCGTTTAATTAAAACGGCAGGTGCGTTGAAGCGATCTTGCATCGATTGTGAGTGACAAAAACCAAAATCAAAAACACAGAAAAAATCCCACCTCGACGGGCAATGAGTTTAATTACAGAGCAAGAGGAAGTTTGAGAGAGAGAGAGAGAGAGAGAGAGATTGAAAGAAAGATAAAGTGTCAGATATATATATATATATATATATATATATAAACACACACACACACACACACACATATATATATATATATATATATATGTGTGTGTGTGTGTGTGTGAATAATAATAATAATAATAAAATGTACATTTATATAGCGTCCTTTCTTTGAGCTACGGGCGCTTTACACGGAAAGAAACTATTCCAAATTACATAAATAATTCATGACCACTCTTTCTCAAAACCCATCCCCCGCCCCCCCCCCCCCTTGCCCCCCCCCTCCCCCCGGCACCCGCCCCCGTCCTCCCGCCCCCCCTCTCCCTCCCACTCTTCATACATCCAAAGTGAGCTGACATGAATGGTGTTAGAGAAAAAGAAAGCTGACAGTGCCTATACATTGGTTTTAAAAAGACGAGTTTTTAGTGATGAGCGAAAAGCAGAAATAGAATCAGATGTACGGATATGATGAGGAAGGTTGTTCCAGATGTGAGGAGCAGCAAAGAAGAAAGAACGTTCAACCATAGGTTCTTGTATTGACACGATGAAGTTTCAAAAAGTAAGTCAGAGGAAGAGCGGAGATTTCTTGAGGGAGTGTAAACACTGATAAGGTCAGAAAGATATGTAGGCCTGCAGAGTGGAAAGCAGAATAGCAGAGACACGCAACTTTGTATTTAATTCTCGCTTCAATGCAATAATAAATAATAATAATGGTATTTATATAGCGCTGAATCTTGTGCAGAGACAAATCAAAGCGCTTTCGCACCAGTCATTCACACGCATGCATAACTCTAAAACTGGAGAAACTGAAGACAAGGAAGAGGCAGGGAAGGGAGGCTATTTTGGGAAGAGGTGGGTTTTAAGGCCAGACTTGAAAGAGCTGAGTGCGGAGACTTGACGAAGCGAAAGAGGAAGTTCATTCCAGTTGCAAGGTCCAGAGACAGAGAAAGAACGGCGGCCAACAGTCGAGAGCTTGAATCTGGGTATGCGTAAAAAGAGTGGATCCGAAGCTGATCGTAGTGAGCGAGATGGAGTGTAGAGGTGAAGGCAGCCACAGAGATAGGAAGGGGCTGATTTGTGAATACATTTATAACATAGAGTGCTGATCTAGTACTTTATTCTGTGTGAGACAGGGAGCCAGTGGAGATGTTGCAAAAGAGGAGTGATGTGCTCAGATCTTTTCTTTCTGAGGACGAGTCGGGCAGCAGAGTTTTGTATGCGCTGAAGGGACTGAATGGATGAAGCAGGCAAACCAGACAATAGAGTTACAGTAGTCAAGGCGAGAGAGAATGAGAGAAACGACAAGTCTAGATGTTGCGTCAATGGACAGATATTTCCGGATGGAACTGAATGGGGAGCCAATGTAGAGTGTGGAGGTGGAGAGAAATGTGATCAGTACGTGGGGCTCTGAGAGTTAGACGGGCAGCATTGTTTTGAAGGTTTTGAATTCGCTGAAGAAGATTATGTGGACAGCCTATCAGAAGAGCCTTTCAGTAGTCGATTCGTGACAGCACAAAAACAGAAATAAGAGTTTAAGTTGTTATTTCATTATTATTATTATTATTATTATTATTATTATTATTATCATTATTATCATCATCATCATTATTATTATTATTATTGTTGTTGTTGTTGTTGTTGTTGTTCTTATACCACCACCACCACCACTATCATCATCATCATCATCGTTGTTGTTGTTGTTATTTTTTTATCACTATAATCATCAACATCATCATTTTCATCATCATGCACACACACACACACACACACACACACACACACACACACACACACACACACACACACACACACACAGAGTGTTGCCGGATACGTGCTGGAACTCATTTTGTCCCTGTCTCGGCACATGAGAAAATGATTACCGTCTCAAATAAAGTGCCTTTCCCAAGGACAGCAACACCACACAGATTTCTCATTACTGGTGACACTGGATCGGAACTCTCAACGCCTTGTCGATTTCTGCCACGCCCCCCCCCCCCCACACACACCCATCCCCTTACCACACAAAAGTACAATAAGAAAAAGAAATAGGCATCAGTTTCCAACCATTGTGCGGTTGAAAAGAAAACGCATATAATCGTCGGAGGAAGCCGTGGCGATATTTCGTTCTCTGCTAACCTTGGAAAGAAGTAATCGACTGTTTAGATAAGACCAAACCTAAAAGAATGATCTTATCGAACGCGCTATGTTCTACAGAATACAGAATACTTTATTTGTTTATCATCAAGAGATATTCATTTGTGGTGCAGAACACGTAACCAACAAACGAAAATCACAGTCTGTATAAATATTTGTATTGACTTCATTGCTACTCTTCCTCTTCTTCTTCTTTCTTTCTTTCTTTCTTTCATTCTTTCTTCTTATTCTTACCATCATTATCATCACAGAGAGAGAGAGAGAGAGAGAGAGAGAGAGAGAGGCAGACAGACTTCCTCGAACTCAAACATTTCAATCACTTTGCCCATGTCAAAGGGGGTGGGTTTTGGGATCGGGGGAGTGAGAGTTACGGGTTACAGGGACAATTACATTGACAGTATGAAACACAAGTCAGAGACAGAGACACAGTGAGAGACAGAGATAGGGAGACAGAGAGAGAGAGAGAGACAGAGACAAAAACCTTGAGAGACAGACAGACAGACAGACAGAGAGCGAGAGAAAGAGAGCTGCCGGATATTTGCTAGAACTCATCATATATCAGTCAACACAGGAGGAAGTATTGCCTCAAATAACTTCACTGCCAATGGCCAGTGACTGGGTAATGGTCGCGCATCTTCCATGGTCAGCAAAAAATCAGTTCCATTGCACTCTCTCTCTCTCTCTCTCTCTCTCTCTCTCTCTCTCTCTCTCACACACACACACACACACACACACACTCCGAAATTGCTTTTGTATTCCAAATTGATTCAACCACAATGCTATTATCACGAACTATGGTTGTGGTTTTTCGTCATATCTTCAGGCACACAAAAAAGGTGATTTTACATAGCTGTAGCCATACGTGGCTATTCTTTGCTTTCTTTCTTTCTTTCTTTCTTTCTTCCTTTCGTTTTTCTCTCTCTCTCTTCCTTTCTTTCGTTCCACCTTTATTAAAATTTCCTTTGAATATTTCATTCATTCTTTCTTTCCTTCCTTCTTTTGTCTTTCTTTCTGTATTTCTTTCTTTCTCTCTTTCTTTCTTTCTTTCTTTCTTCCTTTCTTGCTTCCTTTCGTTTGTTTTTCTTTCTCTCTTCCTTTCTTTCGTTCCTTCTTTGTTTCTTTGAATATTTCATTCGTTCTTTCTTTCCTTCCTTCTTTTATACCTTCTTTTGTCTTTCCTTCTTTCTTTCTTTCTGTCTTTCTTTCCTTCCTTCATACATATTTCTTTCTGACTTACCTTCTTTCCTGTTTTCTTCCTTCCTTCCATTCTTTCTTTCTTTCTTTCCTTCTTTCTTTCTGTTTTTGTTGATCAAATTGTCATTTATTTCTTTGATTTTTGTTTGTTTATTTAACTTTTTTTTCCCCAAGTCTATTTATCTATCGGATGAGGCGATAAACCGAGGTCCGGTGTGCAGCACACACTTGGCGCACTGAAAAAGAACCCATGGCAACGAGAGTGTTGTCCTCTGACATCATTCTATAGAAGAAATCGACTCTAAGAGGTACACAAATATATAAGCGTGCACTCACGGCCTCAGAAAATAAAAGCATGTGAGAAGATTTCAGACTCAAGGGACTAAAGCACTATAAAAGAATGGACGTGTGAAGGTGAACGTTATACTTGTGTTCAACAGTTCACACACAGACACACACACACACACACACACACACACACAGACACAGACACACACACAGACACAGACACACACACACACACATACAGACAGACACACGCACACACAGACACACAGACACACACACTCACACAC
>NC_134904.1:29240574-29245574 GCF_041734735.1 Babylonia areolata | reverse complement strand
GCGTACATAAACACACACACACACACACATATGCACACACACACATACACACACACACACGCACGCGCGCGCGCACACACACACACACACACACACGCGCGCACACACAAGTACACACACACACACACATGCGCACACACACATGCACACAGAGGCAGAGGATCACAATGAGAGAGAGAGAGAGAGAGAGAGAGAGAGAGAGAGAGAGAGAGAGAGAGAGAGAGAGAGAGAGAGAGAGCAAACCTGCTCCCCAACGCACACCGATATATATATATATATATGTTTGTTTTTTTCTAATGAAGGCACTGTTGTTAAGTCCCTCCCTTTCGTCCCTTTACCCCCCCCCCCCCTCCCCAACAACCCTCCCCACTTGGCCTCACCTCCACCACCACCACCACCCTTACACCCCCTCACTCTCCCTCCATACACGTACCACCCCCCGCTCCCTTCCCAAACCCACCCACACCCACACACCCAGCCCCTCATGTGACAAAAGTGACATCTCTTCAACACAGCAATTCTCCAAATGCACACAAGTTTCCGCTTGTCCTTTTCTTCTTTTTTTTTTTTTTTTTTTAATATATTTTTTTCTTCTTCCTTCCCGACCCTGTTTCCCAGACAATCAGCCAAAAGCTATGCACAGGGAGAAATGACCAGACAGTCCAGGTTACCCTTTCCGCCCGTTCCCCCTTCTCTCTCCCTCTCCCCCCCCCCCCCCCCTCTCTCTCTCTCTCTGTAATCTTTGTATTCCCTTCATTTCTACACTTACTTCGTCGCACAAGTATTTCCGACGCAGCAAAATGACATCCTTTTCGAAAAAGCAGCAAAAGATGGATGATGCTAAGTGCGCATAAGGAGGAAAAAAACAAAGAAAGAAAGAAAGGGGAAAAAAAAGCATTATGGGACGGAAAACGGAAACGGAAGTTGACAGCAGTCAGCAGCAAATGAACATGTCGTGTTTGGTTCGTCAGCTCTTCAGGGGGAGACAAGCGGCAATTGAATGTGCATTCGGGTGTTTCCTTTTCGGTTCTTCTCTTTCTTTCTTTCTTTCTTCTCTTTCTTTCTTTCGTTCTTTTCTTTCTTCTCTTTCTTTCTTTTCCTTCTTTCTTCTTCTTCTGCTTCTGCCATGTTTTCTTGAACGGAAAAAAAGATATACATAATATATTAGAAAGGAAGACATAATGATGATGATAGCAATAATAATTAGAAGAAGAAGAAGAAGAAGAAGAAGAAGAAGGAAAAACAAAAACAACAATGGTGATGATGGTGATGATGGGGGTAAAGGGTGAAGGGTATGGAGCCAGTATTGAAAGACTGCAAGAGGAAAGACTGAGTCATTCAAAAGTGTTCGCTTATTCCTGTGACCTCGAATTAAAAACTATTACAGTGAGGCCATCACGTAATCATATTTGTTGGGAGAGAGAGAGAGGGGGGGTGGGGAGAGAGAGGAGAGGAGAGAGAGAGAGAGAGAAGGAGGTGGGGGTAGGGAGAGAAGAGGCGTGAGAGAGAGAGAGAGACAGACAGACAATGAGAGAGAGAGAGAGCAAATAGGTGAGGGATCGAACGAACGAAAGAACGAATGAATAAATAAATGAATGAATGAATGAATGAATGAATGAATGTTTGTTTTCCGTCGGCGGAGATATTAGCGCATCGGCCAAGTCACACATCTGTCGTTTCAACACAAAAATGTACATTGCATGTGTGAGAGACATAGGGGAGAATGGGGGGCGGGGCGGGGGCGGGGGGGGGGGGGGGAGGGGGGGGGGGGGGGGGGGGGGGGCAGGCTTAACAGATGGACAGAGGACAGAGAAGGGGAAAAAGGTGATTAGAGAGACAGACAGAGACAGTGAGAGAGGGGGGGAGTGTGTGTGTGCGAGTGAGAGAGAGAGAGAGAGAGAGAAAATGTGTGTGTGAGAGAGAGAGAGAGTGAGAGACAGAGAGGAGGGGCAGAAATAGATGTGTGTGTGTGTGTGTGTGTGTGTGTGTGTGTGTGTGTGTGTGTGTGTGTGTGTGTGTGTGTGTGTGTGTGTGTGTGTCTGTGTGTGTGTGTGTGTCTCTGTGTGTGTGTGTGTGTGTGTGTGTCTGTGTGTGTGTGTGTGTGTGTGTGTGTGTGTGTCTCTGTGTGTGTGTGTGTGTGTGTGTGTGTGTGTGTGTGTGTGTGTGTGTGTGTTTCTGAATACATCCCTCTTGTTCTGTCTTTGTTTTGAACTCTCTGTCACCCCCCCCGCCACACACACACACACACACACCGCAACACACACCCCAACACACACACACACACACACACACACACACACACACACTCACCCTCTCTCCCCTCTCCCATCACACACACACCCACACTCACACACACCCACACCCACACCCACAACCACCCACCCACATACACACACACACAAACACACACACGCGCGCGCGCGCGCAGAACTAACCATTACACAACAATAACAACCAACCAAGCCCAAAGACGTTCTCGAACGATTTCACTTCAGCCTCCCAAGATCCCTGCTCCTTCACGAGAGACATGAAGGAAAACACACACAGACACACAGACATACACAGACATACATACACAGACACACACACATACACACACACACACACACACAGAGTAGAACACACACACACACACACACACACACACACACACACACACACACACAGACTCACACACACAAACACACACACATACAGACACAGAAAGACACACACACACACAGAGACACACAGATACGCACACACACACACAGAGACACAGACGCACAGACAGACAGGCACACACACACAGATACGCACACACACACACACACACACACACACACACACACACACACAGACACACACACACACACACAGACACACACAGACACACACACACACACACACACACACACAGACACACACACAGACACATACACACACACACACACACACACACACACACAATAACAAACGCAGAAAAAACATGACCATTGCCCTTAAAAAGCTTTCAGACTGACGTTGTGATCTCATCCCGAACAGTAATGGCCAATGCAGGGCTGTGCAGACTTTTTGCTTGGTTCCAGAATGACCGTCCTGAAGGCCTCGCTTCCTTGAGCAGTCAGGTGAAAAGCTGGATGTTCCGTCGTCCGTGTTGTCTTTATGGCAGATTGGATGTCTGGAATTGTCTGCTGCTGCTGCTGCTTGCTGTTGACTGTTTTCGTCTGTCGGTGCTGTGTCGGTGTCAGTACACCCACCCCCCCCTCCACCCTAAAATATACCCCCGGTCATCTTTTGCTTTTAGTTTAGCTTGTGGGAAAGTTATTTGTTTGTGTGTGTGTGTGTCGGGGGCGGGGGGGGCGGGGGGGGCAAGGGGGGTGGTGGTGGAGAGGGGGCAGGGGGACAGGGGGCGAGGGGGGGGGAGATGGGGTGGTGGCGGGGGGGGGGGGGGGGGGGGGGCGGGGCTTTTTATTTCCAATCTGAACGGACGGAAAGCTTATATCTTATATAAATAAGGAAATGTGGCTTATTTATTGAGATATGATGCACGGCAAAAAGAAATATATGTAATAATCGTGGTTCGGGTTTTTTTTTTTTTTTTTTTTTTTTTTTTTTTTAATCATTATACGACTCGAAAGTGTGTTAGCATTAAATGAATGTGGGAAGTTTGAACAGTTCTTAAAGGATTTAAACTTTTTTTTTTTTAGTTTCAGATTAAGCGTTCTGTGCGCTTGATATTCTTCAAAAAAACGCATTTTTCTCCCAAACACTTTTTGTCTGCATCTGTTCCTCCTCCTTCAGTATAGCTACCCAGGAAAATGCAGCAGTTCTTTAAACTATATTCCCATTCTGGTGAGTAGTTATTATTATGGAAACACACCCATCACACTCATCTATGACGGGGGAAGGTGGGGGGTGTGTAAGTTGAAGATTAAGTGTTGCACAATTCAGTTTTCAACCAGGGGGGGAAGTGCAAGTTTAAGACAAGTGCTGTACAATAGGGCTTTCAACCAAGGGGGAAAGTGCAAGTTTAAGACAAGTGCTGTACAATAGGGTTCTAAACCAAGGGGGAAAGTGCAAGTTTAAGACAAGTGCTGTACAATAGGGTTCTAAACCAGTGGGAAATTGCAAGTTGAAGACAAGTGCTGTACAATAGGGTTCTAAACCAGGGGAAATGTGCAAGTTGAAGACAAGTGCTGTACAATAGAGCTATCAACCAGAAGGGGAAGTGTGCGTTTACTACAAGTGTTGCACATTAGAGTTATCAACCAGAGGGAAAGTGCAGGTTGAAGACAAGGGCTGTACAACAGAGTTATCAACCAGAGGGAAAGTGCAAGTTTAAGACAAGGGCTGTACAACAGAGTTATCAACCAGAGGGAAAGTGCAAGTTGAAGACAAGGGCTGTACAACAGAGTTATCAACCAGAGGGAGAGTGCAAGTTGAAGACAAGGGCTGTACAACAGAGTTATCAACCAGAGGGAAAGTGCAAGTTTAAGACAAGGGCTGTACAACAGAGTTATCAACCAGAGGGAGAGTGCAAGTTGAAGACAAGGGCTGTACAACAGAGTTATCAACCAGAGGGAAAGTGCAAGTTTAAGACAAGGGCTGTACAACAGAGTTATCAACCAGAGGGAAAGTGCAAGTTGAAGACAAGGGCTGTACAACAGAGTTATCAACCAGAGGGAGAGTGCAAGTTGAAGACAATTATAGTTATCGACCAGAGGGAAAGCGTAAGTTTAAGACAAGTGTTGTGTAGTAGAGTTATCAACCAGAAGGAAAAGTGCAAATTTAAGACTAGTGTTGCACACACAATAGAGTTAGTTATCACCCTGGGAGGAAAGTGCAAGTTTAAAACAAGTGCTGTACAACAGAGTTATCAACCAGGGGTGGAATGTGTAAGGTTAATAAGACAAGTGTTGCGTAATAGAGTTGTCAACCTGGGGGAGGTCGGGGGGGCGGGGGGGGGGGGGGGGGGACACTGGACCATACGCCTGACTGATTCAGGCACGACTGAAGGG
>NC_134904.1:29233074-29235574 GCF_041734735.1 Babylonia areolata | reverse complement strand
CTGATTTGCCGAGTTTTTTTTTGGTTTTTTTTATGGTACGCCCCACCCCCTCCCTCCTCCTCAGTGGTGTGTGTATGTGTGTGTGTGTGTGTGTGTGTGTGTGTGTGTGTGTGTGTGTGTGTGTGAGTGTGAGGGTGGGGGGAGGGTAGTGTGTGTGTGTGTGTGTGTGTGTGTGTGTGTGTGTGTGTGAGTGAGTGTTAGGGTGGGTGGGGGAGGATAGTGTGTGTGTGAGTGTGTGTGTGTGTGCGTGCGTGTGTGTGTGTGTGTGTGTGTGCGTGTGTGTGTATGAGTGTGAGGGTGGGGGGGGTAGTGTATGTGTGTGTGTGTGTGTGTGTGTGTGTGAGTGTGAGGGGGGGGGAGGGTAGTGCGTGTGTGTGTGTGTGTGTGTGTGTGCGTGTGTGTATGTGTGTGTGTATGTGTGTGTGCGTATGAGTGTGAGGGTGGGGGGGAGGGTAGTGTGTGTGTGTGTGAGGGTGGGGGAGAGGGTAGTGTGTGTGTGTGTGTGTGTGTGTGTGTGTGTGTGTGAGTGTGTGTGTGTGTGTGTGTGTGTGTGTGTGAGGGTGGGGGAGAGGGTAGTGTGTGTGTGTGTGTGTGTGTGTGTGTGTGTGCGCGCGTGCGCGCGCGCGCGCGTGTGTGTGTGTGTGCGTGTGTATGTGTTCGATACTCTGTTCAAAACTTATCCCTGGGACAAAATACGAGGTGGGTAGCATCTTTAGTGTGTCACTACCGTCTTTGATGTCAAGTTTCCAAGATTCCGAAAACAGTCTTTTGAAGGGGATTTTGTGACTTTTCGCTTGAGTGAACATGGTTAATCTCTCTCTCTCTCTCTCTCTCTCTCTCTCTCTCTCTCTCTCTCTCTCTCTCTTTGTCTCTTGTTCTTTCACTCTTTCACCGTCTTAAAATATCGTTTCATTTCATTTCCTCTGTCTCTCTGATTTACTCTCTCTCTCCGTGTGATTATTTCACCCTCTTAAAATCTCGTTTCGTTTCGGTCTATCTCTGTCTCTGTCTGTACGCCTCTCTGTCTCTGTCTGTCTCTCTGTCTGTCTCTCTGTGTCTCTCTCTCTGTCTGTTTTTCTCTGTCTCTCTTTCTCTCTCTCTGTCTCTCTCTCTGTGTCTCTCTCTGTCTCTCTGTCTCTCTCTCTGTGTCTCTCTTTCTCTCTCTCTGTCTCTCTCTCTCTCCCTCTGTCTCTCTCTCTGTCTCTCTTTCTCTCTGTCTCTCTCTCTCTGTCCCTCTCTATCGCTGTCTGCCTCTGTTTCTCTCTGTCTCTCTATCTCTCTCTGTCTCTCTTTCTCTCTGTCTCTCTCTGTCTCTCTGCCTCTGTCTCTCTCTGTCTCTCTCTGTCTCTCTGTCTGTCTCTGTCTCTCTCTCTGTCTCTCTCTCCGTCTCTGTCTCTCTCTCTCTACGTCTCTCTCTCTCTGTCTCTCTGTGTGTGTCTCTCTCTGTGTCTCTGTCTGTCTGTCTGTCTCTGTCTGTCTGTCTCCGTCTCTCTGTCTCCCTCTCTACGTCTCTCTCTCTCTCTCTGTCTCTGTGTGTGTGTGTGTCTCTCTCTGTCTCTCTGTCTCTCTCTGTCTGTGTGTGTGTGTGTGTCTCTCTCTGTCTGTCTCTCTCTGTGATGTTATGTCTCTCAGTTTGACGCTGCTTTATTCTTGTACATTGTACATGTATTGAGTATAACATTAATTTATATGTATGTATGTTTGTATGTCTGTTAGAACAGAAGCAGATATGAAAGTCGGCCAAAGTGCTAATATCTTCACCGTTGGAAAATAAAGATTCATTCGTTCATTCATTCATTCATTCATTCATCCATCCATTCATTCATTCATTCTCTCTCTCTCTGTCTCTCTGTCTCTCTGTCTCTCTGTCTCTCTCTCTCTCTCTCTCTCTCTCTCTCTCTCCCCTTTCATTCAGAGTTGTTGAAAAAGTTCGAATTACACCAGAGCATTGCAAACGAGATTGATATTTGTCTTGCTGGGATTATTCACACATACACTCCGTGTTATTTATGTATTTGTGTCGCTCGCAAGTATTGGTTCATGGAAAGTCTGGAGATGTTGCGATTTTACACTCTGGGCATTTCACTTGTCTGCAGTGTACTTTAGCTGTTTTTATTTTATTTTATTTTATTATTATTATTTTTTTTTAATTGTTACATGAATTCCTTGTTGCTTAAGTAAGCGTGGCTCATGGGAGATGCTGCGAGTTTGCATTCTGGGCATATCACTTCACAGCATTGTCCATTAATTTTTTTTTGTTCGTTTGTTTGTTTTCATGGTGATGTAAGGGGTGAGATTTAATTAAAGAATGTCTTCCCTGGCACCACATCCACATCCACAAAAAAAACAACAACAAAAAAACGTGTGTCAGTAGAGCACTGGGGAATATTCAGCCTTTGTATTGTATTGTATTGTATTGTATTGTATTGCTGTGGTGTGCTGTGTTGTGTTGAGTTGTGTGTCGTATTGAGTTGTCTTGTGTTGTTGTGTTGCGTCTCGT
>NC_134904.1:29203074-29220574 GCF_041734735.1 Babylonia areolata | reverse complement strand
CGGTGGACAAGTTCACATACCTGGGCAGTACACTCTCTCGCACAGTTCTCATCGACGACGAGGTGAATGCCAGACTCGCCAAAGCCAGCGCTGCCTTCGGCAGACTCCATAAGAACGTTTGGAACAGGAGAGGCATCACCCTGGAGACGAAGCTCAAAGTATACAAGGCCATAGTTCTCACCACACTGCTCTATGGATGTGAATCATGGACGGTCTACAAACGCCACGCCAAAGAGCTGAACCACTTCCACACCACCAGCCTCAGAAAACTTCTCGGCATAAAGTGGCAAGAGAAGATCCCTGACACAGAGGTGCTCACTCGTGCAAACTTGCCCAGCATCTACACCATCTTGATGCAAGCCCAGCTGCGCTGGGCAGGCCATGTAGGTCGCATGCCAGACCACCGGCTCCCCAAGAAACTGCTGTACGGCGAACTCCAACATGGCAAGCGCTCCCATGGAGGCCAAAAGAAGCGCTTCAAAGACACTCTGAAAGCTTCTCTGAAGGCCTTCAACATCAGCCACGACACATGGGAGCTGAATGCAATGGACAGACCAAAGTGGCGTTCAGCTGTCCACAAAGGCGCCAAATCCTGCGAGGCCAACAGAATCGCTGCAGCAGAGCAACGCAGACAGGCCAGGAAAAGCAGTGCCAGCAAGTCCCCGACAGCCGCCACCATCCCCTGTCCACACTGCGTCAGAACCCTCCGGGCGCGGATTGGCCTGACCAGTCATCTGCGCACCCACAGAGCCCAACCCACCCACCCCAAGGATGACTAGATGGTCCTCGTCGATCCCGACGGACGAACCACATTTGCGTGCGTAGGAGTGTGTGTGTGTGTGTGTGTGTGTGTGTGTGTGTGTGTGTGTGTGTGTGTGTGTGTGTGTGTGTGTGTGTTGTGTGTGTGTGCGTGCCTAGGAGTGTGTGTGTGTGTGTGTGTTTGCGTGCGTAGGAGTGTGTGTGTGTGTGTGTGTGTGTGTGTGTGTGTGTGTGCGTGCGTGCGTGCGCGCGCGCGCGTGTGTGTATGTATGTGCGTGTCCATGTCTTTTTGAATCTGTCTCTGTCTGTCTGTCTGTCTGTCTGTTTGTCTCCGCTTGTCTCTGTCTTGTCTATGTATGTATGTATGTATCTCGCTCATGGTACCGAAACGTGTTTGCGTTAGACAACACTGCGAAATGCATTCATCATTTCTTAACATGGCCTAACTATTATTTTATTTATTTATTCATTTTATTTTATTATTTATTTTTATTTTATTTTTTAACTTTTTAATTTATTTTATCTATTTTAAAAAATTTTGTTACTTTTTTATTAATTTAATTTAATTTAATTTTTATTATTTATTTATTTATTTATTTATTTATTTATTCCCAAGGCCTGACTAAGCGCGTTGGGTTACGCTGCTGGTCAGGCATCTGCTTTGCAGATGTGGTGTAGCGGATATGGATATGACCGAACGCAGTGACGCCTCCCTGAGCTACTGATACTGATGCTGCTTTAGTTCCTGGAGTGAGCAGCGTGTGGTTGAGTTATCATTACAGTGTTTGAGCGAAGATGAGCAGAATCTTGAGGGTGGAGAGGGGGAGTGGGCGTGGGGGCAGAGGGGAGGGAGGGGGCGCATAAAAGCCTACGATCGAACATGAATTTTTTTTTTGGAGGGGGGGGGTGTCAACAAACTTCAACTTTATTGTGACGTGTCAGACTCTTTGTGCAACAGATAAGAAAAAAGCGATAAGTAAATTACACTTTGTTTCGTGCGTTGCGAAGTCTTGTATTTGTATTTCTTTTTATCACATCAGTTTTCTCTGTGTGAAATTCGGGCTGCTGTCCCCAGGGAGAGCGCGTCGCTACACTACAGCGCCACTTTTTTTTTTCTTCTTCTTCTTCTTCTTTTTTTTTTTTTTTTCCTGCGTGCAGTTTTATTTGTTTTTCCTATCGAAGTGAAATTTTCTACAGAATTTTGCCAGGAACAACCCTTTTGTTGCCGTGGGTTCTTTTACGTGCGCTAAATGCATGCTGCACACGGGACCTCGGTTTATCGTCTCATCCGAATGACTAGTATCCAGACCACCACTCAAGGTCTAGTGGAGGGGGAGAAAATATCGGTGGCTGAGCCGTGATTCGAACCAGCGCGCTCAGATTCTCTCGCTTCCTAGGCGGACGCGTTACCTCTAGGCCATGACTCCACTTTGCGAAGATGAAATAATAATTCTCTTGTTTTTGATTTGAAATTGACGGACAGATATGCAGCCTTTCCTCTTCTGTTATGAAGTTTTGCAGTTGTTCTCCGTGATGTCTCCCTTGGTCTTTCTGGCACTTTTTTTGTTTTTTTTTGACCCATCTGGTTCCTGTGAAGGACTTCTCTTTCCATGTCCCATCTCTGTCAGTCTATCTCTCCTTCTCCTTTTCTTTTCTTATTGATAATAATAATAATAATAATAATAATGATAATGGATACTTATATAGCACACTATCCAGAAATCTGCTCTAGGTGCTTTACAAAAACATTTTTGTTAACAACACATTACACCAATGTTACATACACACCAAAATGTGACTGAATACACACACACACACACACACACACACACACACACACTATGCACACATACATTTTAACATACATGTGTTACTAACAGCTGCCCTCACACACACACACACACACACACACACACACACACACACACACACACACACACACACACACACAATACACATTCATATACATGCATGTAGTTATGTACACATATATATGTATACACACATAGTCAAGCACAGCTAACGCAAAGGAAGTGGACCTGCCACAATTGAACTTATTGCTGAGGGAAAAGGTGAGTTTTGAGACGAGATTTAAAAGATGTAAGGGAATCAGAATGACGGAGGTTATCAGGGTGCTTGTTCCACGTCTTTGGCGATTGAAAACAAAACGATCTGTGTCCATAGGTCTTACTTCTGACGTGAGGTATCCTGAGAAGTCGAGAATCAGATGAAGAACGGAGCTGGCGAGACGGGGTATAGATATGGATGAGTTCAATAATGATAATAATGTTGATATCTGTATAGCGCTGAATCTTGTGCAGAGACAAATCAAAGCGCTTTCGCACCAATCATTTACACACATGCATGCGTAACTCAAAAACTGAAGAAACTGAAGACAAGGAAGAGGCAGGGAAGGGAGGCTATTTTTGGAAGAGGTGGGTTTTAAGGCCACACTTGAAAGAGCTGAGTGATTTGATCTTTTCAACGATAGTCTGACGTTGCGTCGTACTTGATTAGATAGATTATGTACATGCTTTCATTTATTGCCTTTTATTTTCATATGTAATTGTGTGTGTGTGTGTGTGTGTGTGTGTGTGTGTGTGTGTGTGTGTGTGTGTGTGTGTGTGTGTGTTGCCTTTGCTTTGTTTCTTTTTCTTTTTTCTTTTCTTTCGCTTTTCTTCTTTGCCCTTGAGGGATGGATTAAAAAAAAAAAAAAAAAAAAAAAAAAGCAGCTATGCTTACTCCACTACCTTCGTGAAATGAAAATTGGTTTCGTTTTGTTTCGTTTCGTTTTTTTTTGAGTGGCGTCTGGTGATATACTGTGGTTGTGTCTTGTCCAGAGCCATCGTCTTCGCTTGACCTCTGTGCTGATGTCCAGCGTGATTTTTGTTTATTTATCTATTTATTTATTTATCTATTCATTTATCATTTAATCATTTATTGATTTAGTCTTTTATCTGTTTAGGTATTGATTCATTTGTTCATTTATTTATTTATTCTTTTTTTTATCTATTTACTTATCTATTTCATTTATTCATCTGTTTATTCATTTATCTATTACTTATTTTGTAAGTGCAGTTCAATGCTTCAGATTGTGTTTGGGCCACAAAGATTTCATAGATTTATTACTCTTCTGCGTTCTTTTTTTGTGTTGTTTTTTGTGTTGTTGCTGTTGTTGTCTTTGTTGTTTAACACAGTTTTTTTTTCTCCGAGATTTAAAATACAACAAACAAGGACGCCACTCAATGGGGAGTGGGGTGGGGTAGGGTTGGGGGTTGGAAGGGAGACAAGAGAAGTCGACAAAGAAAGAAAGAAAGAAAGAAAAGAAAGAAAGAAAAAAAGAGAACAAAAACAAAACAAAAAACCCCCACAAAAAAAAACAAACAAACTACAAGCACAACAAATGACAGTGTGGCAATAATATAATTATTAGCCCCTCACAGGGTCAGCTGAAGCGACAAAGCTCTGTGTGACAGTCAAGCCATGTCCGACAATGACCATCAAGGACAGCAAAGGAGACAGCGACTGTCCCCCCCTGACTGTCTGAACAAGAGTTTGATTACACAGCGGAGAGTGTCTTGACTCGAAGCTAATCCCTACTCTTTCGGGCCAAGACGGGCTTTAGGACAGTCAGACGTTGGCCCTACAGGTTAATGAAACCTGCATTACACAGCTTTCTCCCTATCCTCACACCCCTCCCCCCCCCCCCCCCCCCCCCAACCCCCATCGTTCCACGCCCCTTCCGGTCACATAGGATTCTGGGACATGTCACCGGAAACAGAAAACTACCACGTTCGCGCATGCGCGTTCCGCATGGCTCTCTCTCTCTCTCTCTCTGAGCGATAGAAAATGGCGGGTCGGAAGAATAACAGCAAGCGAGCTTAAAAAAACACAAAACAAAACAAAACAAAAAAAACAACTCCGGGTGATAATGGCTGGTGGTGTTTGTGGAGTCGCTTTGACAGATAATGGGTACTGTGGTGTGTGTTACTTTCTGAGGAAATTGCAAGCTTGGCTTTAGAGACAGACCCCCGTATGAACCCCCGAGCTTCGTGGCTAAAGTGTAACTTTGCGCACGTTTGGAGAGTTTGGGTTTGCGGGGCGTCGGGGTTTGGGGGGAGTTAACGTGGATGCGATGAAAGCTGGCTAATTGATGGTGTGATGGTGCAGAGAGGTTGTTTTTTTTGGTGTGTGTTTTGTGTGTGTGTGTGTGGTTTTTTTTTGTGTGTGTGTGTGTGTGTGTTTTTTCCCCTTCCTCCGTCCCACTCTCTACTTCCCTCGTGATGATGTGTTTCTGGACTGAGATTTTTTTCTTTCTTGTATAATGTGATGCTGAAGAAGGATTTTTTTTGTTTTTGTTTTTGTTTTTTCTTCACTTGTGGAAATGTGTTCGTTTTCTTTTCTTTCTTGCATGTGCTTTCTGTTAGGGTTTTGGGGTTTTTTTTTGGTGTTTTTTTAAATTTTTTAAATTTTTTTAGAATACATAATAATCATTATTTTCAAGAGAAATGCACCAGAAGGTTTTTGTTGTGGTAACTGAGGAAAAGGGTGACACTGAGTGTGTTCGGTGATTTTCTTTTATTTTTTTTATATTATTATTTTTTTTATTTTTTTATTTTTTTTTTGCTGTGTGCCTTTGGGCTTCGTCATTAGTGTCTCATATATTATCATAATCATCACCATCACGATGTACTTTCTCTGTCTGTCTGTCCGCATCTCTCTCTCCCCCTCTCTCTCCCTCTCTCTCTCTATCTCTATTTTAACCTCTCACTTTTTCTTTTGTGAAATATGTTACAGTTTCCACTCCGCTTAATAACACTTCCCCATACTTTTACCCTAGTCATCTGCCCCCCCCCCTCCCCGCGCCCCCGCCTCACCCATTCAGCACCCCCCTGCCCCTCCCCCCGCACCCCCAACATACACCGAACGCCATTCTCACCCCCACCCTTACCCCGCATGCCCGCCAATGCTGTGCAGAATATTTTAAGGCAAATAATGATTGTTATAACAGACCTCTTTCTTTCCTTCCGAAATGCATTAAAAAAGAAAAAAAAGAAAAGAAAAAAGGAAACACATCTGAATTTGCCACGTATTAGACACAAAGACACACACACACACACGCACACACACACACACACACACACACAACACACAGAGGATGACACGCAGGCTGATGAACTCTGAACCAAGGCAGATAACTGCAGGTAACTGAGGTGAAAAGGGGCCATAACTGTTTCGGTTGTCCCAACCTGTCGCGACGAGACGTTTAATTGCGCTGAGTAAGAACATGAGCATAGAATTTAATGGTTGGAGCTCACTCAGACTGAGTTGAAGTGTTTCAATTTTCTGAACGACTTTAGTATTCTGTTAAGTGCGGGTGAGAAATTAGCGCGAAGAAAATGAATAGAATAGATACACAAATTATTTATTTCATCTTTGAAGTTAAATAAACGAATAGACAAAAGAAAAAAAGAAGAAAAAAAAGAAGAAAACAATACACACATATACATGCAAGCAAACAAACAAATACAGACGGACGGACAGACAGACAGACAGACAGACACACACACACACACACACACACACACACACACACACACACACACACACACACACACACACACACACACATTGGTAACCTTAAGTCTGGAAAGAGTGCGGGTCCTGATAAGATAATCGCTGAAATGTTGAAACATGCAGATACAACTGTCATTGACTTTCTTGTTGCCGATTTCAATAAGCTGTTTGATAATGGTATCTTTCCAAAAGAATGGTAAAAATCAATTATTGTTCCAATCTATAAGAAAGGAGATGCCAACGAGCCAAACAACTACCGTGGCATAACATTAACAAGTGTTGTTAGTAAATTATACACACACATCTTAAACAAAAGGCTTAGATTGTGGGCAAAAGAAGAAAATAAACTCATTGAGGAACAAGCGGGATTCAGAGCAGGCTATAGCACTATTGACCACATATTTACTCTTTATGCCATTGTACAAAACTTTTTGCAAAAGAACTCTAAACTTTATGTAGCCTTTGTTGATTTTAGAAAGGCTTTCGACTCTGTGAATAGGAATGCTTTGTGGGCGGTTTTGAGGAAGTATGGGGTGAATGGCAAAATGTATAGGGCTTTGAGAAGTATTTATGACAGTGTGGTATCTTGTGTGCGTGATAAATGTTGTCACAGTGATTATTTTTCAATTGTCCCAGAGGAGTAAAGCAGGGTTGCATGCTTAGCCCCCTGCTATTTTCCTTCTTCATCAATGAATTAGCCGTTGAATTATCCCGAACTGGTAAACATGGTATACAATTAATTCCCGGTGCAGTTGAAATATTTCTGTTACTATTCGCTGATGATGTAATATTGCTATCTTATACGGTTATTGGTCTCCAGAATCAACTAGATAGTCTTAGACGAGAAGCTGACCGATTGCAATTGATTGTTAATCTTGAAAAAACGAATGTCATGGTATTTAGAAAAGGGGGTCATTTAGCAATTAGAGAAAGATGGTTTTACGGAAATGAAGAACTAAAGGTTACAAATTCGTATAAGTATTTGGGAATGGTTTTCACAACAAAATTAAGTATTAGTATAGCTTTGTCAGAAGTTTGTAGAAAAGGGAAAAGGGGGGGGGGGGGGGGGGGGGGGGGGGCAGGGTGGGAGGAGAAGAAGTCAAGGAAAAAAAAGACAAACAACTTAAAAAACCCAAAATAGAATAAACTGCACGAAAATGTCTACGATAACACAACAAAGACATGGCATAATATAATTATTCAGCTGAAATAGGGTACACGAACGAAATTGTGTAAGTCAAGATTCGACAAATGATACTTTCAGACAGCAAGAAAGACTGTTTCCTTTGACTTCATGAAAAGAGTGTTCACTAGGGAGAGGCTGACCGAAGAATCCCTATCTTTCGAAAGCTTTAGGAACATCAGAAAGTTGCAAACTACGGTTAATAAACACTGCATTACACACTTCGCGCTATCTCACACCCCTCCATGTCAATGCCCTATCGCACATGATTCTGGACATGTCAATTACCGACACAGAAATAACGTTGCGAGAATGGGGTTCCGCATGGTTTTCTCAGGGGATGGATAATGGCGGTTCAAGGAAATAAAGCAGGGCTTATCAACAAACTAATAAAAAACCCAAAACTGGCATTCGTTTGAGCGTTTACAGATAATTACAGTGGTGTTTATTCTTTAAAAGCAGTTCTTTCAGGCAGACCACAATATTAACCGAGCTTCGTGGAACTAAATTAACTTGGAAACGTTGGACAGTTGGTTGCGGCGTCGAGTTTGAGGGGATAGTGGAGCAATAAACTTCAAACAAATTGGTTTGTCCAGCGAAAAGGTTGGATATATTTGGTGTCGTTTGTGTGGATGTGCATGGAAGTGTTCACTTGTTTTTTCCGTTGTCCGCATTCACTCCCTCGATAAAATGTTTTATTGATAGATTTTTTTTTCTCGTCATAATCATGCTGAAAAAGATTTTTTTGTTTAATATTGTTGTCTATTGAAAGCTGTTCTTATTATTTCAGCATGTGCTTTGTGAGAAGTTTAAATTTTTTATTGGTTAAAAAATAAACTATCAATGATTTTCAAGAGATATGCACCAAAGTATTTTTGTAACCTGAGAAAGGTGAACTAGTGTGTTGTGATTTTTTTTTTTTTTTGGGTAGTTTTTATTTTTTTGTTTTTTTTTTTGTTTTTTTGTGTGTGTGGGTTGTGTTTGTGTCTAGTAATTATCATAACCATTCATACGATGAAACATTCTGTCTTACATGCTATCCCCCTTTCCTCTCTCTCTCTCTCTCCTATACTGACAATTTAATTCACTTTTTCCTTTTGTAATAGTTTTACAGTTTCCACCCGTTTTACACACTCCAACACCATCATCGCCCCCACACCACCACCCACCACCCCGCACACCCCGGCCGCAGCATTACAGCAGCCCTGACCATGCCCCCGCAGCCCCCCAAATACACCGAAGCGACCACCATACCGAGCCGAAGCGTGAGAGAATAAGCAGAATAAATGAATTGGAAAATGATAACAGACCATTCTTCTCGAAGATGCAGAGAAAAGAGAAAAAAAGAAAAAGAAAAAAGGAAAACAGAATTGAGAGAGACACAAAGACACACAGAGAGAGACACACACACACACGACACACGAAACAAAACCACCCAGTACGTAAATACGCAGATGAAAGCTCGAACCAAGTCAGCCTCGGGAAGACAAAAAGGGCCCAAATCGTCCCAACCCTACCCCGATCGACCGCCTTTAAATGCGATCTGAAGAAGAAACATGAATCAAAGGATTTAATGGTTGGAGACTCCACCAGATGTAGTGAAGTGTTAATTTTCTGACACTTTAGAATCTGTTACTCGCGGTGAGACATTGCCCGATCGAAAATGTACTGAAATGATACACTTCATTCTGACATTTCTCTTTGAATTAATAACTAACAAGATAAAGAAAAGACAATTTCCAACTAATCCACAAATACAACAAAACAAAACACAAACACAAACAACACAAACACAAAAAAACAACACAAAAACAAAAAACACAAGAGGGAGAGGAGGAGGGGGAGTAGGCAGAGAGGCTCCTACCCGTCAATAATGAGAACCAACAGACACGTCAGTGGCATAAGTCTTCGAAGAGAATCCAAATGCACAGAAACGATAGACGAAGTTGGGAAGAGAGAGAGAGGCAAGTCGGAAGACAGAGACAGAAGTACGATAGCTAGACAGAGAACAGACAGAGAGAGAGACAGGGTGAGAAGAGAGAGAGAGAGGACAGAGAAGACAAGAGAGAGAAGAGATAGGCAGAGACAGAGAAAGAGAAGAGACGAGACAGAGAGAGAGACAGAGACAGAGACAGAGAGAGAGAAGAGAGAGGGAGACAGGAGAGAAGAAAGTCACCTCAGAGAAAACGCAAAAAGGACAGCAGAAGAGGACAACAACACACAATACACAATAGAGCGCAATAAAGGTAAAAAGAAGAGTTATCCACGATAAGGTTGGGAATGGGAGACAATCCAGCACGAGAGTCGCTCGGAAAGGGGTGGTCGCTTGGCATAGAACGACACCAGACGACTGAGAGAGAGAGCCGATGCTACAAGAGCTAGTCGAACTACCGGACATTAATTATAGAGTACAGACGAGGGAGTCGGACTATGCATACAACAAACAAAACAAAAGAAAGAAAACAAAAGGGGAAAGGGGCGCGAGAGGGTGGTGAGATGAGAGAGTGGGGAGTGGGGTAGTCTCAACCTGCGACATAACATGGACACAACAGATCAGTTGTTTGTGCAGAGGGAGAGGCAATGAATGGACGAAATAGGGCTTTTAGACGAGAGGAGAAGTGGAAGGAGTCGTCAGGGACGACGACAGGCATGAGGGAAGGCGAGAAGGAGAGAGAGGGTGGTGTGAGGTGAGAGGTGTGTGTGGAGTAGAGTAGAATGAGAGAGAGGAAGGGAGAGAGAGAGAGAGAGGGTAGAGAGAGAGAGAGGAGAGAAAGAGAGGAGAGAGAGAGAGAAGGAGAGAGAGAAGGAGAGAGAGGTAGGGAGAGAGAGAGAGGAGAGAGAGAGAGTAGAGAGAGAGAGAAGGAGAGAGAGGGTAGAGAGAGAGAAGGAGAGAGAGAGAGAGAGAGAGAGAGAGAGAGAGAGAGAGAGAGAGAATGAACCTTTTTTTTTAGTGAGGAAAAAACGGAACAAGCAGAAATGGCTTGTCTTCATCCTGCCCTCATGAAAAGGGAAAATATAACAAAACTCAATACAAAAGCTTAGCATTACATAAATAACGAAATTCAAATAATGTCAAATAATGAAAAAAGATGAACAACATAGTACTTGCATAAATATCACTTAGATAGGAAACAGAAAGAAGAAAGTAGAGACAGAATGAGTGAGAGTCAGACAGACAGACAGACAGATAGACAGTGATTTATATATCATTGAAACTCTTCCATGAAAGTTGTTCGGGTATGGTAAACCACCTGTTTTCTTTCACTAAACATGACTCCAGTTTCGAATCTTTGTCACCACCTTACAACACCTCACCAATGCCAGTTGCTCCGTGGCGAGCATTTGAATGCACATGCAATTTCCAATCGGATTAATAAAGATATATAGTATAGTATTGTATTGTATTGTATTGTCGTGGGACACAGGGCGCCATCAAGCACTCTCCAGCCACCCAGGTCCTGTGCCAGTTACTCCAGATGTCCCCAGCTGCGGCCTGTGCTCCTCACGTCTGTCTACCTCCAGGTCACTGCGACATGCATTTCTTGGCCCGCCTCTTTTCCTTTTGTCCCCCCATCACCCCCCCCCCCCCCCCCCCTGAGCTGAGCGTCTTTTTTTTTTTTTTCTTTTGCTGCCCCATTCATCTGCACCGTTTCAGTAGCATTACTCCCACGCCGTTCATCTAGATTCCCCCATACACTGCCACACCCGGGTTCGTCCGTCGCAGTTCCAGCGTCGGCAGTCCACAGGGAACCATCGATGTTAGGTCGCCATGAGGCCACACACCAGAGGAGACCCTGCACTGCTGCTGAGTCACTTCGGTGGTGTTCAGTAGTGCCTGTTCTGTTTTAACGTACTTAGGACACCACCTACTAAGCCCCCTACTAACGACAATAATGGCTTAGTCGCGGAGCCAGACTGAGTGAGCGTCCCTCCCAGAGTGAAGACCGCCACCACGTCCCTCAAACAACAGCCCCCCATGAATCTGCCGACACTGACGACATTGACAGGACTCACCCCAAGCACGGAAGTGGAAGGGTATCGAAACTGAGGTCACCATGAGAGCAGGGCATGAAAGGCCACAGACTTTGAGACTATTTTGTTTATATTGATGACGATGAAGGAGGAGGAGGATGACGATGATGATGACGATGTTGCTATGGTGTGGGGGTTGTGGGGGCTGGGGGGTGGGGGGTGTTTCTTCTTCCGTAGACTGCTATCTTGGTCGCTCCTGCCTCATCAGATGTGGCTGTGTTTCTCTCCAGCCGAAGAAACAGATCCTGGGACGAAAATGGGGATGGATTGGCCATACCTTGAGGAAATCGTCATCCAGCACTACACACCAGGCCCTGACCTGGAACCCCCAGGGGAGAAGGAAGAGAGAACGGCCCAGGAACATCTGGAGGCGGGACACTGAAGAGGCTGGGATCCAGCTGGAGGGATGCAGAAAGGACAGCACAGAGTCGAGTTCGGTGGAGAAACGTCGTTCATGGCCTATGCTCCATTGAGAGCGAAGGGCCTAAATGAATAAATCCCTCCACCCGTAAAACTGCAAGAAGGACACCCCTCCACACTCTACACCTGGAGTGTTGGCCTAGTGGTTAAGCGTGAGACCCTGAGCGCACTGGTTCGAATCCCAACCACACTCGCCATTATTTTCTCCTCCCTCCATTAGTCCATGAGTGGTGGTCTGGACGCCGGTGATTCGGATGAGACGATAAACTGAGACCCCGTGTGTTGCGCGCAACAAAAGGGCTGTCCGTGGCAAAACTGTGTAGAAATACCCACTTTGATGGAAAAAGACAAGTATAATTTGCATGTAGAAAAAAAGAAAAGAAAAGAAAAATGAAAGGGGTTGGGGAATGGGAGTTGTGGGGATGGGGGGGTGACGCTGTATTGCGATCAGCCCGAATTTCACAGAGAGAAATCTGTTGTGACAAAAGAGTAATTCAACACAAAACAGAAGCATCTGCCTCTACCTCTGCCTCTGCACTGGAGAAACAAAGAGGCATACAAACAAACAAACAAACAAAGTAACTAACTAGCAAATAAACAACCACAACAAGAAAACACAGCTTCATCCAAAAATGGTCGGTGAAAGATGATTTCAGGAAAAGGGAGAAGACAGAGAAAACGAGGAAAGTAAAAAAACAACAAGAGTAACAACAACAACAACGACGACGACGACGACGACGACGATGATGATGATGATGATAATGATAATGATAATAATAATAATGATGATGATGATGATGATGATGATGATGATGATGATGATGATGATAATAATAATAATAATGATGATGATGATGATGATGATGATGATGATGATGATGATGATGATGATAATAATAATAATAATAATAATGATAATGATGATGATGATGATATAACAACAACAACAACAACAACATGAACATCAATGATAATAATAATAATAATATGGATAATATAACAATTATAATGATATTATAATACTATAATTATAATGATAATAATTATGTTGATAATGATGATGATATAACAACAACAACAACATCAATAATAATAATAATAATAATAATATGGATAATATAACAATTATAATAATATCATATAATAATGATAATAATAATAATAATAATAATAATAATAATAATAATAATAATAATAATGATGATGATGATGATGATGATGATATTGGTGATGATGATGATGATGATGATAATGCGTTCTTTCTCCTTAGCACAGGGGCTCACAGCAGTGAGAATTAACGTCAATAAAATTATAGAGAGTAGGCTGGGTGTGGGGATCGATTACAAAATAAATAGATAAATAAATAAATAAAACTGTAGGGCGCTATGATTAATAAGGCTTAAGAACAATACAAACGCAATGTGTCAGTGACGAAACCTTCACACACACACACACACACACACACACACACACACACACACACACACACACACACACACTGCACACGCCAACACGTAATAACCATGAACCCAGATTTGCAGAAAGGTATTTTGTTTTGAGGCCAGACTTGAACTGAGGATTTTGTTTCAGCACAGCGAAATTTTGTAGGGATTTTGTTGATTCCAAGCGACAGATCCAAAGAACAAAAAGACAGGCTGTCCTTATAATTTCTTCTTCTTCTTCGTTCGTGGTGTAGCGTGGTGTAGCGTATATGGTTTTGTCCGAACGCAGTGACGCCTCCTTGAGCTACTGAAACTGAAACTGAAACTTCGTTCGTGGGCTGCAACTCCCACGTTCACTCGTATGTATACAGATGGGCTTTTACGCGTATGACCGTTTTGACCCCGCCATTTAGGCAGCCATACTCCGTTTTCGGGGGCGTGCATGTTGGGTATGTTCTTGTTTCCATAACCCACGGAACGTTGGCAAGGATTACAGGATCTTTAACGTGCATATTTGATCTTCTCCTTGCGTATACACACGAAGGGGGTTCAGGCACTAGCAGGTCTGCACATAATGTTGACCTGGGAGATCGGCAAAATCTCCAACCTTTACCCACCAGGCGCCATTACCGAGATTTGAATCCGGGACCCTCAGATTGACAGTCCAACGCTTAAACCACTCGGCTACTGCGCACGTCAGTACTGTTTTTTTTGTTTTTTTAAACAGAGAACACGTGAATCATCAGATGATGGCAATAGACAGGGTGGAGCATAAAGTGATGGCGTCCGCCTAGGAAGCGAGAGAATCTGAGCGCACTGGTTCGAATGACACCGGCAGTCGCCAGTACTTTCTTCCCCTCCACTAGACCTTGAGTGGTGGTCTGGATGCTAGTCATTCGGATGAGACAATGAAACAAGGTCCCGTGTGCAGCATGCATCCAGCGCACGTAAAAGAACCCACGGCAACAAAAGGGTTGTCCCTGGCAAAATTCTGTAGGAAAATTCACTTCGATAGGAGAACAAATAGAATTGCAGGCCGGAAGATAATACCCTCCCCCCCCTCCCCCGAACAAGATCAGGTCAAGTACTCGGGAATCGGGACTTGGCGAATCGTGATGACACCAGTTTCACTTTCACTTTCAGTTTCTCAAGGAGGCGTCACTGCATTCGGACTAATCCATATGCGCGAAACCAATAATTCTGCCAGGCAGATGTCTGACCAGCAGCATTACCCAACGCGCTTGGTCAGGCCTCAAAGTGGTGCCATGCACAGCCTATATATTATTTGTGTACCTATCACAGTGAATTTCTTCCACAGAAGTCAGTCAGAGGACAACACTCTCGTTGCCATGGGTTCTTTTTCAGTGCGCCAAGTGCGTGCTGCATAAGGGACCTCGGCTTTTCGTCTCATCCGAATGACTACAACACATTCAGATTGATTTTTTTTCCCCAGTCAGACTTGGGAGAAAGGGTGTGAGAAAGAGCGGGAATCGAACCCAGACCTCCTACTACGGACACTGTACTGTCAGATGAGCGTGTTAATCATTCTGCCACCTTCCTCCATACTGATGACACATGAGTCATGAGGCAGCGACACAGAGCAAGAGGGACAGTGGATGGTCCAGAGAGAGAGAGAGAGAGAGAGAGAGAGAGGTGAAGGAAGGGGAGGTTGGGAGGGGGTGGATAAAAGGGTATGTAGTGGGGAATGACAGGGTGGAAGAGGAGGAAAAGAGGGTATAGGGGAGAGAGGTGAATATGAGGGGTTGTGTGCTGGGTGGGGGATTGGGTGGGGTGGTTGGTTGGCTGGGTGGGTGGGTGGGTGGGAGACGGAGGCTCCTCGAGTCATGAAATGAGGGGTTTGTGTGTCTGCTGGCAGTGACTTCTGTGTCTCTGTCTCTTTCTCTGTCTCTCTCTCTCTGTGTCTCTTTCTCTGTCTCTGTCTCTCTCTCTGTCTTTCTCTGTCTCTCTCTCTCTCTCTGTCTTCGTCTCTGTCTCCTTCTCTGTCTCTTTCTCTGTCTCTCTCTCTCTGTGTCTCTTTCTCTGTCTCTGCCTCTCTCAGTCTATCTCTGTCTCTCTCTCTCTGTGTCTCTTTCTCTGTCTCTCTCTGTCTATCTCCGTCTCTTTCTCTCTGTCTATCTCTGTCTCTCTGTCTCTGTCTATCTCTGTCTCTGTCTATCTCTGTCTCTGTCTATCTCTGTCTCTCTCTATCTCTGTTTCTCTCCCACTCTATTTCTGACTCTGTCTCTCTCTCTCTGTCTATCTCCGTCTCTTTCTCTCTGTCTATCTCTGTCTCTGTTTCTCTCCCACTCTCTGTCTGACTCTGTCTCCGTCTCTCTGTCTGTCTCTGTGTGTGTCTGTCTCTGCCTTCATCTCCGTCTCTTTCTGTCTCTGTCTCTGTCTATGTCTCTGGTGGTGGCGGCAGGCTGCTGGTAGTATATATGTGTGACTTTTCTGGCCTTGTGAAAAGCTCGGGTTACCTCCCCTTCCCCCAACCCACCCACCCCCCTCCCCCTCCCTCACACACACACAACCATCCTCTCTCCTGCTCTGCATGTCGTGTCGGGAGGCAGAGCTTTTGACGAAGTTAAGTGCTGATGATGGTGATTGGGCAGGGGTTCTTAGGGGCAGGGCGGCAGGACAGATGATGGTGATTTTAGGTGGGGTGGGGGGGGGGGGGAGGGGGGGGAGGGAAAGGGGGTGGGTTGGTGGAAGGGGATGAGGCGAGCTGGGGATGACAGTGCTGAGGCCCTTCCTCGTCTCATGGAGACCACCTTTCATCACGGCCCGCTATTGTCAGTGGGCGATAATCACAGAGCGATGGGAAGCCACTTTTGAAGCGCAAAAAAAGACAGACAAAAAAAAAACAACACAACAATAATAATATCAGGAGAAGAAGAACAAGCGTCAGTGACTGGCTTGCATTTGGGGAAAAAAGAAAAGAAAAACGAAAGAGAAAGAAAGAAAGAAAGAAAGAAAGAAAGAAAAAATATCATATATTCTGTCCTGGATTGCTTTGCGAGTTTTGTTTGTAAATATGATCTTCTTTGATTTTTTTTTTTTTTTTGACAGGGTATGTAAAGAAACGCTGAAGAAGAAGGAGTTGGCTTACCACCGAAGAAAACCAAACTGCTTCAGTATGAGAACACAATATGTAAAAAAAAAAAAAAAAAAAGGTCGTGAAATAATCATTATTCGGAATCAGTGAGTTGTACAGAGAACACAAACACTTGCTGTAGTTATGAAACACACACACACACACACACAAAACAAAACAACAACAACAAACAAACCAAAAAAAAAAACAAAAACAAAAAACAACAACAAAAAAGCAAACAAACAACAACACAAATCCCACGGCCTTCCGTGTGACAAATTAATTCATACTTTTATAGTTATGATAGATATACAGGTACGGTGTTCAGCTTATATCACAGATTGACATAAGTTTACAGTTGGGCCAACAGCAAAATGAGAGCTGTATTATCAGTGGTTTCTCCATTACATCGGGAATTCATTTACAGCTTAGTCTTTTTGTGAAGGACTATGACTCTCAGACCAGCAGGCAAACTTGCACTGGCTCTTAGCGCTGCAGCCTTGGGGGGCTAGTTGGCCTTTTGGGGAACCATCCCAATGCCGACTGTCCTAAAATCCTATTGGCCGAGAGTGATAAGAAACTCTAGGGACAGCTGGACAGTACAAGGTCTTCAGAGAAGAAGCCCCCCTCAGTCAAGTGTTTCGGCCCTTAACTCCTTACACTCTAAGGGGGCCGGGCCGCACCCAGGTCATGACTCCTGGATGCCCTTGTATTGCCGCCTTTTATCTTTTCTTTTCCTGGTCACCTATGGCAACGAGAATATTGTCCTCTGGCAAAAGTTTGTAGAAGAAACCACTCAGATAGGTACACAAATATGATATGTATTCACTCAAGGCCTGAGGACGTTGAGCAATGCTGCTGGTCAGGCATCTGCCTAGCAGGGTGTGGTGTAGCGTTTGTGGATTTGTCCGAACGCAGTGACACCTCCTTGAGAAACTGAAAGTGAAGACTGTGAAACTATATATATGATAGTCAGTCGTGTCCGACCATGAC
>NC_134904.1:29175574-29195574 GCF_041734735.1 Babylonia areolata | reverse complement strand
CACCAACAACAACAACACCCCCCCCCCCCCCCACACACACACACACACACAACCGGATTATATGGAAATCATTACTCGTGATTGCTTTTGTATCGTTCTTGATTCTTTTTTTTTTTTTTTTTTTTTTTTCTCACAAATCAGGACTAGAATAAGGCAGGTCACACTATGTTTAACGCACACACACGCGCACACACACACAAACACACACACACACAACAAAAGAAGAAGAAAAAAAACACAATAAAACATCGCAAAGGTCTTTACAAAGAATTTTTTTTAATGTAAATACACTTCTCATATTTGTTTTTTTCACCGAAGCGTTTCAAGTACCAAAACCAAGATTCACATTAGAATCTGAAGTGTATATATATATATATATATATATATATATATACACTACGAAAATCATAATGAACTGCCAGGTGCCTCCTTCGATATCACAGAGCCAGTTATCCCGTCCGACTATGACCACCAGAACAGCAGAGGAGGCAACTGCTGTCCCAACTATCTGGGCTAAAATTTGATTATAGCGGAGAGTGTCTTGCCCAAGTTACATCCCCACTCTCTCGGGCAAGTGGGTTTTTAGGAAAGTCGGCGATGCGATGGTTCCCAAAGGCCAACCAGCACTAAGAGCCAGTGCAGTCACGCCGAGAGTCATAGTCCTTCAACAAAAGACTAAGCTGTAAATGACTTCCTACTGTCATGGAAGAAACCATTGATCATACAGCTCTCGCTTTGCTGTTGGCCCAGCTGTAAGCTTATGTCAATCTATGATAAAAACTGAGCGCTGAGCCTCAATAGAGCCAAGTGTCGATGATGATGATGGAGTCTCCCGTCGGACTGACGGATGAGTAGGCAGGCAGGCTTATCTGTGGGTGTAGTTCCGACATTAGCCTGGTTTCCTGACCAGCACAGGTGACTATTTTTTTTTCAGTGAAGAGGAGTTGTGCAGTACCTTCCCCACTCTCTCGCCTACCGACGGACAGAGTCCCACAGGTGCAGATACTGCCACGTGTAGAACGGCCTCGGCAGGTGCAGGTTTTTTTCTTCGGAGTTCCATCTCCTAGGAGGATTTCTAGCCAAGGATAAGAACTTCCCCTGCCCTTTGGTCATCCTCTTCCGCCTTCACAGCCGTTGGGAAAGGTTTCCTCCTCCGCCTGGTCCGTCGTTGGGAGACTTCACATGTGGTAGGTAGTACTGGGTTACATGGTACCAGTAGCAAGGGCTATGCCCCTGACTGAGCTGGGAAAGGAAAGTAGATTCTTTCCTTTTCGAAACACGCCTGAGATAGATCAACTCGTCTGTGTATATTATACAGTTGAACACTGTTGCATTTCAAACATAAAATGTATAATATTGTGCACCTTTTGCAAGTTATATATATATATATATATATATATATATATATATATATATACAGTGCATGAATATACAGTCTTTTCTACGGCATCACAAGAAACGTCATAGGCTTTAAAATAAACAAAGTTGATATTTCCAAACCGTGAACAAAGTGAACGTTTTCCAGTCTGTTTTGCATGAATATTTTCCGCTTATGCAATTCTCTCTCTCTCTCTCTCTCTCTCTCTCTCTCTCTCTCTCTCTTTCTGTGTGTGTGTGTGTGTGTGTGTGTGTGTGTGTGTGTGTGTGTGTGTGTGATTTTTCACTTCTCTGCATTCTTCGCATCATCATAAAACACGTCAATCTACCTGTTTAAAAATCTCAATTGTTCAGTGGGTTTATATTTCGCTGAGATAACATAAACTCTGATGTGTCTTTGTGTCATAAAGAGACAAAAAACAACAGCAGCAAAAACACGAAAAACAACAAAAACAACAACCAACAACAAATGATATCCTGGGCTAAACAGATCGTTCGACGAGAATGACAGAGACTGTGCTCCGGAGATCTTAACTCACTCAGTACGGCCAGTCCTCTCTTCTCCTCTACACAGACCCCTCGGATGTCCTGTGGGTGTCTGAATGACCCAACCTTTAGCTTCCGTCGTCAGAACTGTGGTATTCTTTGTCAACATTCACCTCTTCAGTATAAGAGCCTTCCGCTTGCAATATTTTGATGATGGTAATTGGGATGAAACGCTGTTAACGTCGTCCCTTTCGCCGTTCGTATGGAAAGAGTTAAAACAAAAGTGTATAGCATGCCATTGGATTTGATTTACTTGGGAACTTGTTACAGAGTGAGCTGTTTGAGAACAAAACTTTGATTTCGTAAGATACGACAAAATCTATTAGACGCAAAAGTACGACAGAACGCATACATAAAGAAACAAGAGAGGCAAGGCCTTCAAGACTCACTTGTGATAAATTAAGTCCCCTAGCATTACTTACAGAGTAATTTCCCTTCTTTACTATCTGCACCAAAACGTTTGCAAAATAAATAAAAATTCCATGCTTAGCAAAAGAAGTTCCTGTTTGAACAAAAAATGATAACAATGACTGCTCTTGTTGTTGGGTCAGAATATCAGATCAAAGGGCCAAGTTTAGAGAATACAAAAAATATAAATATAACAGTAAATGCAGTTTGCATATAATTAGGCTTCATTTTTTATTATTTTTTTTTGTGCCCATCCCAGAGGTGCAATATTACTTTAAATAAGATGACTGGAAAGAACTGAATTTTTCCTATTTTTATGCCAAATTTGGTGTCAACTGACAAAGTATTTGCAGAGAAAATGTCAATGTTAAAGTTTACCACGGACACACAGACACACAGACACAGACACACAAACACACACAGACAGACAGCCGAGCACCGGGTTAAAACAGACTCACTTTGTTTACACAAGTGAGTCAAAAAAGGGGGGAAAATGATAGTATTTATATAGAGCTGAATCTTGTTCAGAGGCAAATCAAAGCGCTGTCACACCAGTCATTCACACGCATGCATAACTCTAAAACTGAAGAAGAAAGTGAAGACAAGGAAGAGGCAGGGGAGGGAGGCTATCTTGTGAAGAGATGGGTTTTAAGGCCAGACTTGAAAGAGCTGAGTGCGGAGACCTGACGAAGCGAAAGAGGAAGTTCATTCCAAATGCAAGGTCCAGAGACAGAGAAAGAACGGCGGGCAACAGTCGAGTGTTTGAATCTGGGTATGCGTATGCAGAGTGGATCCGAAGCCCATCGTAGAGAGCGAGATGGAGTGTAGAGGTGACGGCAGCCACAAAGATAGGAAGGGGCAGATTTGTGAATACATTTATAACATAGCGTGCTGATCTTGTACTTTATTCTGTGTGAGACAGGGAGCCAATGGAGATGTTGCGAAAGAGGGGTGACGTGCTCAGATCTTTTCTTTCTGAGGACGAGTCGGGCAAAGATGATAAACACAATCTGTCTGACTCGTTGTGTAATGAAAGGATAACAACAGTGCGACTAATCAGGCAAGGTAATTGTAGCATGCAGCCACAGTCTGACTAATTAAGCAAGAAAATTATAGCATTTTCGTACCGATTGTGCAAGGTAACAATAGCATGGTCTGACTGTGCAAGGAAATCATAGCATAGAGTGATTAATTGTGCAAGGAAACGGTAGCGCAGTCTGAATAATCATACAAAGAAACAATAGCATAGCTGATGATAATATGAATACACACACACACACACACACACGCACGCACGCAAGCACGCACGCGCGCGCGCGCACACACACACACACACACACACACACACAAACTCGCACAGACAAACACACAAATACAGACATGTACGGGACAGGAGTCCTTTTACATTTTTCACCTGCACACAAAAGCGTGTTATTAAGTGTAGTGCAAACTGTCATATTTGCCACAGAAAAGAGAGAGAGAGAGAGAGAGAGAGAGAGAGAGAGAGAGAGAGAGAGACAGACAGACAGACAGAGAGACAGAGACAGAGAGACAGAGAGAATACATCATGATAGCAATGATTATGATAGTTTATGCGACGCTAATGACGGAGCACAAGGAGGATAACCGTAACGAAAAAAAAGAAATAAAATAAAAAAGAATAAAGGAACATACTCAGTCCCTCTCCCCCCCCCCTCCCCATCCCCCTCCCCCCTCGGTAAGCACAACAAAAACCTCCTGATGCAGTTCCCCTGATTTTTTTTTTTTTTTTTTTTAACTCAAAGCTTGTGCGAGGAAAGAAAACCTCGCGCGGAAAAAAATGCTCCTCAAACCATCACATAACAAAAAAATAAAACAAAACAAACAAAAAAATCAACAACAGCAAAACACAAAAACAAACAAAAAAACGTTGCAAGGCGGTAGAAACCACTGCTCTTAAAATAGATGGACAGCTCATTGGCCAGGAAAGCTGAAGCCAACTGGACGCCATATTATTACTCGTATCCGGCCGTCAGTCCGTTGAGAAGGCGTCTGCTAACTGGTGGTAGTTTCTGAACTGTAACCGTGTATCTTCGATGAAATCGTGTTATGCTTGCCTCCACGACATGCCAAATGTAAGACTGATATCTGCAAATGGCTTATTTACCAAAGTTATTACAGGAAAACAATGCAGTGACGCGTAGCGAAAACTTGCTGTTGAGGCACACACAGGAATCTCCGCTTAACTAAACCCGCGAGCAAGTGAAGCCAGCGGAGCGTTCGGCTGCATTCACGCCACACACTGGCGGGAATGGCAAAATGGCTGATTGAACACTCCCGCTGACTTCAGTTAGCAAAGGGGCTCAAAGAAGGCATGCGCTATCCACCTATTTTTTAGCTCAGTGAGTGGAAACAATCACTGCACCATCACACCATCAATTAGCCAGCTTTCATCGCGTCCACGTTAACTCCCCCCAAACCCCGACGCCCCGCAAACCCAAACTCTCCAAACGTGCGCAAAGTTACACTTTAGCCACGAAGCTCGGGGTTCATATGGGGGTCTGTCTCTGAAGCCAAGCTTGCAATTTCCTCAGAAAGTAACACACACCACAGTACCCATTATCTGTCAAAGCGACTCCACAAACACCACCAGCCATTATCACCCGGAGCTTTCTATTGTTCAAGAGAACCATGCGGAACGCACATGCTCAAACGTGGTAGTTGCCTTGCAGTCAGGACGGGCAGGAGGGTGTGTGTGCGTGCGTGTGTGTGTGTGTGTGTGTGTGTGTGTGTGTGTGTGTGTGTTGGGGTGGGAGTGAGGGGGGGAGGGGAGGTGAGACGTGGTCCCTTGACGACAACGTCTCTTTGTTTACCCTGCCTTCCCTCCCTCCCTCCTTCCTTCCTTCCTTCCATCCTTCCTTTCCTGTCATCAGACGTGACAGTATAAAAAGTTAAATGAATAATAACGATTGATATTGATAACACTAATACTGACACTGGTACAACAACTACAGCACCAACTACTTCTAATGATGATGATGATGATCATGATGATGATGATGATGATAACAACGGCAAGAAGAAGAAGAAGAAGAAGAAGAAGAAGAAGAATACACAAAAAGGACGGTTTGTTGTGGAATACGTACTTAACTGGGAAGGACGTCATGAATAATGGACGCAAAAGTAAGACAGGCAAACACACACACACACACACACACACACACACCAAAAAAACAAACAAACAAACAAAAACAAACCCAACAACAACAATAACAACAACAAACAAAAAAACAACAGCAGACAAACAGACAGACAGACAGACAGACAGACACACACACACACACATAAGTAAACACACACACACATACACACACACAGAGATTAACACACACACACACACACACACACACACACACACACACACACAAGTGAACACACGCACACGCACACAAACAAACAAAGAAATAAACACACACACACACACATAATAAAAAATAAACACACAAACATACAGACACACGCACACACACACACACACACGCACACACACAAACAAACACACACACACACAGACACAGACACACACACACACACACACACACACACATACACCCATCTTTGTCTTTTTTACCAGCCCCCCCCCCCCCCCCCTCCTCAACCCATCCATCACTTTTACACAAAACCAAGTCACATAAATGACCGACTGTGGTTTACTGTTGTCGACCAAAGGAAAAAAAAAAAAAACAAATGGAGAGAAAGAGAAAACAAACAAACAAACAAAACAAACCCCACCACAACAAAGCATCAATTTCTTGTCACTCTAACGCAGCACTCACGAACGAAGAGTATTTTGTGCATGCGGGTTGCCGAACGGTCTCCATGACGACGGCACGCCTACCCCTCTCTGTTAAAGAGGTGATTAGACAATTACGTCAATCACTGGAGAGAAACTGAACGCACACATCATGAATCGCACACAAAGTTCGTGCGCGCGTGCACACACACACACACACACACACACACACACACACACACACACAAAACATACAAAAAGCATACACACACGTGTACGTATGCGCGCGCACACATACACTCATACACGCACACACACACACACACACGCACGTATGCGCGCACACGAACACTCATGCACACATGCGCACGCGCGCGCGCACACACACACACACATGGCTAGATGGCTTGATCTAAAAAAAGCATTTGTTGTTTATTAAATTACCACCTTGAAATAAAAAACTTGACTTTGATTTGACACACTCGCACACTGTGATCAATAACCTCACCATCAACAGGTTTGGGTGGGGTTTTTTTTCGTGTGTGTTTTTTTTTGTGTTTTTTGTTGTTGTTTTTTTGTTTTTTTGTCAAGGCATGCGTGTCATCCACACTGTCGACAAACCGGACATTTGCAATAATCAGGTGAGGGTAAAGCGAACATTATGTAAAGCGGATCTTTTTTGACAGGGCTGCGAGTAGCGGCCCCTCAACATAACGTCATGTGATCAGCATGCTTGACGTTAGACATCAGTGTGTCTGTCTGTCTCTCTGTCTGTATGTATGTATGTATGAATGTATGTATATGTATGTATGTATTTGTATGTGTATGCATTACTCTTTTTGTCACAACAAATTTCTCTGCGTGAAATTCTGGCTGCTCTCCCCAGGGAGAGCGCGTTGCTACACGGACAGCGCCACCCTTTTTCTTTTTCTTTTTTCTTTTTTTCTGCCAGCAATTCTATTTCTGTATCTGTAGAACACGTCGCTGTCGCCAAGATTTATGGCATTATCGCGACGGGTGGGGGTGTGCGCAGCTTAGCAGGTTCACTGTTGAGATGTTGTTAGTCTTTTAAAGCTCTCAAGAGTTGGTGCTCTCACGATGCTTTCTTCCAGTTAGTTCCAGTCTCTTACTGTACTGACAAAGAATGACTGTTGGTACTGCTCTGTCTGACATCTGCTGACTTGGAACGTTCTCGTGTTGTTTCTTACATAATAAGAGATCGCGACTGGTGGTATCGTACTGGTCGCCAGATGTTCGTGACCTTATGAGTCGTCCTGGTTTGTGTGGAGTTAAATACTGAGCAGGTGGTATGGCCGGTACCATCCCCTCAACCACCTTGTAGAGGAAGATGAGGCGTAGATCATATCTTCGCTGTGAAGCATCTTGGTGATGGAGTCGGGTGTTCTGGATTTATATTCGCCGGCTATGAACCGGGCAGATAGGCGCTGCACTTTTCCGAGTTTGTCAATGTCCTGTTTGAGGTAGGGACTCCGTATGATAGAGCCATATTCGAGGGCTGGTCTGATGAGAGATAGATAGGCATTCTTCTTGCATTGGAGGGGGCAGAAATGCGGGTTTCTCCTGAGGAAGCCAAAGGTACTGTGTGCTTTCTTGCAGGTGTGAGCAATGTGGGTGCTCCATTTCAGGTCATCGGAGAGTTGAATACCTAGGTAGGGGTTTGTGTGGACGTGCTGAAGGGGAGTGTTGTATAGGGAGTAGATATGGCTGGTTGACTGCTGCATACTGAGGATGTAGCACTTGTTCGGGTTAAACTTCATACCCCATACTCTGAATCCAGGACGATCATTAAGGCCAAGCTGCAGAACACGTGGAAGCAGCAGCATCCATGCCACAACAGAGCAGACCCGTACTACCTACTGACTCGTCGACAGCAGGTAGCCATTTTCAGGCTCAGGACAGGCCACAACCGCCTGAAACACCACCTATACACGAAACTCCGTATCTATCGGCGACACAGAGCAGTGCCCCTGCAGAACAGGCAGCCAGACAACAGAACATCTGCTGCAGTCCTGCCCGTTCCACCAAGCGCTCCGAGAGAAAACCTGGCCCGACCCAATCCCAGCGGCCCGGAAGCTCTACGGAGGACTGGATGACCTGCGGCGTACTGCCGCCTTTGTCGAGGAGACGGGGGAATCCATCTGATAAATGACGAACGAGACAACATACCCCAGTCAGTGGCCCAGGTTTCTAGTTGATTGAGGTCCTCTTGAAGCTGAATGTGGTCTTGTAGGGAGTTGATCTGGCGGTAAAGGAGGCAGTCGTCATCAAACAGGCGTACCTGGGACTTCACTCTGTCCGGGAGGTCGTTGATGTGGCACAGGAAGAGGAGCAGGCCCAACACTGTTCCTTGAGGTACTCCGGAATCCACCGAGGTTTCTTCGGATGTGACGCCCTCTATCACGACGGCCATCTTCCTGCGCTGGAGAAAGTTTGTTTTCCTACCGTATGTATGTATGTATGTATGTATGTATGTATGTATGTATGTATGTGTGTGTGTGTGTGTGTGTGTGTGTGTGTGTGTGTGTGTGTGTGTGTGTGTGTGAATGTATGCTTGTATGTATGTATGTATGCATGTGTGTCTGTAGGTATGTGTGTATGTCTGTATTTCTGCCTGTCTGTATGTATAATGAATGTATGTATGTATCTATGAGTAATGTGTTTTCTCTATTGTTTTATCCGTCTTTTTGCATTTGTTTGTGTTTATCGTTTCGTTAGGTTGCTGTCTTCTTTTTTTTCTTTTTTTCATAAACAACTCCTGTTTGAAAAACATCGTGTCTCTCTCCGCCTCGGTCTGTTGCTCTGTCTCTTGTCTCTCAGTCTGTCTCTCTTACTCTCCCTCTCTCTGTGTCGATCTGTCTCTCTGTGTGACTGTCTCTGTCTGTCTGTTTTTCTCTCCCTCTCTCTCTGTCGATCTGTCTCTCTGTGTGACTGTCTCTGTCTGTCTGTCTGTCTCTCTTTCTCTCCCTCTCTCTCTGTCGATCTGTCTGTGTGTGTGTCTGTCTCTGTCTGTCTGTCTCCCTTTCTCTCCCTCTCTCTCTGTCCATCTGTCTGTGTGTCTGTCTCTGTCTGCCTGTCTTTCTCTCCCTCTCTCTGTGTCGATCTGTCTCTCTGTGTGTCTGTCTCTGTCTGTCTCTCTTTCTCTCCCTCTCTCTCTGTGTCGATCTGTCTCTCTGTGTGTCTGTCTCTGTGTGTCTGTCTTTCTCTTCCTCTGTCTGTCTGTCTGTCTCTTCTTTCTTCTTTCTCTTTCTAAGTAATATAATTATATGCATGTACTTATGCTGTTCATCTTTTTGTTGTTGTTGACATAATTTGAAATTCATTCATGTAATGTTATGCTTTTGTATTGAGTACTATGTTATATTTGTGTTTCCTTTTCATGAGATGAGCTCAGATGGAAACAAGCCATTTGTGCTTATTCCTGTTTCCCTCAATCAAAAAACAAAACAAAAAACCCCACAAAAAACAACAACAACAACAACAAAATCGTTCTCTCTCTCTCTCTCTCTCTCTCTCTCTCTCTCTCTCTCTCTCTCTCTCTGTGTGTGTGTGTGTGTGTGTGTGTGTGTGTGTGTGTGTGTGTGTGTCCAGTGGCCATAATTCCATGATCCATCAGTAAGGGGCTCTGGTCTTATCTGAATAAAACATTCGTTCGTTTGTTTGTTCGTTCGTTCGTTCGTTCGTTCGTTCGTTCGTTCGTTCTCTCTCCAGTGGAGAAAACAACAACAACAACAACAACAAAACGACAAAAACCCAGAAGCAAGAAGAACTTATTGCCCCTGTCAGTCATGATGTGAGGTCCCGACGTTCTTCAAGGAAATGGCTTTGATGTCTGCAGCATATTCTTCAACACACTTACCGAGGAAATTGAATGGTGCGTGTTCATAGGAGCACGGCAGGTATTTGTAAAGGAGATGGGGGTGGGGTGGAGGTGGGGGTGCGGGGTTTGAAACATGAAAGGTGGATAAGAAACTTTAGGCAAGTAAACACACACAGAGACACACAGATACACAGATACACACACACACACACACACACACACACACACACACACACACACACTCACACACACACACACACACACACACACACACACACACACACACACACACACACACACACACACACACACACACACACACACACCCGTCTAATAACACTTCTAGTGAATAGACGTTAACTGAAGATCTCTCTCTCTCTCTCTCTCACACACACACACACACACACACACACACACACACACACACAGACGGATTTAAAAAGATAGGGAACTGATCCATTAAAACAGGTGCAGTAGCACAAATGTGATTATGATCTAAACCAGGTTACTTCAGCAGTTGAATAATTTTACCAGGTAAACAAGTTCACGGTGGATCAACCTAAACCAGCATACCTCATTTTTTAAAGAAATTATTTTTACAATCCCCACGCCAGCAACATCTTTCAAAAACACACAAATGCCCAGGAGAAAATCACTCACAATAGCGTTCCGTAGCAATTAGGGGGGGAGTGATGGCCTAGAGGTAACGCGTCCGCCTAGGAAGCGAGAGAACCTGAGCGCACTGGTTCGAATCCCGGCACAGTCACCAGTATCCCCCCCCCGGCCCCCCTCCACTAGACGTTGAGTGGTAGTATGGGCACTAGTCATCCGGATGAGACGATAAACTGAGGTCCCGTGTGCAGCATGCATTTAGCGCACGTAAAAGAACCCACGGCAACAAAAAGGTTGTCCCTGGCAAAATTCTATAGAAAATTCCACTTTTATAGGAAAACAAATAAAAAACAAATAAAAAATACTGCAGGCAGGAAAAGAATATAAATAAAATGGGTGGCGCTCTCAGTGTAGCGACCCGCTTTCCCTGGGGAGAGCAGCCGGAATTTCACACAGGGAAATCTGTTGTGACAAAAAAGAATAACACAACAACACAACACAATACTGATGACAAGCGGGGACCAAAATTAACACAGAAAAACCCCCACCTCATAGCAATTCACGGGTCAAGCTTGAGGGAGGAAAGGCCTGGCAAGCCATGGATTGCTGTTGTAGTAGGCCCTTTTGTTTCAGAAGACATTGTACAGCGTACAGATTCACTATGCCCTTTTGTAAGATGTATACCACCCTGTGTTTCATTGAAGGCCAACGCTTACTGAACTTTGGCTTTCAGTACTCCCCTCTCTCTCTGTCTGTCTCTCCCATTTTCATTCGTTTATTCTAATGTTCATTTTGCAACGGAAGTATGTTGATGCATTCACGCTTGTCATACGGACCTCATGGCGAATGACATTAAAGGGTTAAAGCGTCAAGCGTCTGTCTCTGTCTCTCTCTGTCTCTTTCTCTTTCCCTCACTCTTTCTCTCTCTGTCTCAGTTTCTCTCTCTCTTTCTCTCTCTGTCTCTTTATCTCTCCCTCACCCTCTTTCTCTCTCTGTCTCTCAGTTTCTCTTTCTCTCTTTCTCTCTCTGTCTCTTTCTCTCTCTCCTCACTCTTTCTCTCTCTGTCTCTTTCTCTCTCTCCCTCACTCTTTCTTCTCTGTCTCTCAGTTTCTCTTTCTCTATCTCTCTCTCGCTCTGACTCTCTCTCTCTCTCTCTGTCACTGTCTCAGTCTCTCTCTGTCTCTCTCTCTCTCCCTCTTTTTCTTCCTTACTTCCAGTGAGGCAAGGTGACTCTTTCAAGCTGGAAGCCGGGAACGAACGCCAATGGAGTTTTACAGTTATTTTCCTCTAAAAAAAACTATAATATATGATTATAATTATACACGGCTCTCTACGGCTCTTATATAAAGAGCTTTTGATTCAAGCAGCGGGCTTCTGGCGCTGGTCTGTCGGAGTCTCCAGCATTCCTCGCTTCTCTGGCATCACTGGGTGGTGATGATGGTGATGGTGACGGTGATGGTGAGGACTACTACCCCCCCCCCCCCCCCACCCAACCCCTCCCTGCAAGAGAATCCACCCACCGCGCCTCCCCGTTCTCACTGAAGTTTCCCCGTGCACACACGCACACATACGCACACACACACACACACATTATGCGCGCGCGCGCACACACACGCACACACATACGCGCACACGCACACAGAGTCAAACACAGACACACACACACATAAACACACACACAAGAAAACAAAGAACAAACAAACAAAAAACAACAACAAACAAACACATACACGGACAGACAGACAGACAGACAGATAGACAGGCACAGACAGAGACAGAGACACACAGACACACACAGACACAGATACAGACACAGACACACACACTCATACACACACACACACACACACACACACACACACACACACACACACACACACACACGAAACCAAAACAAAACAAAAAACCCACACAAACACATACACTGACAGACACACAGACAGACAGACAGACAGACACACACACACACACACACACACACACCACCACCACCACCATCACCACCACAACCCTCAGCCTAAAAAAAACACAAAAAAACCACGTGGCACCAAAAGCACCACATCACACCACAACACCCAACCGCTCCTTTCAGGTCTGTGAGCAAGACGAAAGACTCGTTGCCTTCAGTTGCAATTTGGCGCGGCATGGATCCTGGGCAGGGGGTGTGGGGTGGGGGGTTAAGGAGGAGGAGGAAGGGGTGTGTATGTGTGTGTGTGTAGGGGGTGTGGGGGGGTGGGGGAGGCGATGAGTAGAAGGGGGGGGGGGGGGGAGGTGCACAGACCGAAGCTCCACCATTTAACAAGCGTGGCGGCAAGCTTCACATCCCCCCCCCCCCCCCCCCCCGACCCCCAAACCTCCCCCTCCCCGCCCCCAATCCACACAATCCTGACGGAAGTCTCCTCACTCCTCGCGCTTCCGTCTCCTCCTCCTCCTCCTCCTCTTCCTCCTCCTCCACCACCTCCTCATCGTGCACCACCAACCACCCCACGTGCAAAACGGCCAGGCGCCGCCACTGTCGCCGTCACGCTCAAGGCGCGCAACTCGTATCGTGGCGTCGCCCGTTTCCTGCAAGTTTTATGAATGGCCTCCCCTCGCCCATTTTAGCACTGCCTTGTAGTCAGTGCGCGAGGCTTTGCAGCTTGCAGAGCGAGAGAGAGAGAGAGAGAGAGAGGCTTCCGAGCCAGAAGTGTTGAGCTGGGAATGGGGCTCCTCCCTGCTGAGATCCTAGCCCTGGGGGTGGGTCTGGGACATATCGGATAAACGGATGTGACGTGGTTGGCTGGAAGGTAGGGGGCCGGGGGGGAGGGGAGGGGGAGTTGGGGGGGGGGCGTGGGGGGGGGGCTGAGGGGTGAATGGTAGTGGTGGTGAGGGTGAGGAGGGGGAAGGGTAGGGGGTGTGAGGTGGGATGGGGGTTATGTGGACTTGCCGACAGTGCCTATGATGATGAGGATGATGATAGCGCTGTCGGCGAGGTTGTGTCATTATTATTGGAGCGGTTTCTGTGCGTAGTGAGGCTTTCAAGGGTGTGTTTGTGGGTGGGTGGTGTGGGTAGTGGTGATGGTGGTGGTGATGATGATGAGCTCTTCTTCTTCTTCTTCTTCTTCAGTTCTTTCGTTGGAAGCGGATGTTCTCATCTCCTTATTTCGATTTCCAGCTGCGTTGGCTCTTCTTCTTTTCCTGGTCTTTCCCTCCTTCATGGCGTTCCTCCGCTGAGGGTTATATTACTGCCTCCTCTCGGCACTCTGGATTTGGGATTTGCTCTCCACCCTCTTCTGTCTGTTTCTGTCTCTGTCTGTCTCTGTCTTTGTCTCTCTGTCTCTGTCTGTCTCTGTCTTTCTCTATCTCTCTCCATGTCTCTGTAGCTCTCTCTGTGTCTCTGTCTCTGTCTGTCTCTTTGACTCTCTCTCTCTATCTATCTGTCTGTCTGTGTCTTTCTCTCTCTCTGTCTGTCTCTCCCCTCTCTGTCTCTCTCTCTCTCTCTCTGACTCTCTCTCTCTCTGTGTCTGTCGCTGTCTTTTTCTCTCTGTCTCTGTCCGTCTGTCTGTCTGTCTCTCTCTCTCCTGTTCCTCTCTCCCCACCACGACATCAGTATCTTCTCTCTTCTTCTCCTTCCTTCCTTCCTTCCTTCCTACAACTCTTTTTCTACTCCCCCCCCCCTTCCCCCGTCCCTCCATCCATCCATTTTCAATCCTGGGGTACGTTCACCTCAATGTTGCTTGCTCGTATGCTTAGCTTAACCCCCCTCCCCCACCCCTACCCCCCGCCCCCCCCCCACCCCCACCCCACCCATCCTCAATTCTACCCGTGTCCTCTACACCTGTCCCCTCTTCTGATGTTCGGTCCAGCCTGGAAATCTCTCCAAGTCTCTTAAAGTACAGAACCAAGTGTTTAATCATCGTCTGCTTTTTTCCACACACTCAAAGAGCATTGACTACTTTTTTGAAAAATCATGCGAAGTTATTGAAAACAAGTTCGTTCGTTTTGATTCTTGTGGTTGTTACTATTATTTGTTGCTGTTGCTGTTGATGGTGTTTATGCTTGTCTTTTTCTTGTTCTTCTTCTTCTTCTGTTTCGTTAATTGTGCAGAATTGTAAAAAAAAAAAAAAAAAAAAAAAAAAGAAAAAAAGGAAAAAAAAAAGCCTTTCTTGTGCCTAATTCTTTACCCATGAAAGATTCAATCAGTCAGTCAATCAATCAATCTTCTTCTTCCACTTCCTGTTCTTGTTCTTGTCCTCCTCTTTGTTCTTCTTTTTCTTCTTCTTCTTCTCATCCTCTTTCTTGCTCCTTGCAACAAGCAAGAGGAATTCTTCTCTGTTTCGTTTTTTTTTTTTTAATCATCATTTTGTTCCTTCCGCCTTTCTTTTCCTGTTTCTCTACGAATGACTCTCTTTCTTGGATATAATTCCAATGGCACCCAGCTGCTCTATTCAGATGGTTTATATATACTCACAATAAACACGTCCAATGGCACCCAGCTGCTCTATTCCAATGGTTTATATATACTCACAATAAACACGTTCAATGGCACCCAGCTGTTCTATTCCAATGGTTTATATATACTCACAATAAACATGTTCAATGGCACCCAACTGCTCTCTTCAGATGGTTTATATATACTCACAATAAACACGTTCAATGGCAACCAACTGTTCTATTCCAATGGTTTATATATACTCACAATAAACAGGTTCAATGGCACCCAACTGCTCTATTCCAATGGTTTATATATACTCACAATAAACACGTTCAATGGCACCCAACTGTTCTATTCCAATGGTTTATATATACTCACAATAAACACGTTCAATGGCAACCAACTGCTCTATTCAGATGGTTTATATATACTCACAATAAACACGTTCAATGGCACCCAACTGTTCTATTCCAATGGTTTATATATACTCACAATAAACACGTTCAATAGCACCCAACTGTTCTATTCCAATGGTTTATATATACTCACAATAAACACGTTCAATGGCACCCAACTGCTCTATTCAGATGGTTTATATATACTCACAATAAACACGTTCAATGGCACCCAACTGCTCTATTCCAATGATTTATATATACTCACAATAAACACGTTCAATGGCACCCAACTGTTCTATTCCAATGGTTTATATATACTCACAATAAACATGTTCAATGGCACCCAACTGTTCTATTCCAATGGTTTATATATACTCACAATAAACACGCTCAATGGCACCAAACTGCTGTATTCCAATGGTTTATATATACTCACAATAAACATGTTCAATGGCACCCAACTGCTCTATTCCAATGGTTTATATATATACTCACAATAAACACGTTCAATGGCACCCAACTGTTCTATTCCAATGGTTTATATATACTCACAATAAACATGTTCAATGGCACCCAACTGCTCTATTCCAATGGTTTATATATACTCACAATAAACACGTTCAATGGCACCCAACTGCTCTATTCCAATGGTTTATATATACTCACAATAAACACGTTCAATGGCACCCAACTGCTCTATTCCAATGGTTTATATATACTCACAATAAACACGTTCAAGGGCACCCAACTGTTCTATTCTAATGGTTTATATATACTCACAATAAACACGTTCAATGGCACCCAACTGCTCTATTCCAATGGTTTATATATACTCACAATAAACACGTTCAATGGCACCCAACTGCTCTATTCCAATGCTTTATATATACTCACAATAAACAGGTTCAATGGCACCCAACTGCTCTATTCCAATGTTTTATATATACTCAATGTTTTATATATGAACACGTTCAATAGCACCCAACTGTTCTATTCCAATGGTTTATATATACTCACAATAAACACGTTCAATGGCACCCAACTGTTCTATTCCAATGGTTTATATATACTCACAATAAACACGTTCAATGGCACCCAATTGTTCTATTCCAATGGTTTATATATACTCACAATAAACATGTTCAGTGGCACCCAATTGTTCTATTCCAATGGTTTATATATACTCACAATAAACACGTTCAATGGCACCCAACTGTTCTATTCCAATGGTTTATATATACTCACAATAAACATGTTCAATGGCACCCAACTGTTCTATTCCAATGGTATATATATATACTCACAATAAACATGTTCAATGGCACACAACTGCTCCATTCCAATGTTTTATATATACTCACAATAAACATGTTCAATGGCACCCAACTGCTCTATTCCAATGGTTTATATATACTCACAATAAACACGTTCAATGGCACCCAACTGCTCTATTCCAATGGTTTATATATACTCACAATAAACACGTTCAATGGCACCCAACTGCTCTATTCCAATGTTTATTTATATATACTCACAATGAACAGGCTACGAAAAAAGAAAAAAAGAAAAAAAAAAGAACTTCTGTATGATTTGTTTGTCTTAAACACTTTCTCTCGTTTAATTCTTCTTCTTGGTTCGTGGGCTGCAACTCCCACGTTCACTCGTATGTACACGAGTGGGCTTTTACGTGTACGACCGTTTTTACACCGCCATGTTGACAGCCATACTCCGTTTTCGGGGGGTTGAATGTTGGGTGTGTTCTTGTTTCCATAACCCACCGAACGCTGACATGGATTACAGGATCTTCAACGTGCGAATTTGATCTTCAGCTTCCTGAACACAGATGAAAGGGGTTCAGGCACTAGCAGGTCTGCACATATGTTGACCTGGAAGATCGGAAAAATCTCCACCCTTTACCCACCAGGCGCCGTTACCGAGATTCGAACCCGGAACCTTCAGATTGAAAGTCCAACGCTTTGACCACTCGGCTATTGCGCCCGTATCTCGTTGGATTTGTTTGTTATCTGATTTTTTCCCTTTTTGTTTTCTTTTCTTTCTCCTTTCTGTTTATAATCTTCCTTTTTGATGTCTTCAATTTCTCATTCCCTGTAATGTCGAAATAATCATCCATTCTTTCAGCTCCAATTTCTCGAGGAGGCGTCACTGCGTTCGGACGAATCCGTATACGCTGCTACACAACACATCTGCCGAGCAGACGCCTGACAACAGCAGCATAACCCAACGTGCTTGTCAGGCCTTGAGTGCATGCGTATATATTAGTGTACATATCGGAGTGGATTTCTTCTTACAGAATTTTGCCACAGGGCAACAGTCCCGTTGCCATGGGTCCTTTTCCAGTGCGCCAAACGCGTGCTGCACACGAAATCTCTCTCATCCCATTGACTGGACGATCAGTTGGGTTTTCCAGTCATTTTTTGGGAGAAAGGGCGAGGGCGGGATTTGAACCCGGGTACTCTACGGACACTGTATCGGCAGATAAGCGTCTTAACTCTCTCCATACGAACGGCGAAAGAGACGACGTTAACAGCGTTTCACCCCAATCACCACCATCAAAATATTGCAAGCGGAAGGCCCTTATACTGAAGAGGTGAATGTTGACAAAGGATACCACAATTCTGACGACGGAAGCTAAAGGTTGGGTCATTCAGACACCCACTGGACATCCGAGGGGCTTGTGTAGAGGAGAAGAGAGGACTGGCCGTACTGAGTGAGTTAAAGCGTTAGACTTTCAATCCGAGGGTCCCGAGTTCGAATCTCGTTAACGGCGCCTGGTGGGTAAAGGGTGGAGAATTTTCCGACCTCCCAGGTCAACATATGTGCAGACCTGCTTGTGCCTGAACTCCCTTCGTGTGTATACACACGCAGAAGATCAAATACTCACGTTAAAGATCCTGTAATCCATGTCAGCGTTCGGTGGGTTATGGAAACAAGAACATACCCAGCATGCACACCCCCGAAAACGTAGTGTGGCTGCCTACATGGCGGGGTAAAAACGGCCATACACGTAAAAGCCCACTCGTGTACATACGAGTGAACGTAGGAGTCGCAGCCCACGAACGAATAAGAAGAAGAAGAAGAAGAAGAAGAAGAAGAAGAAGAAGAAGAAGAAGAAGAAGAAACATCATCATCATCATCATCATCTTCTTCTTCTTCTTCTCTCAAGTCTGTGAAGACTCAGTAGGGGTCTCTCACCAACCTCATCCCAGTTAAAAAAAAAAAAAAAAAAAAAGAAAGAAAAAAAGAAGAAAAAAGAATGACTCACTGGGAACAGCCACACCATAATGTTATGAAACAAAAGGACCATTTCCAAAGGGGACACCATACTGCTGCCTCCACACGCCTCCATTAAAGAACGGTTAAACAGCCTGGGATAGCTTCCTCACTTCCTTTCCTCCTCCTCCTTCTTTTTTTCTTCATCTTTTTCTTCTTCTCTCTCTCTCTCTCTCTCTCTCGATCTCCTCTCTCTCTCTCTCTCCCTCTCTCTCTCTCGATCTTCTCTCTCTCTCTCTCTCTCGATCTCCTCTCTCTCTCTCTCGATCTCCTCTCTCTCTCTCGATCTTCTCTCTCTCTCTCTTGATCTCCTCTCTCTGTCTCTCTCTCGATCTCCTCTTTCTCTCTCTCGAACTCCTCTCTCTCTCTCTCTCTCTCTCTCGATCTTCTCTCTCTCTCTCTCTTGATCTCCTCTCTCTCTCTCTCTCGATCTTCTCTCTCTATCTCTCTCTCGATCTCCTCTCTCTCTCGATCTCCTCTCTCTCTCTCTCTCTTGATCTCCTCTCTCTCTCTCTCTCTCGATCTTCTCTCTCTCTCTCTCTCCATGACCTTTCTCTGTCTCTGTCTCTCTCAGTGTCTGTCTGTCTCTCTCTTTCTCTCCCTCTCTCGATCTCCTCTCTCTCTGTGTCTGTCTGTCTGTCTGTCTCTCTCTCTCGATCGCCTCTCTCTGTCTGTCTCTGTCTTTGTCTCTGTCGCTGTCACTCTCTCGATCTCCTCTCTCTCTCTTTTTCATCTCTCTCTCTCTCTCCTCTTTCTCTCCTCTCTCCCCTCTCTCTCCACCCTCTCTCTCTCCTCTCTCTCTTCCCCTCTCTCTCTCTCCCTCTCTCTCATCTTTCTTTCTCCCTCTCTTTCCTCTCTCCCCTCTCTCTCCCTCTCCCCCCTCTCTCATCTCTCTGTGCCCCCCTCTCTCTCCTCTCTCTCTCTTTCTCCCTCCCCCTCTCTTTCTCTCTCTCTCCATCCCCTTCTCTCTCTCTCTCTATCTCTCTCTCTCTCACTCTCTCTCTCTCTTTTCTTCTTCTTCTCCTCACATTTTTCTTTTCCGATCCCAAGGGTCTCCCGTGGAGTTCCAGACACAGTGAGCAATGCCTTGCTTCCTGCACCTTCAGCCTCGCTGGTGCCAAAGCGTCGTCTGCCCGTGCTAAAGTGAGGCATGTTCTCTGTCTCTCTGTTCCCGTGTCCGTCTCTCTGTTTGTCTGTGCCACAAAGGATGAAAGGGGGCAGAATGGTTAAGAGAGTTACCACTCTTGACTATTTGTTAAAAAAAAAGAGAAAAGAATTGACTGTTTTCAATCAGGACTCACATGCAGAACTGGATGCAAGCGATTGCTTTGTGACGTATCGCTC
>NC_134904.1:29158074-29163074 GCF_041734735.1 Babylonia areolata | reverse complement strand
AAACTATTGAACTATGACATAAAGAGGAAAAATATGATCCATAGTGCTGTATCCTGTTCTAAAACCTGCTTGTTGTTCTTGTATCTTACCTTCTCTTTCTGCCCGTTTTGAGAGTCTTCTGTTCAAGATGTTAGTATAGACCTTGCTAACGACACTAGTTAATGCTATTCCTCGGTAATTATTGGGCTGGTCTGCGTCACCTTTCTTGCAAATTGGCACTGTTATCGATTTAGCCCATTCCTTTGGAAATATACCACTGTCGAAAAGCTTATTAAAATAAACAACAAGAAAATCTGTGACCGTAGTATCAGCATATCTCAGCATTTCACCAATTATCTTGTCAGGACCCGAACTTTTCCCAGGCTTGAGCTTACCGATGCTACCAAGAACCTCTTCTCTTGTGATGGCATCAAAGAAGGGAGGTCAGAAGGGTCTGACATGGCTCCGTCATCTTTTTCTGCCTCATGTTCTTCGAACTCTTGCACTGGGGTTAGTTCATTAAATATGTTGTAAAAATGTTGTCTTCAGTTTAACGTCTTTCGACTTGAAGTGATATTAGACGGAGAAAAAAACACAAAAAACCGTGGGGGTAGGGGCTGTGAGAGGGGGAGGGGTAAAAGTGTGTGTATGTGTGGAGGGTGAATAGGGAAAGACAACACTAGGAAAAATGGAAACGTTATAAACGCCAACATCAAACAACTATAACATCTATAACAAATGTCCTATAGGACTATGCAGCAAACCTTCTGCAATAACAAATAACATATTGGAATTGTTAATAACACATTCAAAAGAACTTTTGGTGAAGTCTGGCAAAAAACATTTTAGATTCTGACATTCGAATATTACATGGTTGCTAGAAATATGTTCTCCACATGTGCATCTGACATCTTTGCTGAACTTTGTTATAAAAGCGTTCAGTTTTATCCTGTTTGATAATGTCTGAATCTGCCTTAATCTTATTGAATTACTGAATTACTATATGTTGTAAAAATGTTTGCGCCACTGTTCAATAGAAATAGTGTTGTATTTTGCAGATTTTCTGTTCACTGACCGAATTGTTTGCCAGAAAAGTTTGGGATCATTGATTGATTGTTTTCATTTTGCTACAATAGCTTGATCATACCCGCCTTTTTTCCTCTTTAACAGCAGTTTGTATTCTTTTCTTTCAGTCTTCTTTCTTCTTCCTCGTTCACCTCCCATTAGATGAGCAGCCCGGTGTCTTCGATAAAGGCTGCCGTCCGTCGCAGCTCCTCCAGGGTGCCGTACAGCTTGGCTTCCACTGCTGTCGGTGTTGGCCAGTACTTCCACCTAGATGCTGCATGCGTCGTACAGTCTGGCACTCAGGGCAACTAGGGCTGAAGTGAGATGGTTCTGTTCTTTGCAGCGGCTGTTCTTGAGGGCTTGGAACACGGAGAGAGCGTCTGAGAACACCACCACCTGCCCTGTTGTTATTCTTTCAGTGACATATGCTATTCTCTTTTCTTCATGTGTATTCTTAGAGCGGTTAAATTTCCACAGCACCCCCTCCCCCCCCTCACTCTTCTTCTTCTTCTGAGCACATTCTGCATCGAACCAGTCATTCGACCATTTCTTGTTAGCTGTTGTTTTCAACATGCAGACTGCTGCACTGCACAGCGCTTTCATGAATATATCTATTGAAGCATCGATAACTGTGGCTTGTGTTGTGATAGCATTCTGCATGTTTTGCATGAAATCATGTGAATGAAGTTCACTATGGAAAGTGTGCAAGATAAGAACTCCTCGGACCAGACACACCGGTCCTCGGTAACCGATGGACAGTCAACAATTTGCTCTCCTTTGTGCCATTGAAATTCTACAGGTAAGTGCCATGAATCAATGCGGTCACTGACACTCAAATTGCAAAACTCTTTAGAAAACATATCCATGGACATAATAACGTAATCTATTACACTAGAACCGTGGGGAGATACATACGTAAAGTTCTCACTAGAATCATCACCACGACAACCATTCACTATTAATAATGCAGTCGAACATGGAACACAGGTTCAATAGCGATTGTCCAAAATTATTCACAATGCTGTCCTTCGACTTTCTGCTAATGTCACCCTCATCATTTTCTTCATCATCATATTCAGAAGTAAAATTTATCATGGTCTCATTTCTGGAGAGCTCAGATCCAGTTCTAGCATTAAGATCACCCATGATGATGAACGTATGTAAATCTTTGCTTTATATTGCATGCAGTATATTTTCTTCTGGATTAATCATCCTTCTTCTTCTTCTGCGTTCGTGGGCTTCAACTCCCACGTTCACTCGTATATACGCGAGTGGGCTTTTTACGTGTATGACCGTTTTTACCCCGCCATGTAGGCAGCCATACTCCGCTTTCGGGGGTGTGCATGCTGGGTATGTTCTTGTTTCCATAACCCACCGAACGCTGACATGGATTACAGGATCTTTAACGTGCGTATTTGATCTTACGCTTGCGTATACACACGAAGGGGGTTCAGGCACTGGCAGGTCTGCACATATGTTGACCTGGGAGATCGTAAAAATCTCCACCCTTTACCCACCAGGCGCCGTCACCGTGATTCGAACCCGGGACCCTCAGATCGAAAGTCCAATGCTTTAACCATTCGGCTATGGCGCCCGTCAGATTAATCATCCCATCTTTAGTGTTCATTGAATCATACAAGGGACCTTTTTCTGGCACAATGTAGCATGCAATCAACAGCACATCTTTTTCACAGTTAAATACAGACTTGTTAATTTTGACAACCACTGTGTTCTCACAAATAATATTTACAGCCGAAACAAATACAGATAAAGATTGTTGTATGAGCAGCAAAACGCCACCCAAATTTCGACCATGATGTGACTTCTTTCTTGCTGAAGCAGCGAATTTCATGGATTCTGGAAAAATGCCATTGAGAGAGAGAGAGAGAAAGAGAGAGAGAGAGATGGGAGCAGAGAGAGGCAGACAGACAGAGAGACTGTGGAAGAGAGAAAGAGATAGAGAGGGAGAGATACATAGACAGAGACAAAGACAGAGACAGACACAGACCACAGACATACAGACATAAAAACAGACACACAGGCAGACACACAGACAAGAGAAAGACAGAAAGAGAAACACACACACACACACACACACACACACACACACACACACACACACACACACACACAGAGCGGCGACACACACAAGTTTGCACTGTTGAACTGACAATAAACTTGAAGGGCATCAGTTTGAATGCCGTACGAATATCTTGCAAAGCTCTTTCGCGTCAGCTCCCATGGATGTTCTGCTGTGTATTCTGCCAGTGCCGCGTGTCTTCAGGGTGATTTAGATTCCTGTCAGCATGCCAGACATCACAGCAAAGACAGTATTCAAAGAAAGAAAGACAGGAAGGAAGGAAGGAAGGAAGAAAGGAAGGGAAAAGAAGAAGAAGAAGAAGGATAAAAGGAGGAGGAGGAGAAGAAGGAGGAGGAGGAGGAGGACGAGAAGAAGAAGAGGAGGAGGAGGAGGAGAAAAGAAAGAAGAAGAAGGAAAAGGAGGAGGAGGAGGAAGAGAAGAAGAAGAAGATGAAGAAGAAGAGGAGGAGGACGAGGAGGAGGACGAGGAGGAGGAGGAGAAGAAGAAGAAGAAGAAGAAGAAGAAGAAGAAGAAGAAGAAGAAGATGAGGAGGAGGAGGAGAAGAAGTAGAAGGAGGAGAAGAAGAAGAAGAATGATTGATTGAATCTTTAATGGGTAAAGAATTAGGCGCAGAAAGGCCTGTTTAAAATTCTGCCCATTCAACCACACAAAACAAAAATAAAGAACGACCCAAAACATGGAAATAAAGAAACGAAATGAAATAAAATAAAACAATAAGAACGACGAATAAGAAAAGTAACTGGAATAGTCTACTGAAAGTAACAAAGCAATGAAAAGAACAATTGGTACATTATCGCGTACGTACACACACACACACACACACACACACACACACACGCACGCACGCACGCACGCACACGCACACACACACACACACACACACACACACACACACACACACACACACACACTGTCAGCAGTTACGTACCTTCTTGCCCAAGTATTTCAAAGAGAATAATAATTCAGCAGATGATTTTTGTAAAGTTATTTCTGACGAGGTTCTAATGGTCGAACTTTCACAGGCATTAGTTCATAGCCCTATTTCTACATTCCTTTAATGCACTTCAGAATAGTGTTAATGGTTTCTGATTATTATCATTATTATCATTGAATTGTTACTGTTAAATGTAATTGCATGTTAGTTATACATTTTACGGTAGTTTTCTAGTTTACCTTTTTTTTCTGTTTTCCTCTTTCCTGCCCCCTCCCCCCCTCTTCCCCCCATGCCCCCCCCCCCCCCCCATCCTCACCCCCTTTTTTAATATTATTTTTAACGTCTAATATCACTGATAGTGAAAAGACGCTAAACTAAAGAACGAACACACAAGAAGAAGACTAATATCACTTACAGTGAAAAGACGTTAAACTAATGAACGAACGAACGAACAAGAAGAAGAAGAAGAAGAAGAAGAAGAAGAAGAAGCATACATAACAGTAATAGTAGAAGCAGCAGCATAACTAAGAGGAATGGCAGAGGCAGCAGCCAAAGTAATAGGAATAATAGATGCAGCAGCAGCAGCAGCAGCGGCAGCAAAAAAAATAGTCACAGCACCAAAGGAGACTGGGTCTAGAATTTCAGTGACAGAACGGAGGACAGACAGACCGACAGACAGACCGACCGACAGACAGACAGACCGACAGACAGACAGACCGACAGACAGACAGACACATACAGACAGACCGACAGACAGACAGACCGACAGACAGGCAGACTGACAGACAGGCCGACAGACCGACAGGTCGACAGACCAGACAGACAGACAGACCAGATCAGACAGACAGACAGATAGACCAGATAGACCGACAGATCGACAGACCAGACAGACAGACAGACTAATGTGACGGACGAACACCA
>NC_134904.1:29143074-29148074 GCF_041734735.1 Babylonia areolata | reverse complement strand
AGCTGAAATTTGGGGATTGTAACTTGGGCAAGACGGAGAGAGTACATATTTTTGCAGTAAAACGATTTCTAGGTGTTCCAGCACATGCCTCAAACAAAGTTCTGTATGGTGAAACTGGGAGGTATCGTTTGTATGTGAAAACATACAGTATATTAAGTATTAGCTTAAACTGTTGAAACTGCCCCAGGGCAGACTTTGTAAACAGTCATATGATATGATGTTATCCCAGATAGAGAAAAGAACAGAAAATTGCGCGGCTTGTGTAAGAAACATTTTGTCAGAAAATGGATTTACGATTGTGTTGATGGGTCAAGGTGTGGGGTATGAGCAAACTTTTATTTCAGAATTTAAATCCAGACTGCGTGATATGTTTAAAAAAAAAATGACATTCAAACGCGGAAAATAAGGATAAGTACAGCTGGTTCCATTCATTTAAAGGTATATTTCAAGCTGAAAAATTCCTAACTGTTATTGCGAATAAATGGCACCGTACAATGCTTGCCCAATTTAGATTAATAACTCTTGGCTCTAATGCCAACAAAAAATGGTTTATGCCAGGTACGTCCACAAATTCTCCATGTCCTTTGTGTAACTCCACAGTTGATGATGAATTTCATTTTATGTTTGATTGTAAATCATATGATAATTTGAGAAATAAATGTGTGTTTTTTTAAAAAAGAATTTATAAAAAGAAAGGACCTCATTTTTTCTTCAAAGAAGGAACTTTGTTTTGGTTCATTATTAATTTTGCTGTTACAGTTTCATTCGATAATTATAATGGTTTGCTATAAATTGAAAGTATTTTGATGCATTCACCCATGTCATAAGGACCTCATGGCCAATGACATTAAACTGTCAAAGCGTCAAAAGCGTCTCTCTCTCTCTCACACACACACACACACACACACTCTCTCTCTCTCTCTTTCTCTCTCTCCCTCTCTCTCTCACATACACATACACTTACGTACACACTTTCTTTGTGTTTCTATCTCTCTCTCAGATATGCATGCGCACACATTCTCTCTCTGTCTCTGTGTCTCTGTCTCTGTTTCTCTCTGCCTCTGTGTGTGTGTGTGTCTCTGTCTCTCTCTCCCTCTCCCTCCCACTCACTCTCTCTCTCTCTCCCACACATCTCCCTCCCCCCTCCCAAACCCTCAATCCGCCCTCTCTTCGCTTTCCCAACCCCCCACCTTCACCACCCCTTACCCCTCACCCCCCCCCCCTCCCACACCACCCCTACCCCCACCCTTAACCTTCCCGTTAAGTAGGACATCCATCTGGGTGTCGTGTATGTCACCGGTGTAACAAAGGCTTCAGGGAAGTCCATTAGGAGTTCAGCTCCCACGGACCAGCAGGACATGATGAGCTCATCAGATGTGAGGATGCTGTAGGGGGGGTGTCCTTAGGGGGGTGGTGGAGGGGGGGGGGGGTGACGGGAAGGGGGGGGTGTGTTCGGGGGGAGGGGGGGGAGCGGGGGGGGAGGGGGGGGGGACTGCTGGTGTTGATCTGGTCACTACAGTGTACTAATTGTTCTAGAGCTCTCAGTCAGTGTGTGTGTGTGTGTGTGGGAAGGGGGGGGGGAAGGGGAGGGGGTGTGTGTGGTTGGGGGTGGGGGGTTATGTGTACGTGTGTGTGGGTGGTGGTGGTAGTGGTGGAGAGGAAGTGCGGGGTGATGTGTGTGTGTGTGTGTGTGTGTGTGTGTGTGTGTGTGTGTGTGTGTGTGTGTGTGTGTTTCTTTTTATCACAACAGATTTCTCTGTGTGAAATTCGGGTTGCTACACTACAGCGCCACCCATTTATAAAATAAATTGTGTGTGTGTGTGTGTGTGTGTGTGTGTGTGTGTGTGTGTGTGTGTGTGTGTGTGTGTGTGTGTGTGTGTGTGTGTGTGTGTGTGTGTGTGTGTTATTGTTGTTGTTGTTGATTTGTTTATCTTACTTCACGTCTTTTCACTAAGAATGACACTGGATGGCAGGACAAAAACTTGATAAAAAAAAGGGGGGGATGGGGGTGGGGGATCGGACGGGAAGCTGAAAGGTGGGGGGTGGGGGGTGGGGGTGGGGTTGGTAGGGTTGGATGTGATGAACAGGACACGGAGAAGTTGCCTCTGTGTGTACTGTATGTATAACATTATTATCATTCATTATCATTGTATTGCATAAACACATTTTTGTCACAATAAATTTATGTGTGCTCTCTCTCTCTCTCTCTCTCTCTCTCTCTCTCTCTCTGTGAGAGTGTGTGTGTGTGTGTGTGTTTGTGTGTGTGTGTGTGTGTGTGTGTGTGTGTGTGACTGTGTGTGCGAACGCGCGTGCACGCACGCGTGTGTCTGTAATGATTTCTTAATGCTTTAATATTTTCCAATTATTGAGATTTTTTTTGTTGTATATTGGAAACAAAAAGAAAAACAAACCCTTCGTCTGTAAACACTTCTTCATGGGACTGTGTGATTGGGACAGAACAACAATAACAACAAGAGAGGCAAGGCCTTCAAGACTCACTTGTGATACACAAGTTTAGAGAATACAAAAAATATAAATATAACAGTAAATGCAGTTTGCATATAATTAGGCTTCATTTTTAAAAAAAATTTTGTGCCCATCCCACAGGTGCAATATTGTTTTAAACAAGATGACTAAAACGAACTGAATTTTCCCTATTTTTATGCCAAATTTGGTGTCAACTGACAAAATATTTGCAGAGAAAATGTCAATGTTAAAGTTTACCACGGACACACACACACACACACACACACACACAGACAACCGAACACCGGGTTAAAACATAGACTCACTTTGTTTCCACAAGTGAGTCAATAATCATATATCAAGGCCGGTTTGATTTGGAAACAACAACAACAACTACAACAATCATGGATTGAGGATGGTGTGGCTGGGAATAAAATCTGTATGACAACAGTGACAGCATGGTCACAGGAAAGGATAATTATGTTAAAGGGTTAATACATAGCTTATTTACAAACCGCATGTGATATTTCTGGTATATGTGGTTTCAAAGGCTTCCGTTTTCCGTCTACGCATGAGGGATACTATTTTTCTGTTTACGTGGAAATTAATAATAATAATAAAAAGCTTTGCACATTGTAGAATTATTGCACTTTTCTTCGTATTTCTTAAGGGAACTCTGAAAATGTTTCCTAGCATTCTTCTTCTCCTTCGTTCGCGGGCTGTAACTCCCAAGTTCACTCGTATATTATACGAGTGGGTTTTTACGTGTATGACCGTTTTTACCCCGCCATGTAGGCAGCCATACTCCGTTTTCGAAGGTGTGCATGCTGGGTACGTTCTTGTTTCCATAACCCACCGAACGCTGACATGGATTACAGGATCTTTAACGTACGTATTTGATCTTCTGCGTGCATTTACACACGAAGGAGGTTCAGGCACTAGCAGGTCTGCACGTTTGTTGACCTGGGAGATCGGAAAAATCTCCACCCTTTACCCACCAGTCGCCGTTAGAACCCGGGACCCTTAGATTCAAAGTCCAACGTTTTAAGCACTTGGCTATTGCGCCCGTCTTCCAAGCATTCGAATCTAACTAAAATGTAGTATTTATGTAAAGGAAAGAAAAAGAAATGACCACATGAACTATCTCCGAAAGACTTTGGTCCCTGTTTCTCTGCTCTGTCTAATTTATCACGATGACAAAATGAACAATGAGATGGTATCCAGCAGAAAGTGACTGCGGTGCCTTGCAAATAATAATAATAATAATAATGGTATTTATATAGCGCTGAATCTTGTGCAGAGACAAATCAAAGCGCTTTCGCACCAGTCATTCACACGCATGCATAACTCTAAAACTGGAGAAACTGAAGATAAGGAAGAGGCAGGGAAGGGAGGTTATTTTGGGAAGAGGTGGGTTTTAAGGCCAGACTTGAAAGAGCTGAGTGTGGAGACCTGACGAAGCGAAAGAGGAAGTTCATTCCATTTACAAGGTCCAGAGACAGAGAAAGAACGGCGGCCAACAGTCGAGTGTTTGAATCTGGGTATGCGTAAACAGAGTGGATCCGAAGCCGATCGTAGAGAGCGAGATGGAGTGTAGAGGTGAAGGCAGGTATATCACATAAAGCGATGATTACGTGACTAATGTCGATTACAATTTTCAGATCTTGTCTGTAATTTCTGTGATTGTATTGCATGAAGCACTGACTTCGGTGTACAACACAGAAAAGTATGTTTAAAAAAAAATGACTCGTGTAAAATTAATTAAGAAATTTAAGACCATCGATATAGCAATGAGTTCACCCGTAAAAATGATTTGTTCGTTGGTATGAAATGATTTCTCTAAATTAGATTAGGTATTTAAATACGCAAGACAGCTTTGTTCTCTGCTAATGATCAGTCTGTGGATGATTTCATTTGATTTGTAATATTTGTACTTAGCGCACGTAAACGAATTCACGATAATAATAAAAAATTTAAAAGAAGAAGAAGAAGCAGAAGTTTTCCTTTGCTTTAGATAGCGATATTTACTTACCGCACGTAGAAGAACCCACGGGGGGAAAAAAAAAAAAGAATAAAAATCTAATTTGATAGAAAAACAAATAAACTTGCAGCCAGAAAAAAACAACAACAAAAAAAAACAACAAAAACAAACAAACAAAAAAAAAAAAAAAAAACAAACAAACAACAAAAAAAAAAAAAAAAAAAAAAAAAAAAAACAACAACCAGAGTGGCGCAGCACTGTGGCGATGACCTCTCCCCGGGATAAGCAACCCGATTTCCACGCAGAGAAATCTGTTTTGACATTAACATTAAAAAAAAAAAAATGATAACATAGAAATGATGAATGAATAAATCAATGAATAAATAAATAATTAAATAAACAAACGAATGAATAGATGATAGAAACAACAACAAAAATAACAATAATGATAGTAATAATAATGATAGTAATAATAATGATAGTAATAATAATGATAGTAATAATAATGATAGTAATAATAATAAGACGAAGAAGAAGAAGAATGATGATGATG
>NC_134904.1:29130574-29140574 GCF_041734735.1 Babylonia areolata | reverse complement strand
GAAAAAAGTTTTGTAACATCATCTGACATGCATAATTATGAAGCGTATTATATGTTGGCCAGTAAAAAAAATTATAAAAAAAGTTTATAACATCATCTGACACGCATAATTATGAAACGTATTATATGTTGGCCAGTAAAAAAAAATAAGGAAAAAAAAGTTTTGTAACATCATCTGACATGCATAATTATGAAGCGTATTATATGTTGGCCAGTAAAAAAAGAAAAAAAAAGAAGTTTATAACATCATCTGACACGCATAATTATGAAACGTATTATAATATGTTGGCCAGTAAAAAGAAAAAAGAAAAAAAAGTTTTGTAACATCATCTGACATGCATAATTATGAAGCGTATTATATGTTGGCCAGTAAAAAAAAATAAAATAAAAAAAGAAGTTTATAACATCATCTGACACGCATAATTATGAAACGTATTATATGTTGGCCAGTAAAAAAAAAAAGAAAAGAAAAAGAAGTTTTGTAACATCATCTGACATGCATAATTATGAAACGTATTATATATTGGCCAGTAAAAAATAAATAAATACATAAATAAAGTTTATAACATCATCTGACATGCATAATTATGAAACGTATTATATGTTGGCAAGTAAAAAAATAAAAATAATTAAAAAAAAAAAATCTGCAGCGCGTTGTCTGTGTGTGTCACATGTTTCTTCTTCTTCTTCTTCTTCTGTTGCTGCTGCTCCTACTATGATTATTATCATCACTATCATCATCATCATCGTCATCATCATCATCATCCTTTGTGTTTGTGTCTTGTCCGAGTGGTCAAAGCGTTGGACTTTCAATCTGAGGGTCCCGGGTTCCAATCCCGGTAACGGCGCCTAGTGGGTAAAGGGTGGAGATTTTTCCGATCTCCCAGGTCAACGTATGTGCAGACCTGCTAGTGCCTGAACCCCCTTCGTTGTGTATAGCATGGAGAAGGTCAGATGCGTACGTTTAAAATCCCGTAATCCATGTCAGCGTTCGGTGGGTTATGGAAACAAGAACATACATTGAACACCCTCCCTCCCGAAAACGGAGTATGAATACCTACATGGCAGGATCATACACGTGAAGGTCCACTCTCACATACCAGTGTACGTGAGAGTTGCAGCCCACGAACGCAAAGCAAAGAAGATAAATAAATAAATAAATAAATAAAGGAAGAAATAAATAAATGAAGAAATGAAGAAATAAATAGTTAAATAAATTTCATCAGTGTACGTTCATTTTCTTTGCCACTACCCGCTTTTTACCTATTGATTTACTTATTCATTCATTCATTTATTTATTGAATCATTTATTTATTCATTTATTTATTTGTGATTTTAATGAACTCGAAAGAACTGAATGATTTGATTGTATCATTGTGAATCTTTATGTGCTCGTTTATCAGTTAAGTCATCATTTGCGCAGCTTTCACGTTTTTGCTTTAAAACAAATCTGCTTATTGGTTTTGTGCTTAAGACTTTTACTAACACCAAGGTTTACAACTCCGGCATTGATGCATATCTATCTATCTATCTATCTATCTATCTATCTATCTATCTGTCTGTCGGTTTGTCTGTCTGTCTATCTATCTATCTATCTATCTATCTGTCTGTATGTCTGTCTGTCTGTCTGTCTATGTGTCTGTGCTGTCCGTCTGTCTATAAATTATGCACACACACACACACACACACACACACACACATATATATATATATATATATATAGATAGATAGATAGATATATATAAACCCGATTTAGTTAATCTGGAAAGTTTAGTTTTAGCGTCACGAAGTTACAGTTTAGCTTCGATTGGCGAAAGTCCTCACCGTCAAGTTGCCGTGGGCCAGGGTCTCGTCTCAGCTCAGTGAAGGTGGCGTTAGTCGAGCGTTGGGCAGGGGGGCAGGAAGGAGGGGCGCGGGGGGCAGTTGAGGGCAGAGGGGGGGGGGGGGGCGAGGGGGGCGGAGGGATTCCTAGCCACTGTCACCTGACAGCGGCCACAATTTATTAATCAATAACTGGGCCACTCTGTCAACGACTCTGTCTCCATTTGTCTAACCGAATCGGAGAACTAAAGCACACGCAAAACTGGTTTCTCTTGTTCAGACGAGAAGCAAGATGTGTAATGTATTAAAGGGGACATCATGCTCTGCTTCTCGATATAACCCAACAGAATTAACCCCCTCTCCCTGCTTGTATTTAAGGAATGGGTGATTTATTTATTTATTTATTTAATTTATTTATTTATTTGTTTTTTTTTTTTTTAAAGAAGACGAAGAAGAAGAAGCAGCAGAAGAAGAAGAGGAAGAAGAAGAATGTGACTGCATGGCTCACATAGTTTTGTGCTGAATTCGCACTGGAAGATTGGTTGTGTGTTCAAATAATGAGGACGACTCCTTCCACTTACCTGTCAATGTAGTGGCAGACAAGTCCTCCCCATATTTCTCTCCCTCCCCCCACGCCCCTCAACCCACCACACACACACACACACACACACACACACACACACATGTACAAAATATGTATGCATATTTGTTTTGCGTTGTCTTGTGTCGTGTAAACCTTAAGGCTTCGTGACAACAAAGTGTATTCCACTGTGTTGTGTTACATTGCAGTGTATTGCATTGCATTGCATTTATTTATTTATGTATTTATTTATTTATCTTGTTTTATTTTATGTATTTATTTATTTATTTATTTTTATTATTTTTTTTTTTTCATTTTTTTTCTCAAGGCCTGACTAAGCGCGTTGGGTTACGCTGCTGGTAAGGCATCTGCTTGGCAGATGTGGTGTAGCGTATATGGATTTGACCGAACGCAGTGACGCCTCCATGAGCTACTGATACTGATACTGCATTGCGTTGTATTGAGTTGTATTACAACGCGTTGTATCGTATTGAAATGAATTGTACTGTATTGTGTTGTGTTGTAGTCTGCTCTGTTCTGTTCTTACAGCCTTGCCACAGGTCTTCCTGCCTGCAATGCGATTTGTGGTGTGGTGTGGTGTGGTGTGGTGTGGTGTGGTGTGATGTGCTGTGCTGTGCTGTGCTGAGTTACGTTGCGTTGTGTTGTGCTCTGCTGTGTTGTGCTTGCTTGTGCTGTGATGTGTTGTGCTGAGCTGTGTTTTGTTGTGTTGTGTTGACATCACAAGTGTGTTGTGTTGTGTTGTGCTGTGCTGTGTTGTGCTGCGTTGTTCTGACATCATAAGTGTGTTGTGCTTTGTTCTTTCGCGTTGCTTTTTTTTGTTTTTTTTGTTCACAACATATTTATCTGTGTGAAATCCAGGCGTCTCCTCCTTCTACGCACACACACACACACACACACACACACACACACACACACACACACACACACACACACACACACACAGAAAGAGAGAGAGAGAGAGAGAGAGAGAGAGAGAGAGAGAGAGAGAGAGAGAGAGAGTTCCGAAGAATCCTGCGAATCTACTGGCCCAGTAACATCTCCGATCAACAATCACTCGCCCAGTGCAATCAAGAGAACATGGAGACCCTGTTAATGAGAAGGCGGTAGAAATGGACTGGACACGTCATGCGAAGAAAGCAAGGTCACATCACCTGGGACAGCCCTTCACTGGACACCATGAAGACAGACGCAAGAGAGGAAGGCCAAAGAACGCCTCGTGCAGAACAGAACAGTCCAAGGAGAAGTCAAGACCCTGAAGCACACCTGGAGTCCACATTCAGAGGCTGGCCCAGAACAGACAAGTATGGCGGTTCTTTTTTTTTTTTTTTTTTTTTTTTGCGCACAGTTGACTTCATCAAGATTCTGCGCCTTATGAATATTATTATTATTATTAGTAGTAGTAGTTGTATTTCTAGTAGTATTACTTCATCAAGATTTGCGCCTTATAATATTATTATTATTAGTAGTAGTATTTTTATGTATTATCTATTATATCTTATTTTTTTTGTTATTTTATTTATTTCATTTATTTATTTATTTATTTAGTCATTACTTATTTTATTTTTTATTTTAGTTAATTAATTTTTTTTCTCAAGGCCTGACTAAGCGCGTTGGGTTACGCTGCTGGTCAAGCATCTGCTTGGCAGATGTGGTATAATGTATAAATTATGGATTTGACCGAACGCAGTGACGCCTCCTTGAGCTCTTCTTTGTCTGGGGGGGACAGTGGCTGCTCTCATCAAATTGTTAATGTCATTATTTGAAATTTTTAATTTTCATTGTTCTCATGCCCAGTCCTTTCTCTTCTTCTCATTATATCATCTGTTCACTACAAGGTAATTTAAACACGTAAGTATTTAATTCATTTCAGAACACACACACACACACACACACACACACACACACACACACACACACACACACACACACTCACACACTCACTCACTCACAATGAATGTGGAACGTGCGAGAGGGACACGACTGCGGAAAACTCACTAATATCGAATGGATCTATATAAAAAAGAAAAAAAAGAAAAAAAAAGAAAAAAAAGGTAGTCCTATTACGTATATCTAACACAAAAATTACAAATCCATCCACGTCAGGACAGTAATGGTGTTCTTGCTTGCAGTCCCCCAACACCTCTGCCCAGAACCTTCTCTTGTACCTCTTCTGTTTTCATTTTCATGTATTCAAAAAACTCTGAATATTCATAATCATATTCTAAAAAAAACAAAACAAGAACAACAACAACAACAACAAAGAAACAAAAAGAAGACAAAAAGGAATAAAAAAACCAAACAAACCCAAAAACACACACACAAACAAAAAACAACAGCAACAACAACAAAACCCACGTGGCCATTTATGGATAACCGTAAGCGATGGCTCTACCATGTGCTCGAACATTGTGAGCACTGACTGAAAACAAATAACAAGAGAAAAGAAGAATAGAAAGAGAAGAGGATCGGTTTCAAAAGAAAAAAGAAAAGGAAAAAAAAAGAAGAGAGAAGAAAAAGAAAAAGAAGGCGGGGAGCGGGGGAGTGTGTGAGACAACAACACAAAAGGGACGGTAGCAATTTTGTAGATTAAAAGAAAACGGTACAAAAAAAACACAAAAAAACAGCAACAAATAATAAGAGAGAGAGAGAAAAAATGTTGGGTGGGTTGAGGTGGGGTGGGGTGGGTTGAGGTGAGGTGGGGTGGGGTGGGGAGAGAGGGGAGAAGAGGAAAGGAGAAAAAGCAAAACAAACCCAGACAAATTAACAATCTGTGCATCACACGCAAAAAAATTCTAAAAAAACAAAACAAAACAAAAACAAAAACAAAAAAAACATCTGCAGTGGATTGCACTCTCACATGCACGCAAAAAGCAAAAAGCTTCGCAAAAAACAACAACAAACAAAAAAAACAACACACACACAAAAAAAACAAACAAACAAACACATGCTCCGCCCCTCGTTAACCCCCCCCCACGCCCCCACCACCACCACCCCTTCCCCCAAAAAGACCGTCGTCGTCTACGTTCGGTCGGGAGGTACTAAACCGGCCACGTGACCTCCCGTGCCCAATCACTCACTCCCCTTGCAATTTGTGCACTTCGATCTCGTTCTGCCTTCCTTCCTTGCCTCCCCCTCCCCCCTCCCCCCTTCCCTCCCCCTCCCCACCACCATCTCCCTTCCACCGCCTTTCGGCCCAAGAGATGATATGGCCAGGTATCGCCTTACCATTTTTTTTTTCTTTACCTGTCACGGGTTTCCCGTCACAAGACGTCAACTAGGCGTGACGCGCCGTCTTCCACGTCACTAGGGACTCGCTCGCTCTCCTGCTGACGGAGGAGATGAAAGAGGCTCGTTTCCGGCCCGTATTGCGCGTGTGGGGTGGGGTTGGGGTTTGGGTTGTGGGGGTCGTCGTTATTGGGAAGGGAGAGCACTCACTTAACGAATGAAGCAGTGATGGCGTTTATTGTTCTTGATTTTGTTTTTTTCCTTCTTCATGTTTTTTTTTTTTTTTTTTTTTTTTGTTTGGGGGGGGGGGGGGGGGGGGGAAACTTCTCCTTCACCACCCCCAACCCCTTCTCCCCCTTACCCCATCTCCACCCCTTCTCCGTTTGAAAACTAGGTTTCTCTGGGATTGAGCCAGAAGAAATCGGATGGCGAAAATTCGGTGAAGGCGAAGAGGCTTCCGCCCAATTTGTTTCGGCTCGAAAAACAATGGATGGCACATGTTAGTGTGAGTTTGACACCATGTAACTAGTTGGACGGAACAATGTCTGTTATGGCTGAGCAGTTGATCCGTGAAGCTGCAGTCTGTGTTAGGAGAAGAATTGCGTCCAAGGCTGGTGAAATTTGTCCGTGTCTTCTTCGTCTTCTTTTCTGTCTTCTTTGTTCGTGGGCTGCATCTCCCACTTTCACTCGTATATACACGAGTATGATCGTTTTTTTTTGCCCCGCCATATAGGTATCCATACTCCATTTTCGGGGGTGGGCGCGGAGGGGGGCCGGGGGTGGGCGGCGGGGGTGTTAATGCTGGGTATGTTCTTGTTTCCATAACCCACCGAACGCTGACATGGACTACAGGATCTTGTACGTGCGTATTTGAACTTCTGATTGCATATACACACGAAGGGGGCTCAGGCACTTGCAGGTCTGCACATATGTTGACCTGGGAGATCGGAAAACTCTCCACCCTATACCCACCAGGCGCCGCTACCGAGATTCGAACCCGAGACCCTCAGATTGTGCTCTAAACCTAGAAAATATAGTGTCAAAGAACAGCTTGGGACTCCCCCTGCGATGTGTAGTACATATGATGTCCTATCCTACCACCGAACATTAAAAGCAATAGGTTCATGGATAACAGACCCGTGATCTGGTCACCCTTCAATGACATGGGTGCTCTAACTGGCTGCTCAATAAATGCGAGTTTGGCAGTGAAAGGGTTAAGGTTTTGGACTTTCAATCGGAGGGTCCCGGGTTCGAATCTCGGTAACGGCGCCTGGTAGGTAAAGGGTGGAGATTTTTCCGATCTCCCAGGTCAACATTATGTGTAGACCTGCTAATGCCTGAACCCCCTTCGTGTGTAAACGCACGCAGAAGATTAAATACGCACGTTAAAGATGCCGTAATCTATGTAAGCGGTCGGTGGGTTATGAAAACAAGAACATACTCAGCTTGCACCCCCCATTCCCCCGAAAACGGAGTATGGCTGCCTACATGGCGGGTAAATAGATAAAACGGTCTTACACGGAATATGTTACATGTCTGTCTGAGCGTGTATATGCGCTTGACTGAAACCTGATTGAATGAAACAGGAGACGAATGATGAGCGCCCAATGGCAGCCGTTAGTCGACTCTACCCAGGAAGTCAGCCTGTTGTGCAAATGACCCCATGTTTGTAAAGCACTTAGAGATTTGTGTCTGACCGAGGATTGGCGCTATATAAGTATCAATGTAATTTACTGTAGGATTTCTTGTTGATATGCACAACAAACTGGATATAAATTATACTTCTATTGTCTTGTGTTTTTCTCCCCACCTCCACACTCTACCATTGGCTCCCCACTGAAGCGAGAATCTAAATACAAACTTGTGTGTCTCTGCTATTCTGCTTTCCACCCCGCAGGGACCTACCTATCTTTCTGACCTTATCAGTGTTTACACTCCCGCAAGAAATCTCCGCTCTTCCTCTGACTGTTACCTTTTGAAACTTCCTCGCGTCAATACAAGAACCTTTGGTGAACGTTCTTTCTTCTTTGCTGCTCCTCATATTATCTGGAACAACCTTCCTCATCATACCCGTGCATCTGAGTCTATCTCTGCTTTTCGCTTATCACTAAAAACTCATCTTTTTAAAGCCTATCTGTAAGCACTCTCAGCTTTTCCTGTCCTCCAACACCACCCATGTCATCTCACTTTAGACGCATGAAGAGTGGGAAAGGGAGAGTGGGGGTATCGGGGGGTGGAGGGTGGGGGGTGGGTTGAGAAAGAGTGATCATGAATGATTTGTAATAATTATCTTTCTTTCGTGTGAAGCGCCCTGAGCTCATGGAGAGAAAGGGCACTATGTAAATGTACATTATTATTATTATTATTATTATTGTTGTTGTTTTGTTGTTGTTATTATTATTATTAACTCAAATGTTTCATGACAATAAAGTGTTCAATTCTATTTTCTGCTGCTCACCTTGCTTTGGAAAGTTGATGGTGCTTGATCGGTTGCAACACGTGCTTCCCTCATTTCTCTGTGTGTGTGTGTGTGTGTGTGTGTGTGTGTGTGTGTGTGTGTGTGTGTGTGTGTGTGTGCGTGTACATGTGTGTACGTGTGTGTGTGTGTGTGTGTGTGTGCGTGCGCGCGCGCGCGCGCGCGTGCGCGTGTGTGTGTGTGTGTGCGTGTGTGTGTACATGTGTGTACATGTGTGTGTGTGTGTGTGTGTGTGTGTGTGTGTGTGTGTGTGTGTGTGTGTGTGTGTGTGTGTGTGTGTGCGCGCGCGCGCGCGCGCGCGTGTGTGTGTGTGATCCCTCTGATTCAGAGTTATGTATGCGTGAGAATGACTGATGTGACAGCGCTTTAATCAAATTTTGTGTATGTTCAGGATTAAAGCACTGTATAGATATATTCCTCCTCCTGCTCCTTCTCATCATCATTATAATTATTATTGTTGCCATCATCACCACCATCATCATCATCGTCATCATCATCATCGTTATCACTATAATTATCATTGTTACCATCATCATCATCATTATCACTATTATTGTTATTGTTATCCTCCTCCTCATTATCGCTTATTATCATATTATCATTAATATCATTATCATTATTAATAAAATAATAATAATAATTGTTATTATCATCATTATTATGATAATTATTATTATTATTGTTATTATCTTAAATTATCATGTCTCTGTCTGTGTGTGTCTCTCTCTATCTCTGTCTCTCCCTGTCTGTCTGTTTCTGTCTCTGTCTGTCTCCCCCACCTCTCTCTCTCTCTCTCTCTCTCTCTCTCTCTCAGTGTCTCAGTGTGACAAGTCAACCTTGATATTTCCAGCCATGCACAAACGTGCTTTCTGACTTTCCAGACCGTGAAAAAAAAGCAAAAAAAAAAAAACAAAAAAAAAACGAAAGAAAAGCAAAAAAAGGACACACACACACACACACACACACACACACACACACACACACGCACAAAACGAACCATCAGTGTTCCACCATCCCATGGGACTCTGGTACTCTCGTCTGTCCGCCCTTCATCCAACCAAAACCATTCAAAGAACTTTTGCTTTTCTCCTTGTAAAAAAAAAAAAAAAAAAAAAAGTCGGCAAACGAAGCACACATCGTCTAAATCGAATCTTCGTCATCTTCTTCCCATCCACCTGGCTTTTCCCCCCTTCCTTTTGCACACAGTTCCCCGATGTTCCTTTTAGCCTTCACCAAACAACAACGCCACCACACCACCCTTTTGCTCCCCTCATTACCGACCTTTTGACTGTTCCCTCCCACAAGGCCTTGCCCGTCGGAAGTCCCAGCATGTCTTGGGAGTAGGTAGCCATGGCGAAGGGGGCAAATGGCGGCGGAAGGCAGTCATTGTTCGAGTGCAGCGTGACAGCATCCCTGTTCCATAATTGAACAAGTTCGTCGTCTCTTCTCCCTCCCTGCGGAATACACGTGCGGGATGTATGTTGGTAGTGGAGGAGTTTTGGATCGGAGCTTGAACAGGGTGTAGTCTTGTCCAGGTGACAGTAGAGGGAGAGTTTGTTGTTCAGTTTGTACGGAAATTCTTCCGAGGGCGCGTATCAATTAATTATTTTGATTAATTAATGCTCGGAAAATGACTGCTCATTATTCGTTGATTCTTAGTAATAATAAAGGAATGGTATTTTTAGCATGTAGATACAATCGCGCCAGTTTTGTTCACAATGAGGAGGGAGGGGTGGGGGGGGGGGGGTGGGGGTAAAGGTTATTGGAAAAGCGTGCACGTCACAGTCAAGTCTTCTTTTACATTAAACAACAACAACAACAATGAGAACGTCAATAGCAAACAACATGGAGAGCAACAACGACGACGACGATAAAAAT
>NC_134904.1:29113074-29120574 GCF_041734735.1 Babylonia areolata | reverse complement strand
AGCTGAGATGAATTAATTAATAAATTGAGGAGGATATGAAACTGATATGTTGAGGAAGACGTACGCTGGGGATTCGGACCCCTCCCCTCCCCCACACCCTCTCCCCCTCTTGGGGGTATCACTGAGAGAAGAACAGCCAGGACTTCACCCTTAAAACGCCAGAAGAACAGCCAGGACTTCACCCTTAAAACGCCAGAAGAACAGCCAGGACTTCACCCTTAAAACGCCAGAAGAACAGCCAGGACTTCCCCCTTAAAACGCCAGAAGAACAGCCAGGACTTCACCCTTAAAACGCCAGAAGAACAGCCAGGACTTCACCCTTAAAACGCCAGAAGAACAGCCAGGACTTCACCCTTAAAACGCCAGAACAGTCAGGACTTCACCCTTAAAACGCCAGAACAGCCAGGACTTCACCCTTAAAACGCCAGAAGAACAGTCAGGACGTCACCCTTAAAACGCCAGAAGAACAGCCAGAACTTCCCCCTCAAAACGCCAGAAGAACAGCCAGGACTTCACCCTTAAAACGCCAGAAGAACAGCCAGAACTTCCCTCTCAAAACAGCCAGGACTTCACCCTTAAAACGCCAGAAGAACAGCCAGAACTTCCCCCTCAAAACGCCAGAAGAACAGCCAGGACTTCACCCTTAAAACGCCAGAAGAACAGCCAGAACTTCCCTCTCAAAACAGCCAGGACTTCACCCTTAAAACGCCAGAAGAACAGTCAGGACTTCACCCTTAAAACGCCAGAAGAACAGCCAGGACTTCACCCTTAAAACGCCAGAAGAACAGCCAGGACTTCACCCTTAAAACGCCAGAAGAACAGCCAGGACTTCACCCTTAAAACGCCAGAAGAACAGCCAGGACTTCACCCTTAAAACGCCAGAAGAACAGCTAGGACTTCACCCTTAAAACGCCAGGACATCCAGGACTTCACACTTAAAACGCCAGGACATCCAGGACTTCACCCTTAAAACGCCAGAACAGCCAGGACTTCACCCTTAAAACGCCAGAAGAACAGTCAGGACTTCACCCTTAAAACGCCAGAGGAACAGCCAGGACTTCACCCTTAAAACGCCAGAACAGCCAGGACTTCACCCTTAAAACGCCAGAACAGCCAGGACTTCACCCTTAAAACGCCAGAAGAACAGCCAGGACTTCACCCTTAAAACGCCAGAACAGCCAGGACTTCACCCTTAAAACGCCAGAAGAACAGCCAGGACTTCCTCCTTAAAACGCCAGAACAGCCAGGACTTCACCCTTAAAACGCCAGGAGAACAGCCAGGACTTCACCCTTAAAACGCCAGAACAGCCAGGACTTCACCCTTAAAACGCCAGAAGGACAGCCAGGACTTCACCCTTAAAACGCCAGAAGAACAGTCAGGACTTCACCCTTAAAACGCCAGAAGAACAGCCAGAACTTCCCCCTCAAAACAGCCAGGACTTCACCCTTAAAACGCCAGAAGAACAGTCAGGACTTCCTCCTTAAAACGCCAGAAGGACAACCAGGACTTCACCCTTAAAACGCCAGAAGAACAGCCAGGACTTCACCCTTATAACGCCAGAAGAACAGCCAGGACTTCACCCTTAAAACGCCAGAAGAACAGCCAGGACCTCACCCTTAAAACGCCAGAAGAACAGCTAGGACGTCCCCCTTAAAACGCCAGAAGAACAGCTAGGACTTCCCCCTTAAAAAGCCAGAAGAACAGCTAGGACTTCCCCCTTAAAACGCCAGAAGAACAGCCAGGACTTCACCCTTAAAACGCCAGAAGGACAACCAGGACTTCACCCTTAAAACGCCAGAAGAACAGCCAGGACTTCACCCTTAAAACGCCAGAAGAACAGCCAGGACTTCACCCTTAAAACGCCAGAAGAACAGCCAGGACTTCACCCTTAAAACGCCAGAAGAACAGCCAGGACTTCACCCTTAAAACGCCAGAAGAACAGCCAGGACTTCCTCCTTTAAAACGCCAGAAGAACAGCCAGGACTTCCTCCTTTAAAAGCCAGAAGAACAGCCAGGACTTCTCCCTTAAAACGCCAGAAGGACAGTTAGGTCTTTACCCTTAAAACGCCAGAGGAACAGCCAGGACTTCACCCTTAAAACGCCAGAAGAACAGCTAGGACGTCACCCTTAAAACGTCAGAAGAACAGCTAGGACGTCACCCTTAAAACGCCAGAAGAACAGCCAGGACTTCACCCTTAAAACGCCAGAAGAACAGCCAGGACTTCACCCTTAAAACGCCAGAACAGTCAGGACTTCACCCTTAAAACGCCAGGAGAACAGCCAGGACTTCACCCTTAAAACGCCAGAAGAACTGCCAGGACTTCACCCTTAAAACGCCAGAAGAACAGCTAGGACTTCACCCCTTTCAGACAGCCTGGACATCACCCTTAACAGCTGAGAGCCTTGCTGAAATCAGATAGCTGGTGGCATGATTCTAAAAGCGTAAGTGTGTCTTTTTGTGTACTTTGTTTTAGTGGCACAACTGGTTATGCTGAACAAAAATAAATAAATAAATAAATAAATAAATAAATGAATGAATGAATGAATGAATGAATCAATGACGGGCGCAATAGCCGAGTGGTTAAAGCGTTGGACTGTCAATCTGAGGGTCCCGGGTTCGAATCACGGTGATGGCGCCTGGTGGGTAAAGGGTGGAGGTTTTTACGATCTCCCAGGTCAACATATGGCCAGACCTGCCAGTGCCTGAACCCCCTTCGTGTGTATATGCAAGCAGAAGATCAAATACGCACGTTAAAGATCCTGTAATCCATGTCAGCGTTCGGTGGGTTATGGAAGCAAGAACATACCCAGCATGCACACCCCCGAAAACGGAGTATGGCTGCCTACATGGCGGGGTAAAAACGGTCATATACGTAAAAGCCCACTCGTGTGCATACGAACGCAGAAGAAGAAGAAGAAGAAGAATAAAAAAATAAATAGATAGATAGATAAATAAATGAATAAATAAATAAATAAACATGTTGATAAAGAAAGAAAGAAACAAAGATGGAGGCATGAATCTTAAAGCGCAAGTGTGTCTTTTTGTATACTTTTTTTGTTGTTGTTGTTGAGTGGCATAACTGGTTATGCTGAACAAAAATAAATAGATGAATAAATAAGTGATAAATAAATGAAGAAATGAAGAAATAAGTAAATAAATGAATGAATAAACAAATAAATAAATGAATAAATAATGAATAGATAGATAAACAAATAATGAATAACGAATAAATAAATAAATGAATAGATAACAAATAAACATTTTAATTAAGAAAGAAAGAAAGAAAGAAAGAAAGAAAGAAAGAAAAATAGATAGATAGAAACAAACAAGCATATGCAGTTCCAAAAAGAGAATACGTCCAACTATAATAAGTATAAAGAATCGTGACTGACGGCATCCTGACCTGTAAGCTCATCAAAAATTGTGTCAGTGAGGTGACAACCCCTCACTGAAGTGTACGCTTGTCATCAGTCGACAAGGGGTTAAAAGGGGTAAGGGGGGGTGAGGAGGAAGATCAGAAGACTGACTTCGGGTAGGGTTTGGGGACGTGGGGTGGGGGAAACAAGGTAGGCGGGTGGCATACGGGGAACACGAACACACGGGTGGGTGGTGGGGGACGTGGGGTGGGGAAAACAATGAAGACGGGTGGCATACGGGGAACATGAACACACGGGTGGGGTTTGGGGGACGTGGGGTGCGGGAAACAATGAAGACGGGTGGCATACGGGAAACACGAACACACGGGTGGGGGGTGGGGGAAACAATGAAGGCGGGTGGCATACGGGGAACACGAACACACGGGTGGGGGATGGGGGATGGGGGACGTGGGGTGGGGGAAACAGTGAAGGCGGGTGGCATACGGGGAACATGAACACACGGGTGGGGGGTGGGGGACGTGGGGTGGGGGAAACAATGAAGGCGGGTGGCATACGGGGAACATGAACACACGGGTGGGAGGTGGGGGACGTGGGGTGGGGGAAACAATGAAGGCGGGTGGCATACGGGGAACACGAACACACGGGTGGGGGGTGGGGGACGTGGGGTGGGGGAAACAATGAAGGCGGGTGGCATATGGGGAACATGAACACACGGGTGGGGTTTGGGGGACGTGGGGTGGGGGAAACAAGGAAAGCGGGTGGCATACGGGGAACATGAACACACGGGTGGGGTGGAGGTAGGTGCACAGGGGAGGAGGGAGGGGAACATGAACACACGGGTGGGGGGTGGGGGACGTGGGGTGGGGGAAACAATGAAGGCGGGTGGCATACGGGGAACACGAACACACGGGTGGGGGGTGGGGGACGTGGGGTGGGGGAAACAATGAAGGCGGGTGGCATACGGGGAACATAAACACACGGGTGGGGGGTGGGGGACGTGGGGTGGGGGAAACAAGGAAAGCGGGTGGCATACGGGGAACATGAACACACGGGTGGGGTGGAGGTAGGTGCACAGGGGAGGAGGGAGGGGAACATGAACACACGGGTGGGGGGTGGGGGACGTGGGGTGGGGGAAACAATGAAGACGGGTGGCATACACGGGTGGAGTTTGGGGGGGACGTGGAGTGGGGGAAACAAGGAAAGCGGGTGGCATACGGGGAACATGAACACACGGGTAGGGTGGAGGTGGGTGCACAGGGGAGGAGGGAGAGGGGGTGGAAGTGGCGGGGGGGGTGGGGGTGGGGGGTGAGGGGATAGGCAGGATGATACAGAGACAGACGCGCACACTTAGATGAAAGACAGGTAGAAAAACAGAGACTGATAGACAGACAGATACAAAAGCATCAACAAAACAACAACAACAACAACAACAAAATAAAAACCATCCCAGAGACTGAGACAGAGATAAGGACAAACTAACAAGCTTACAGACAGACAGACAGACAGACAGACTCGGGTAAAATCGATACAGCGCGAAAGAGATTGATAGAAATATACGTGCGCGCGTGCGTACATGCACACGCACACACATCCACACACGCACACACACATACACACCACAAGCCACTCCCATCCATACACACACACACACACACACACACACACACACACACACACACACACACACACACACACACACACACACACACACACACACACACACACACACACACACACACACACACACACACACACACAAAACATCACCCGCATGATTACAGAAGCCCCATCCTCTTCTTCTTTCCAAACCAACTTCCCCAAACACGACACGCTTAAGCCACCGGAATCCAGAAGTTCATTAATCAATTATCCCAAGATGTCCTCATACAATGTCCGTCAAGAAGGTCATTATTCTGTTCTCCACAAGTGAAAAGATGGAGGATGGAAGAAGCTGGAAGCGGGTGGTGGTGGTGGTGGTAGTCTTCGGATGGAAATGCGGGTGGGGTGGGGTGGGGTGGGGCAAGAATGAAAAGGTCTTGCTTTTGCCCTTCCTTATTGACAATTCCCGTAAAGCTGTGTACGTTTGGGGCTTCCCAACACAATATCTCCTCCACGAGCCGCCGGTGGTTAGGTCGTTATTCTGGCTAATAATCATAACGAGAAGTGACGGTGCTGTGACGAAGATGCGTGGAGAGAAGCGTGGATGTTTCGTAGTTATTGACGATTCCCGTAACGTGAGTCACTTTTGTTGTCCGCCTGTTTTGGCGGGAGAAAAAAAAAAGAAGCAATTAATCCTTGTCGTGTGGGCTTGGAATTCATGTTAGAGTTTTTTCATCAGTGTATTAGTTATTCAGTTATTTATCTTAGTTATTCAGTTATTTATCTGTTTGTTTATTTATCTATTTAGTTAGTTAGTTAGTTAATTAGTGTGTGTGTGTGTGTGTGTGTGTGTGTGTGTGTGCGTGTGCGTGCGTGTGTGTGTGTGTGTGTGTGTGTGTGTGTGTGAGTGTGTGTGTGTGTGTGTGTGTGTGTGTGTGTGTGTGTGTGTGTGTGTGTGTGTGTGTGTGTGTGTGTGTGTGTGTGTTGATTACTTTATTTACTTTCATTATCTACTTATTTATCATCTTTGTTTTAAGCCGTACTTAATTGTTTCGATTTCAGGTTTATTTATCAAATCATATATATATATATATATATATATATATATATATATATCATATATATAATTTTGGTTTTTTGCCCTTTTCTGCCTGCCTTCCTGTTAAAAAACATATTAGATTATTTAATTAATTAATTCATTTATTTATTCATTCATTCATCTAGTTATTTGTCTACTTATCCGTTCATCCATCGTCCGTTCTCTGTATCTCTCTGTTTCTCTGTGTCCGTCTATCTCTCTCTCTCTCTCTGTTTCAATTTGTCTCTGTCTGTCTGTCTCTACCCCTCTGTCTGTCTGACACTCTGCAAAGTGTATGTGTGCGTGTGTATGTGAGTTTTGGAGCGTGTTTGCTCCTGTTATGTATATATATTGAAAAAAAACAACAACATCAGACGCTAATCATATTGCAGTGAATCAACAAAATGAATTATGTCTGTCCAGTAAGCGGTAGACGTAAAGAGTCTTGGTAAAAAGTCGACTTACATGGGGGGATAAAAGCGGCGACGTATCAAGCCACAGGTTTTTTTTTCTTCAGGCAAATGAAATGACTTTGTCCGATCGCAGTGACGCCGCCTTGAGTCAACTGAAACTGAAACTGAAACTCCATCCTCACATACTTCAAGATTTCTTAATGCGTTACTCACAGCAGACACACACACACACACACACACACACACACACACACACACACTAATAATAATAATAATATTAATAATAAAATAAAAAAGCAACGCAACAACCAACAGCTACATAACGGGAATCGACCATTCCCAAGAAGAGGCACGAACTTGACGCACAGCGAAAGGAAAAGAAAAGAGGAAAGAAAGAAAGAAAGAAAGAAAGAACAGGAAAGGAAGGAACGCCACCCTGTCAATATATGAATCGACAGTAATTATGAAGACTCGTTCGTGTCTCCCAAGATAACTTTTTGGGTAAGGGGGGTGGGGGTGGGGGGTGGGGGTGGGGGAGGGAGAGAAAAGTCGAGCTTTGATCGAGCGCGTTTTTTCTTTTTCTTTCCTTTTTTTTTTTTTCCCCCCTTTGCCATGTCATCTGCGGGAGAAAGAGAGAAGGAGAGAGAGAGAGAGAGAGAGAGAGAGAGAGAAGCCGCGCTTTTTTTTTTTTTTTTTTTTTTTTTTGACCACCGCTCTTGCTGTTTGCTGCCATTGGACGCTTGCTTCTGGCGCGGGCTTAATTAACTAATGGGTCCACAATGGACGGCTGTCTGTCCGTGTGTCCGTCTGTCTGTCTGCCTGTCTGTCTGTCTGTCTGTCTGTCTGTCTGTCTACGAATCCAGGAGGACTGGCGGGCTGGTAGCGGTGGTGCGATTCTGTTGATGGGTAGGTCGGGGGTGGGTGGTGAGGGAAAAAGGGGGCGGATGGGGGGTGGGGGGTGGGGGGGTAGGGAGGGGACGACAGTGGATTGGCGGGGATGTGTGTGAGGGGGGGGGGGGAGGGGAGTTGGG
>NC_134904.1:29098074-29108074 GCF_041734735.1 Babylonia areolata | reverse complement strand
AGAGACAGAGACAGAAACAGACAGACAGGGGAAAATGTGATCTGACCTCCTTTTTGGACTCAAACGATAGCAGATTTAATACCAGGGGGGGTGAGGGGGGGGTGGGGGTGGGGATAGGGGTTAAACAGAGAGGGGGCGGAGGGGCGGGGTGGGGGGATGGGGGGGCGGGGGGGGGGGGGGGCGGCGGAACGATCCATGTACATCACCCTTCACCCTTCACTGGTCCCGCCGTGCAACTATACAAACAGCGGCCGGGCGCATCCAGTTTGTGCTGTTTGAAGTGCAGAGGGATTATACAAACAGCGGAGGTACAGACTCGGGTCATGTGACCTCTCTCTCTCTCTCTCTCTCATCCTTTGAGCTAATCTCCACAACAGGCTCCTGTTTAGAGGCATTTACCGTGAGAAAGATTGCTGGTAGACCGTTTTACATGGTCCTGGACCGTCTGTGGATTACTGCGCAGTCTACTGCTTGTTAATCACTTTTTTACGTGCACAGTGCATGTATGAATGTGCGGAAGATTTGAGTTGCAAGCAACAGAGGTATGCTCGTGATTTTTTTTTTTGCATGTCTGTGAAAATAGTGTATACGAATTATAAGGGTTTAAAAAAAAATTAAAAAAGAGGAAAAGACTACTCCAGATAAAAAGAAAAAAAAAAAAAGATTTATGCTTGTATTTTATTTTTCCTGTCTGTGTTGCACTTTCTTAGGAAGAATTTTTTTTAATATTATCATTTTAAACATCAGCTGCCGTTGTTTTCTAAAGCATCGATATTGACATTGCACTCGGCCCTAATAATATGGTATTGTAATAGTCGGATGGGCTATAATTAGCCACAGCGATGAACAGTAAGGATCGATCTTAATCGTGATAATTAATCGAAACTGAATCATCTTAGTCAGTTTCAGTACAATTAAGATTTTCGAAGAGACAATCTTTGACACTAGTACTGTGGATGCACTGATTTAAGGAAAAGTGTCAGCAGAAAATAAAATCACTGGATAGAAGATATATAGACAGCAGCAACAAAGACTTCTGTTACCCAAGCAAATTGACGCGTAATTATGTTCTCAAGTAACTGTATGATCTGTATTTCCTCAGTACAGTTCGCACAATGAATTTTGGTATACATACACGTTAATAAAACTTTTGTGTATGTTTGACCCCAGAAAAAAGAACAACTTTAGGCACACGTAAAAACAACAGAAACTTAATGTTGGCAGTGAGAATCAGATATGTAATGTGCTTGTTTGCTGCACTTTGAACATTCCAGACTGTTGTAAATGACATGAAGAGAAGTCTAACTGAACAAGATGACAAACAATAAAACAACAAGTGAACAACAACTAACAAATTGAAACCAACCACCCCATCCCCCTACCTCCACACACACACACACACACACACACACACACACACACACACACACACACACACACACACACACACACACACACACACACACACACACACACACACACACACACACACACACACACAGAGTAAAACTTCACATTGTTCGTGAGCAACAAAACACACCACACAGCCAGCCCAGCCGTGGAAGTTCTCACGAGGCAATGCACCCCTCAGTAAAAAAACAAAACACAAGAAACCAGCAAGGACCATTCCTATCCCCTGTCAGATCCCACGAGAAGAAACAACAACAACGACAACCACCATTCCACACTTGTTTCTGGCTCCTTTAGCTGCGGCCACAAACCACAGCCACACACTCACAACAGCCTCACAAACCACAGCCACACACTCACAACAGCCTCACAAACCACAACCACACACTCACAACACCCTAACAAACCACAGCCCCACACTCACAAACACTCACCCCTCTCCAAGCCAATCCAATAACCCCACCGCCCCCACACTCTCCACACTTCCTGATCGATTCTTTGAGACTGGCACTAAAACTCTCACCTAAAACCCTACTCCCTTGCTTCCCTGACCCGGCTGTAGAAGTTGCAGACCCTTTTAAATACGGGGTTAGCACCCCCAGAAACAGCCCATCATCACACGTAGCAGGCGAGAAATAAAGCGCCACATCACAGTGGCAAGGCTTCGCACCAGACCCTCCACATTCCTCTCCCCCCTGACGGTAAGGGCCGCGAGTGAGGTCCCTTTGAGGGTTTTGTGGTTCGGAGTGGTCGTTCCTTGCAGCGGTTCTTGCCGCTCCTCTTTTCACTGCTTTCGCTGCGATGACCGTTAGTTATGTGCGCCTTGAGCTGTGGGAAACGGCAGGTCTGGGTGGGTTCTTTGTAGGTGATAAAGTGTTGGCCCTCATTCTGGAAGAGACGTAATCCCCCAAGTGACTTGGTGGCCCACAGAAGTGGTAACGCATCCGCATAGGAAGCCAGAGAATCTGAGCGTATTCGGACGGCATCGAATCCCACACACTCACCAGAATTTTCTACCCCTCTCCACTATACCTTGAGTGCTGGTCTGGATGCTGACCATTCGGTAGGACGATAAACCGAAGTTCTGTGTGTAGCGTGTACTTGGCGTGAACGTAAAAGAACCCACGGCAAGACAGTTGTCCCTGGTTAAAAAAAAAAAAATGTAGTAAAATTATTTCTCATGTGTGTGTGTGTGTGTGTGTGTGTGTGTGTGTGTGTGTGTGTGTGTGTGTGTGTGTGTGTGTGTGTGAGAGAGAGAGAGAGAGAGAGAGAGAGAAAGAGAGAGACTGAAGCCTGACAAAATGACACAAGAAAAAAACCAAAAAAACCAAGAAACGAAGGATGAACGCCTCAAGGCAGCTAGCTGTCAGTCGGATCTACCCTGTTGTGCAAATGACTGTGTGTGTGTGTGTGTGTGTGTGTGTGTGTGAAAGTGTGTGTGTGTGTGTGTGTGTGTGTGTGTGTGTGTGTGTGTACCGCACTCTGAGCTTGGTCTCTGACCGATGATATATATATATATATATATTTTTTTTTTTTTTTTTAATGTATCTATTTTAACGAAATTCCTTTTACAGTCACTGTGCGTACAATGATCACACGAAAAGGAATGTCAATGTGAAGATGTATGTGTTGAGGGTAGGGGGTGGGGTTGGGGGTTGGGTTTTTGTTTTTGTTCTTTTGTTTTTTTGTTGTTGTTTTTTTTTTTTTTTGGGGGGGGGGGGCCACCAAAGAAAGAGACTGGGGCTGGATACGAGTTTATATACGAGTTAATGTTGGTCTTCACCATTCCATATCTAACAGTTTATATTTTGTTGGTCGATTTTGGTCAGAAAATGTGCTTTGTTTGCATTTGTCATGATAGTCATTAAAATTATCCAGTGTTCAGGACGCAATAGCCGAGTGGTTAATTAAAACGTTGGACTTTCAATCTGAGGGTCCCGGGTTCGAATCTCGGTAACGGCGCCTAATGGGTAAAGGGTGGAGATGTCCCCGATCTCCCAGGTCGACATATGTGCAGACTTGCTTGTGCCTGAACCCCCTTCGTGTGTATACGCAAGCAGAAGATCAAACACTTACGTTAAAGATCCTGTAATCTATGTCAGCGTTCGATGGGTTATGGAAACAAGAACATACCCAGAAAGCACACCCCCGGAAACGGAATATGGGTGCCTATATGGCGGGGTAAAAACGGTCATACACGTAAAAGCCCACTCGTGCACATACGAGTGAACGTGGGAGTTGCAGCCCACGAACGAAGAAGAAGAAGAAGAAGAATTCGGTGTTCAGTGTTCAAAATATTCATCAGCGGCAGTCGTGGGGTTAAAACAAAATGTCTAAGGATGCTCTGTCTTGCGGTGATGTCAGTTTGCATCTCGAGTGCATTATATCACGTATTTAGACAACGAAAAAGTACAGTTTGAACACTCATATAAAGATATGTCCTATTTGTTCATATAAAGAAAGTGTCTATGTATAATTTTTTTCTCCTTTTTTTATTTACTTATTTTTTTCAAATGTTTTAGTCTGTCTTTGTCTGTTTTTCTTATCATACTGTCGTAAATGTGCTTGTTCTTTTCCCTCTGTCACTCATGAGTTTATCAAAACAATGAAGGAAAGAGTGCAGAATATGTTATATGTATGAAACGAATATTTATATCTATATGAAACGACATCTATATCTCAGCTTCAAAACTCATGTATGATCACGTCTTAACGTCTAGTTATGATGACATCCGTCACATATTCAGTATGTACATGTATCAGGACAGGACTTTATATAAGATTTATTTTCTTGTTGTCCTGTTCATCGATTTCTGTGTTGTATTGTGACATGTTCCAAATAAAATACTGTTTAAGCCAATGATGAGCGCCTGGAAATGAATGGTGAGCGCCCAATAACAGCCGTCAGTCGGCTCTACCCAGGTAGACAGCCTGTTGTGCAAACTGACTCCATGCTTGTAAAGCGCTTAGAGCTTGGTCTCCGACTGAGGATAGGCGCTATATAAGTATCCACATCATTATCAAGGTGGCAGAATGGTTAAGACGCTCAGCTGCCAATACAGAGAGTCCGTGAGGGTGTGGGTTCGAATCCCGCTCTCGCCCTTTCTCCTAAGTTTGACTGGAAAATCAAACTGAGCGTCTAGTCTTTCGGATGAGACGATAAACCGAGGTCCCGTGTGCAGCACGCACTTGGCGCACTGAAAAAGAACCCATGGCAACGAGAGTGTTGTCCTCTGGCGAAATTACGTAAAATGAAATCCACTTTCATAGGTACACAAATATGTAAGCATGCACTCAAGGCCTGACTAAGCGCGTTGGGTTATGCTGCTGGTCAGGCATCTGCTCAACAGATGTGGTGTAGGGTGTATGGATTTGTCCGAACGCAGTGACGCCTCCTTGAGAAAGTGAAACTGAAACTGAAACTATCATCATGTATGTCCTATACTTTCTTCTGTACATGTCCTATGTCTAAATACACTTCTTTTACTTATATATGCATTAATTTAACGTAATGAATTGTATCTGTATTGTTTAGTATTAAGTTTTGTGCACTGAAAAAAAAAAGAAAAGAAAAATGAGTGAATGAAAAATATTTTTTGAAACGAAAAAAAAAAAAAAGTATATGGAAACCTATGTTACATGTCTGTCTGAGTGTGTATGTGAGCGTGCCTAATATCTGATTGAATGACACAGGAAACGAATGATGAGCGCCCGGTGGCAGCCGTCAGTCGGCTCTACCCAGGTAGGCAGCCTGTTGTGCAAATGACCCTATGTTTGTAAAGCGCTTAGAGCTTGGTCTCCGACCGAGGATAGGCGCTGTATAAATATTCACATGATCAGCATCGTCTTTTATATATATATATATATATATACCCTTCTTCTATACAAAAATTATGTCCTATGTCTCATAACACTTCTTTTACTTATTCATGCATTAAAAATTAATGTAATGTATTGTGTCTGTATATGTTTAGTATTAAGTTTTGTGCATCGTAAAAAGAAATATCAGAAAAAAAAAGAAGAAATGAATGAAAAATATTTTCGAAAACGCAAAAAAAGAAGAAAAAAAAAGAAAAAAAATTATATATATAAAAATAAAAGAATACCGAAGAAAAGAAAAGTCTATGGAGACCAACATTCAGTTGAACCCGGTGCGGGGCAATCCATTTCAGTTGTTACGGAAATGTCAAGTAAGGACAGCACACCCTGTCAAAAGTTGCCCTTTTTTTGTGTTTGAGCGTTAAGGGCACGGGGGTGGTTTAGATTTTCTCCTTCAGCACTCAGAACTGAACACTCGAAGCCCGTTGGCGGACACACGATACATGCAATGAAATGCAATGCAATTCCATGCAATGCAATGCAGTAGAATGCAATACAATACAATTCAATACAATGCAATACAGTACAATACATAATATTAAAAAAGTACACAATTCAATACACTACAATACACAATGGAATACGCAATGCAGTAGAATATAATGCACCGGAACATAACACAACACAACACAACACAACACAAAACAACACAACACAATACATGATACAAACCAACAGTACACAATGCAGTACAGTACAGTACTGTACAATGCAACGCAACCCAATACAAGACAATGTGATGAAATGCGACAGAACCCAGCGCAAAGCAATGCAATACAATACAAAGCAATGCAATACAATACAAAGCAATGCAATACAATACAAAGCAATGCAATACAATACAAGACATACAATACAACAGTTCCCTGTGCCTGGTATCAATTAATATTTGTGTTACGTTACGATGACTAGACGGGAGCGGGGTTCAGGTTTCATGTCTTGCCCCGCCTATATCGCTCTCAACTTCATTCGTTCACTGCAGCATCTCTGAGACACACGGAATGGTACTCTGGTGTGGATTCTGTCGGCAGATTTACTTACACACACACACACACACACACACACACACACGTGATACCCACGCACGCACGCACCCGTTCCCCCTACCACCACCACCCCTCCCTCCACACACACACACATCTCTCTCTCTCTCTCTCTCTCTCTCTCTCTCTCTCTATATATATATATATATATATACACATGTATACACCGGACGCACGCACACATACACACAAACGCACGCACGCACCCCTTCCCCCTACCACTACTCTCTTCACACACACACACACACACACACACACACACACACACACACACACACACACACCCATCCTCCGAGCAAGCTACCCGGCCATTCCTTCGACTCCCAACAACCCCCCCCCCCACCCCCAACCCCCCCCACATACATATATACATACATACATACAGACAGACAGACAGACAGACAGACATCAACAAAATCTCATCATAAGAACAAAAACATCCCTACCCGTCCACCCACCCACCCCACCAGTCCAGCTCGCTCCCCTCCCAACAACCCTCCCTACCCACACCCCTTCCCAAACACACCCACACACACGCCCCACACCCACACCCAAGCACACCCACATACACCCACACCCACCCACGCATAAACACCCCCACACACACAAATCCCCACACACACACCCACACCCACACCCAAACACACCCACACACACCCACACCCAAACACACCCACACACACCCACATCCACACCCACCCACACCCACACCCAAACACACACACCTACGCATAAACACCCACCCACCCACCCACCCACAAACACCCACGCACCCTCGCACCCTCCCCCACACACAACCCCACAAACACCTCACACCCACACAAGCACACCCACACACACCCAGACAAAAACACTCCCCCACTCCCCCCCCCCAAACCCCTCCCCCCCCCCACCCTCCCCACACACATATATACATAATTATAGACATACACCGGCAAAAAATCTCAATCATAACAGTAAACATCCCCACTCACCATATCAGTATCAGTTTCAGTAGCTCAAGGAGGCGTCACTGCGTTCGGACAAATCCATATACGCTACACCACATCTGCCAAGCAGATGCCTGACCAGCAGCGTAACCCAACGCGCTTTGTCAGGCCTTGAGAAAAAAAAAAAGAAAGAAAGAAAATAAATAGATAAATAAATAAATAAATAAATAAATAACATAATTAAAAACTAACTAATAATAATAATAATAACTCACCATAACACCAAGCCAGCTACCCATTTTTTTCGACACCCCCACCCCTCCTCCCCCCTCCCCCCTCCCCTTCCTCCTCCCACCTTCCCTCTCCCCGACCTCCCCACAAACGCACCCACCCCCCCTCCCCACCCCCATCCACTCCCCCCCCTCTCCCCCCACCCACACACACACGTCACGACCTCTCCCTCAATACCTCACCGTCACCCAAGCCCCCCGCTCGCCGCACGAGCCGCGGACAACATCAATTAGTTCTCCTCGTCGTCATCCGCCAAAGTCCTCATCAACAGAGCGCGTGAGAGAAGCGAAAGGGGGGAAGAGGAGAGAGAGGGGGGGAGAAAGAGAGAGAGAGAGAGGCAGAGGCGATGTAGGAGAAGGACAGGAGGAAGGGGGAAGGGGGGGGGGGGGGGGGGGGGGGGGGAAGGGAGGGAGGCCAGTACAGCCATCAGGGAAAGTTTCCCGCAGCCAATCAAAAAGCCACGGCGCACGTGACACGCTCTTTGAACGTTCGGGGTGTGGGTGGGGGGTTGATGGGAAGGTGATGATGTTCTCTGAGAGGATTGGGCGACACGGTAATAATGATTGCGAGCCGTTATGTTATGTTATGTTATGTTATGTTATGTTATGTTATGTTATGTGTGCTGCGAGCTCGTGAGTTCGGTCGGTCACTTTCGTCCACAATCAACAGACATGAGTGGTATGGAAAGGGACAGACAGACAGACAGACGAGCTCCGCAGGACCATACGCGCGTGTCTGTGTGCCCGGGCGTACGTGTATTCCCTGGGCAGTGCCGCATGTGCACGTGACTCCCCACGCGCGCGCGTGTGTATGTATGTGTGTGTGTGTGTGTGTGTGTGTGTGTGTGTGCGTGGAGGAGGGTGGGGGCGTGGGGGGGGGGGGGCGGTGTGTGTGGGGATAAATGAATTGCTCAATGAAATGATCATTAACTCACTCAGTACGGCCAGTCCTCTCTTCTCCTCTACACAGACCCCTCGGATGTCCAGTGGGTGTCTGAATGACCCAACCTTTAGCTTCCGTCGTCAGAATTGTGGTATTCTTTGTCAACATTCACCTCTTCAGTATAAGAGCCTTCCGCTTGCAATATTTTGATGATGGTAATTGGGGTGAAACGCTGTTAACGTCGTCTCTTTCGCCGTTCGTATGGAAAGAGTTAATTGTCCATTTTGTTATTCGTTGAACTGGTATTAAATGACAATCTGATCGCACTGTTGTTCCGATACTGTACCACGTGTAAGCATGGAATGAATAGCAATAAATGTGATGTAAATGTAATAGAATAATAGAATGTAATGGAACAGAACAGAATGTGGAATGATATCAACTCAAATCAAATCAAATCAAATCCAAAACATTTTATTCATCCACATGGAAATTAAGTTGTGCAATCACAGGCTCGTTGTAAACACCAACATAAAATTATCATGCGCAACATAAAAAGAGATTAAAAGTAGTCAAAGAAGAATTCCCAATATGATATGATATGATATGATACCACTCGACATGACACAACGCAACGCAACATAGCATAACATAACATAACATAACATAACATAACATAACACCACTCAGTACAACATAGCATAACCTAATTAAATTAAATTAAATTCAGTGTGCTCTGTTACTTCATACAGCGGCCGAAAGCGTCAGCAAATAACGTGTTTTTCTTCTATTAGGCCAATTACTTTGGTGATAATAAATTTAATCTCATGTTAATATTGATATTAGCATTATTTTGCTATATTATGTACTGTTTGTTTATTTGTTTTATTTCATTCTTTCATTACTTACTGTTTATGAATGTTATTTGATACAAGTCATAATATGGTTCATCAGCCGTCATGATAAAACTGAAGTGCAACGTTGTGAGCACAGTATAAGCTTTAAGCTTGTTGATGCTCTTTTGTTATTCATTGCATTGTAATCATGTGTATTGTTGAATAATTAAAGATTATTTAAACCAAATAACATGAATATGGTAAACAAAAAATGTTTTAAAGATTAACAGCACTTGGCATTGTATCTGCAACTCACAAGCAAGACAAAGAAACGGACAGACAGAGACAGAGAGACAGAGAGAGAGGGGGAGACAGAGAGAGGGAGAGAGAGAGAGAGAGAGAGAGAGAGAGAGAGAGAGGAAGACAGACAGAAAGAGAGAGAGAGAAAGGTAGACAGAGAGAGACATAGAGAGAGGGGGAGACACAGAGAAAGAGAGAGAGAGGGGGGAAACAGAGAGAGAGAGGGAGACAGAGAGAGGGGAGACAGACAGACAGACACACACACACACACAGAGGGAGGAAGACACAGAAAGAGACAGAGATAGATAGAGAGAGAGACAGAGAGAGACAGAGAGAGATAGAGAGGGAAACAGAGAGAGACAGAGAGAGATAGAGAGAAAGACAGAGAGAGAGAGAGAGAGAGATAGAGATAGAGAGGGAGACAGAGAGA
>NC_134904.1:29075574-29090574 GCF_041734735.1 Babylonia areolata | reverse complement strand
GGGGCATGGTGTAAAGAAGCTTTCAGTTTATCCAGTTTACAATCAATAAAACATTTGTCATTGTCATCGTCATTCTCTCTCTTTCTCTCTCTCTCTTTGCTTCTCTCTATCGGTCCCCCCACCTCTCCCCAAGCTCCTTTCTCTCTCTCTCTCTCTCTCTCTCTCTCCCCCTCCCTCTCTCTCAACTTGTTATTCTACAACCTCCGTTTGCCCTGACGAAATGACAGTGCAACGCTTTAGGAGAAGGGGGGTTGGAGGTGCGGAGGGTGGTGGTGGTGGTGAGGTGAAATAGGAGTTGTAGGGACTGGGGATTGGTGGAGGGAAGGGGAGGGAGGGGAGAGAGAGAGAGAGAGAGAGAGAGAGAGAAATGACTCGGGGTGGGGTGGGGGGGGGGGGGGGAGCGGGGGTAAGAGTTATACCTGGTTGAGAGGAAGAAACTGAGAAGACAGACAAATACAGTGACAGTGAGATACACACTCCGAGAGAGAGAGAGAGAGAGAGAGAGAGAGAGAGGGAGGGAGGGTGAGGGGTGGGGCGGCGAGGGGTAGGGGTTGCTGAAGAAATGAGTCAAGCTGAAAGTGGAATAGCAGGACGGTTTTAAAACCAGGTTTGGAGAGGTCATCTTGAAGCTCTAATAGTTTCGTCCCTGAGTGCTTCCATCAAGCGGGAAAAATGAATTTCTTGAACCGAGAAAAAAAACCACCAAAAAATCAAACTAAAAAAACAAGGGGGGGAGAGGGGTGGTTGATTGGGGGGTGGGGGGCGGGGGGTGGGGGGGGGGTAGTGGGGGGAGTGGGGGAACGGAAGAGCGGAAGAGGAAAAAGAACAGAAAAGCTACACACACACACACACATGCACATACACACGACGCTCACACACGTCGCTCACACACGTCCCCACTCACCCTCACGCGCGTGCACGCAAGAAAACTCATGATTTGGGATCAGTTTAGTGTTGTGGTTAAAGACAAAAACCGCTGTTCAGAGCATGAGTTGGAATAACACGTTAGTTACTACTTCAGGCATTTGATAAAGTCTGGGTGTTAGTCTGTTTAATGATTCTTAATTTTCATTCCTTATATTTTTGACTAAAAAAAAATAGTCAGCTGCTTAACTGACAAAGGCAAACACACACACACACACACACACACACACACACACACACACACACACACACATATGGGGTGGGGGGGGGGGGAGAAGAAAGAAAGGGAGAGACAAAGACAGAGACAGAGACAGATACCCATCCAAAAAAAAAAAAAAAAAAAATCAAACTCAAAAGACCGCACTATTCCTGAGTCAATCGTTTGACGTATCTGTCTATCCACGTTCTTTTTTTAAAAATTCATTTATTCATGTCTCTTTCTTTGTGTCTCTGTCTCTCTTTGAAGCTTCTTCCTCCTGTAATAGTATTGTTTCATTCAGTTCATGGAAAGTGTGTGCACGTATGTCGCCTGGAAGCCTTTGTGATAGCAGCGCATTACCCACCCACCCATCCATCCACCCACCCATCCACCCACCATCCATCCATTCATCCACCCATCCATCCACCGAACGACCTCACATTTACAGAACTGTTTCAGAGACACGTGAGAGAACGATCCCCGATCTGGGAATACAATTTGGCACCACGAAGGCTTTAACACGACAAAGGTTATGCTCACAGCTAGGTGCTGGGTGTGGCAACAACTATGCTTCAGGCAAAAAGAGAAAGAAAAAAAAAAAAGAAAAATCAAACTCAAATGACAGCACTATTCATGAGTCAATCGTTTGACGTATGCGGTATCTATCTATTTATCTATCTATTTATCTGTCTGTCCACGTTCTTTTTATTTATTTATCTATCTATTTGTCTATCTATTTTTCTATTAATCAGTTACTACGTATTCTCATTCATCTTAATTGTTTGTTTCTTAAGTCATTTATATGACGTATGTGTGTATGTATGTATGCATATCTCTCACGCAAGCGCAAGCGCGCGCACTCACAGACATACACAGACACACACACACATACACCCACCCACCACCACCACATAAAAATCCCCAACGACAACAAAAAACAACAAAAAAACAACAACAACACCATACTACCGTCCTTCAAGGGGTATGGTCCTTCAAGGGATATAACTCTCTAACGCGGAAAACCGAAACAGTTTTTTCAACAACAGGAAAACTCTCCCTTCTCATAAAATACAGTTACAGCAAAACATAAAACAATTCAGTTCGGTTCAATCCAGTTCATTTCTTTTATCTCAAGCCGTTAACTGCAGAGCCTCCTTGACAGGAGACCAGTGTAGCAAGAGCTGGAACAGTAGTTGCAAAACTTTTTGTGTGTTTTGATCAATAGTGATATTGATTTTCCGAACGAAAGTAATAGTCTCAAGAGGAAGTTTGCAGTAGTGACTTAACGTCCTGACCTGTGAGCTGACATCCTGACCTGTCAGCTTCTGTCCTATCTCAGTGAGGTGACAGCCCTTCACTGGCATCCTGACCTGTCAGCTTCTGTCTTATCTCAGTGAGGTGACAGCCCTTCACTGACATCCTGATGTCACGGTCCACAGTTAAGACGCTATTTTTCTGTTTCGCCATTCTTGGGGAAGACGGCATGGATCCAGCTTTTGAGACGATAGGGTTGCCATACATAGGAGTATGTGAGCGTGTGTGAGTTAGTGTGTCCGTGTGGCAATGGGATCCGTGCTGCTCGTGCGGTAGGAAGGTGGTAGATAGAGGGACGTTAGGTGTGGGAGGGAATTAGTGAATAGAAACTTTTGTTTTTGTTGTGAGTGTGTGAGTGAATAAATTGTCAACTTTTACCTGGAGTGCCCTGGTGTCTTTCCTGGTGTGAAGTCTGAGGCCCGATTTACTGTTACTTTTTCTTTCTTTTAAGATGGCCATGTGACACCTGACCTGTAAGCTTCTGTCTTATCTCAGTGAGGTGACAGCCCTTCACTGACATCCTGACCTGTCAGCTTCTGTCTTATCTCAGTGAGGTGACAGACCTTCACTGACATCCTGACCTGTAAGTTTCTGTCTTATATCAGTGAGGTGACAGCCCTTCACTGAAATCCTGACCTGTAAGCTTCTGTCTTATCTCAGTGAGGTGACAGCCCTTCACTGACATCTTGACCTGAAAGCTCTGTCTGATCTCAGTGAGGTGACAACCCTTCACTGACATTCTGACCTGTAAACTCTGTCTGATCTCAGTGAGGTGACAGCCCTTCACTGACATCCTGACCTGTAAGCTTCTGTCTTACCACAGTGAGGTGACAGCCCTTCACTGACATCTTGACCTGTAAGCTCTGTCTTACCACAGTGAGATGACAGCCCTTCACTAACATCTTGACCTGACCTGTAAGCTCTCTTACCACAGTGAGGTGACAGCCCTTCACTGACATCCTGAACTGTCAGCTTCTGTTTTATCTCAGTGAAATGACAGCCCTTCACTGACATCTTGACCTGTAAGCTCTGTCTTACCACAGTGAGATGACAGCCCTTCACTAACATCTTGACCTGACCTGTAAGCTCTCTTACCACAGTGAGGTGACAGCCCTTCACTGACATCCTGAACTGTCAGCTTCTTTCTTATCTCAGTGAGGTGACAGCCCTTCACTGACATCTTGACCTGTAAGCTCTGTTTTACCACAGTGAGATGACAGCCCTTCACTGACACCCTGACTTGTAAGCGTCTGTCTTATCAGCGGCCGTCTTATCAGCGACCATGCACATTTTGAGAACACTCACGTCGGGACAATACAAGACTTCATGAATGTTTTTGGACTTCTTGAAGACGGGATTTACACCTATTGACGATGCTCTCTCTCTCTCTCTCTCTCTCTCTCTCTCTCTCTCTCTCTCTCTCTCTCCATCTCTCTCTGTCATACACATGCAGACACGCACACACGCACGCGCACACACACACACACACACACACACACACACACACACATCTCAGTCTCCACTCTGATAACTTAACTTTCAGTTTGACAGCCTACTTGTTGCGAGGGCTTAATGTTTGATTTTCAGTGTGATTTAATTAATTAATTTATTTATTTTATGTTTATTTATTTTTTAACTGTACCGGTTGTATGCCCAGCTCAGCTCTCCATTTGCTAAGGCCGGCCTACTAAGGAGGAGGAGAAGATGATTAAATCACTGGTTTCAATTTTAAGCACAGGCCTTACGAAATCAAGTGAGCCACTGAGCGGGTCGACTTCTGTTGTCGCGAACACTTAAGATCAGCCTAGAACGCACCGGTGCACAAACTATCTTCACCATCGATTGCACCAACTGGAATCCTGGCCGTCGCTGTCGTTTGAACCACCAAGGTTTTTTTTTTTTTTTTTTTGGTTGGGGGTGGGGTGGGGGGTGCGGGTGGGAGGGGCGGTAGTCAAAATCTTTTTAAAAGAAAATCAGAAAATCTTTCTAAACTACAGCAGTAAAAAAAAAAAAAAAAAAAAAAAAAAAAAAAAAAAAAGCTTTGGTGATTTTGTTTTAATCAATTGATGGACTCCTCCCACCTCACCCCAATCACCACTCCAGTCCCCCCCACCCTCCCCCCAACACACACCCACACACACCCAGAAACGTGTTTCTAGTTCTGAGACAAAAGAGTGCAGGGGGGGCGGGGGGGGGGGGGTGAGAGAAGGAGACGGAGAGAGAGAGAGAGAGGGAGAGGGAGAGAGAGAGAGAGAGAGAGGGAGAGAGAAAACGTCGGGAGACAAATCTCCGCGCCTGTGTATGGGTGGTGGTGGTGGTGGTGGTGGTGGTAGTAACAAACACAGACAGCCAATGGCGTGCCTGCTTTCCTAATGACCTCTCATCGCTCCATTCCCTTCCTCCCACCCACTTCGCCCTCCCTCCCTTCCTTCCCCTCCTCTCCTCCTCCTGCCTCCCCCTCCTCCCCACCCCCTACTTTCTGCCAGCAACCGTACGCCGCCCATCTTTCACTGATTTCCCCCGTTTCCCTGCAATCGTCTGCCTCTCCTCGGCCTGTCGTCTGCAACTCGCTTCTTTCCGCGGCCAGCCACGCTGCGGGTTCTCTCCCTTCACTGTCAAGCAGACGACACTTTACTTTAGAGTTCGTGCCTCCTCCAGCACTCTACTGCGTGCGTGTGTGTGTCAGTGTGTGTGTGAGAGTTGAGAAGACTTCGTGCGTTCGTTCGAGGTTTTTGGCCCATTCAGAGAAGTGAAATAACCAACCACCCACCCACTCCTGTGAACGTGGTTTTCTTCTTGTCTTCTCTTTCCAAAACGGCGTCGATCGGCAGTTTGTTTTGAAAGACGACACGAGTGACTGAGGTGAAAAGTGCAGATCTGATTCATCGTTCTTCCTTTTGGTGTTTTTTTTTTTTTGGAGGGTCGTTCACGGACTTTATATTCTTGTTTTTGTTTATTTATCTATATATTTATTATTTGTTAACCCAGCCGATATCGTAATCCTGTTACCTGTGGATTTTTTTTCCCGAACATGGGAGTGAGACAGTGCGTGTGAGGGAGCGATATTTGATTCGTCTTCTGAAAAACCTCGCGACGTGAGGTGGTGGGGTAGGGTAGGGTAGGGTTGGGCGGGGGTAGTGGGAGGGTAAGCCTCAATCCTCCCAACGTTGGTAATCTTTCATCGCTCTCAGCAGGTGGTGGTGGTGGTGGTTGTCTGTGCATGTTAACTGTCAGACACGTGAGCTTACGTCTCTGCCATGATATACACTTTTAATTCATCGTCGGCCATCTGATAAAAACTTTTTTCGGGGGTGTTCGCTTGTAAAAAACACACAAAAAAACAAAACAAACAAAAACAACAACAACAAAACCCCACCAACTGGCTCTCGTTAAACGAGAAAGAAAGATTTAAAAAAAAGAAAAAAAAGGGGAGACAGAAACAAAAAGAAAGGAACCCACTGTTTGGAGCGGTTTATGTTGCTCATTTATTGTTTCGCTTTTTTTTCTCTCTCTCCAACTCAGCATGTAGTGGGAGGAACGGAAACGTGTAACATGAAAATAATGAATAAAACGAACTCAGAATGGATTAAAACCAACATCAGCAATAACAACAAACAGTCCAAACTAAAATGCATGAGACAAGATGTGCCGAATTACTACCACTGACTGACTACTTCTATACGGGCCGTTGAAAGTTTCTTTCAGTGAAACACATAGGAGCACTTCTCATTAGCTGGAGCAACACACGGTACGTTTAGGTATAAAGAGAGAGAGAGAGGAGAGAGCAGAAAAGAAAGAAAAAAAAAAAAAAAGAGAGAGAGAAGAAAAACCGTTGTTTAAAAAAAATTGAAAGTCAAGAGAAGCTGTAGGAGTATCGACACCCGTGACAAGAAAACACCCCGGGTATCGACAGTCTGCAAGCGGCGCGTGAGGAACTGAGGAAGAGAAAGCTGGCACCACCCTAACCTGGCAGCAAACACACAACAGCTCCACGCTGTGTATTGACCCGTGGAGGATATAACTTCACAGCATCTCTCCCCCGCCCTCCCACCAACCCGCCTACCCCGGGTAGAAGAAGGAGGAGGACAAGGACAAGAACAAGAACAAGAACCAGAAGAGGAGTAAGAAAAAACGAAACCTTACCACTACCAACAGCAACACTAATTAACAGACCTCCTTCCTTCCTTCCTTCCTTCCTTCGTTATCCCCCTCCATCCCGACACATCTCAACCCCCCCCCCTCCCCAACCACCACACTACCCCTCCCTCCTCCCCCTACCCCCAGGGCCCGCTTCCAGTCATCATGGCTTTCACACCTTTCTTCCTCCCGAGACCCTCCGACTACGGGACGGTCGGGTCCCTCCTGGCCCCTCACCCTTACCTCCCGGGCCTCCCCCTCCCCCACCCGCACGGACTCGCATCCCCGCTCCTGCCCAAACTCCACAGCGCCATGGGCCGGGCCGGCCTGAGCCCTGGGGACTTTCTGGGACACCCCCACCATGGGCTGGGTAGAGCCCTAGGGAGTCGTGGTGGTGGTGGCGGTGCTGGTGGCGGAGGTGGTGGTGGAGGTGGAGGGGGGTTGGTGGTGGACGTGAACGACCCTGACGTGGACGACGACCCTCAGGTGGACCTGGAGGCCAAGGACCTGTGGCAGAAGTTCCACAAGCTGCAGTCCGAGATGGTCATCACCAAGTCTGGCAGGTGGGTGTGTGGTGTGTGTGTGTGTGTGTGTGTGGGGGGGGTGAGTTGGTGGGTGAATGTGAGGTGTGTGTGTGGGTTGAGTGGGTGAGGTAGGTTGGTGGTTGAGTGAGTGAATGAGTCTGGCGCTGCCATTATTCCCCTGCCCTCTTCGCCAACAGACAGACACAGGCGCGCGCGCGCGCGCACACACACACACACACATAGACATTAGCAAAACGTTATTGCTTTGGATATAATAATGAAATAGTAAAAGTCGACTAGATTATTTCATTTGGTGATCTAACAAACAATAAACACACATGCCCACACCCACACACACCCACACCCACACACACACACATCCACACCCACACACACACACACACACACACAACACACAACCACACGCACATAACCACACACGCACACGCACATTTCACACCTCTGTGTTACCCCTAACAGGGACAGGAGAAAGACTCGCAGCTTGGGTTAAGCCAATCAATCAATCAATCAAGCATGCAGGCAGGCAAGCGAGCAAGCGAGCAGCTGGTTGTCAAGGCAATGAAGCAAGCAAGTAGAGAAGAAAGAATATCAAGTAAACATCAACAGCATCACCAACAAACACAAAATCAATATCCACTAAGAGAAAAAAAGAAAAAGACGACAACACAACCAACAACCTGGAACGCAAGTGAAATCTATACAAACTGAAAACCGCTGAAATTTACGAGCAAACAAACTAAGCCAACATTGACATTCACAAGTAAACAGACTAAGATTACCATTTGAATTTACAAGCGAACAAACTGAACAACCCCTGGAATTTACAAGCTCAAAAAACAACTAAAAAGAACAACAAAAAACACAAAAACTGGAACACCGGTGAAGTTTATACAGGCAGAAAAAATGAAACAATATCGAAACAACAACAACTAAGAAATTGATAACAAAATGGAATATCAGTGAAATTTACAGCAAGCAAGTTGGAATATGGTAAAAGTGACATGCAAATAAACTGAAATATCACTGAAAACAAAATCAAAGCTGAATAATCTTATTGTAAGAAATGCAAGAATCAACAACACTAACTAATTACAATCATAATAGTACTACTGATAATAATGATGATGATGATGATGATAATAATAATACTGATATAATAATAATAATAATAATAATAATGTAAAGAGAGTCTCAAATATATCCTTTGTTATTTACTGACATTCACGAGTGATTGTTCAAACCGACATTTTTCTTTCGAGAAGAAGGATGAGTAATTGATTAATAAAAAGATGAAACACAAGGCAAGAAATGATGATGATGATGATGATGATGATGATGATGATGATGATGATGATGATGATAAACAGCTCACACTATGCAGTGATAAACAGCAAAGAATTTGTTCTGTTTAAAACCGAGCATTCAATTAAAATGAAATGAATAGGTAAGCATTTTTAAAGGAAGTGTCTAGGTTTGTTTCAGTTAATTTTTTTACTTACTGTGTGGTAGCTGAATCGGCAGCATAAGCAGCATTGACTCGAAGTTGTGATCCTTGTTAATGGAGCGAGTTGCTCATCTACTATTGTTGTTGATTGAGAGAGTTACTTATCTATTATTGTTGTTAATGAAGAGAGTTACTCCTCTTCATCCTCTACTCTCACAGCCTCATTGTTCTTTCATTTCGAAAAAAGAGTACACGGAGTCAGTCAGTGTATGTGATTATGCACATGTTTGTCTGTCTGCCTCCCAAGCGTTAGTCGATGACTGTACGGTTGGTCATTCTTCTGTGTGTGTGTGTGTGTGTGTGTGTGTGTGTGTGTGTGTGTGTGTGTGTGTTTAAAAGAAAAATTCAGCCCATTGCTTTAAACTCAATACATTATTTTTTAACACATTTTAAAAATATCAAAATATCTGTCCGTCTGTCTCTATGTATAGATGTATCTGTGTGCCCGTTTAGGTATGTGTGTGTCCGGTTAGATACCGCCAGTTTATATATCTGTGTGCCCATTTATTTACATGTGTGAGTGCCCATTTAGGTGTGCCCGTTTAGATTTATGTATGACCGTTTAGGTATATGTGTGTGCCCGTTTAGCTGTCTGTGTGCCCGTAAGGTATAAATATCTGTGTGCCCGTTTATATATCTGTGTGCACGTTCAGTTATCTGTGTGGCCACATAACTATCTGTGTGCCCGAAAGGTATAATTATTATGTTTGCCTGTTTAGATACTTGTGTGCCCGTCCAGTTACCTGTGTGTGGCCATTTAGCTATTTGTGTGGCCATTTAGCTATTTGCGTGATCATTTAGCTATTTGTGTGACCATTTAGCTATCTGTGTGGCCATTTCGCTATCTGTGTGTGGCCATTTAGCTATCCGTGTGGCCATTTAGTTATGTGTGTGTGTGTGTGTGTGTGGCCATTTCGCTATCTGCGTGTGGCCATTTAGCTATGAACCAATGACATGGGTTTTATGTCTCGATTTTTCTCTGATGAAGGGGGGGAAATGTTCAGCAATGATTCTGTGAATGCATGATTCCTCATCATTGCTTACTCCACTTGGTGTCTTTTGTCTGTCTTTTTGTTTGTGTTGATGCTTTCTTGGGGTGTATATATGTATGTGTATAAATATATATATATATATATATATATATATATATATATATATATATATAAATTCCTTTAATCTGTAACTTTTCTTCATCTCTTTGCCTCTCCCTGTCTCTTTCTCCTCTGTGTATATTCATTTATTTTATACATATTTATTTATTCTCTCTCTCTCTCTCTCTCTCTCTCTCTCTCTCTCTCTCTCTCTGTCTCTCTCTGGTCTTTTTCTTTTTTCCTCCGGAAAATTCTCGTGCATTCCTAAAACATTCAAAGGTCACGAAACTGACTTTGTTGTCAAAAGGTTGTGCGAAAGCAAATCGATATGTGTGTGTGTGTGTGTGTGTGTGTGTGTGTGTGCGTGCGTGCGTGCGTGTGTGTGTGTGTGTGTGTGTGTGTGTGTGTGTGTGTGTGTGTGAGTGAAAGATAATGACGACAGATCAGCAGCGAACAATGAACTTATTGTCACAAGAACGCACGCACGCACACCTGCCATTTCACCACGCACTCTTCTTCACCTTATGCTTCATACTATAGATCGACATCTTACGCTATTGTTTAAATGCTAACCGCGTTAACAGAAGCGGTGACGTTATTTGTAAAGAGAATGGCGATTGATACAGAGTCTTTTATGGTGCCTTATAACAGCAGAATGTGAACGCGTGTGACTGCACAAGTAATATTTATGTTGTGGAATGCATTCGACCTGTTATTGCGCCTTATAGTATCAGGGCAGGATATTTATGCCAGCATGTGACTGCACGAGTTTTATTTACGCAGTGGAATACATTACTAGATTACACGATTAAATACCACCAGAATAAATGAATAAATAATTACTAGAGTAGATAAATGAATGAATGAATAAGTAACCAACTTTTTTTTTTCCGTATTGCATTTTATTTCATTACTTATCTGCTTACTTTTTTTTTTCAAGGCCTGACTTAACGCGCTGGGTTACACTGTTGGTAAGGCATCTGCTGGACAGATGTGGTGTAGCGCATATGTATTTGTCCGTACGCAGTGACGCCTTAACTAACTAACTAGCTAACTGACAAGCTAACTAACTAAACGAACAAAAGTGCTGCTTAATGCATGCAACATGACAAAATCACTATCTGTAATGCTACTGGTATCTCTGCCATTATCTGAAAATATGTACTACAGAATAACAAAATTACAAATAACCAAGTGGACGAATGATTGAATGAATAGACAGATAAGCGAATAATAAGACAACGAGGTAACAATAATAGTGAAAAAAAAACAACGAAAGAGCAATGATTGTGATGACAGCAATGCTGTCGTCGTTTGTTACTCATGTGTCTCCTCTGTGGTGTAGATACGATTTGTCCGAACGCAGTGACGCCTCCTTGAGCTACTGATACTGAAAATGAAACTGTCTCCTCTTCCCTTTATCCCCTTCTCGTATTTCATTAATAAAAGAGAGAGAGAAAATAACAAAAACAAAACAAACACCCCCCCCCACCCCCAAAAAACAAAACAAACCCAAACAAAAAAACCCAAAAAACAAACAAAAAACAACAACAAAAAAACACACACACACAAAACACAAGAATATTGAATCCTTTTACTCCAAATGGCATATGAAGGCTATTAAGAAACAGCACTGATATTTAACAATAAAATTATACGTGAACAGTAATCACAAAAAAAGCCCCACACCTGGTGATGAATAAAGATATAATACAATCGTTCGTATTTCATCTCGTAACATTTCCCATTTTGATACATCTCCCAAAATTCAAACACAATCTTTCCAACAAATAGAAAAAAAAAAGAAAAAAAAGTTATTTCAGATTCAAATATTAGTTTGATATTAACTGATTTTGTAGATTTGTAAATCTCCAGTTAAGTTCATTTCACAGTATTGACAGTTACGTAATTCGCATGGACTATTATGACATCTACTGGCTTCTATTCATGAACTGAGTTAAGAATGAGATGTAAATATCGGGAAAATTAGAAATATATTTTTCTCTTCCAAGATTATCTTTAAAGTTTCCGTAAAATGAACGCTCATTACTATTTCCTAAAGCGTTAAATTTTACGCTTCAGCCGAATATCATAATACGTTTCATGATTATTGTCTAGCATTTAGACACAAACTATATTTATTCGAAAAATAACTGAACCCTAAACGCAATTTTTGTTGAAATATTTTGCCGGATGTTGTTGCAACATGATGATGTACAATTCCCTTTGTATTTAGCATACGGAATATGGTATAATCTACAAGAATATTTCTCGGTGGTGGACAATATAATACCCGTCCAAAACCTGATCATTCTAGACTTCGCAAGAATAGCGATAGGATAAATGCCTTTTCTCAATAAATCATATCGGTCTAAATATTTCCATTTAATACGATTAATCATTTTGGATATTTCAATTGTAAGTTCTCGTACATGCCCACATTTTCACACCCCACCACACATCAAACCCGATACTACCATTGAAAAGAAGTCCCCTAGCAAATTCCAAGAGACAAAGTTCGGACTCCAGCTTGATTAAACAACGAATATAGTGCTTTTAGTGCTTGCTCTTAGGCCGATTTTCCTTTCTTGAAAAAAGAAGAAAAGAAGAAAGAGAAAGAAAGAATAAATGAATGAATGAGAAATAAATAAATAAATAAATAAACAAATAACTGACTGACTAGCTAACTAACTAACTTCAAAACACAACCACCAGCAAAACGGCCAGCAAGCCAGCTAACCATGAAGAAATAGATAGACAGACAGACAAACAAACAGGTAGATAGGTAGATAAGTTAAGTAAATAAACGAATGAATAAAATAAATAAATCGATAAACAAACGGATAAATAAATGAATAAATAAATAAAATAAATGAATGAATGAATAAACACATAAATAGATAAATAAATATATGAATAAATAAATCAATGAATGAATGAATGAATGAATAAACAAACAGATAAAAAAACACATTAAAAAAAGTAAATAAAATAAATAAATAAATAATTTAAACAAAAAGATAATCAATTAAAAAACACCATCACCACGACCACCAACACCAAGCCAGCCAACCATTCGATCAGCCAATCATTCAAACCAACCAACCAACCAACCAACCAACCAAACAAGTAAACAACACGCTCGTGACAACGCCCCTCTATAAACGATCGAACACATGTCACTGGAAAAAAGGGGGAAAAAAAAGAGAAGAAGAAAGAATGGAAGGAAGGAAAAAAAGAAAAAAAGGAGCAGTTGCATGCATGGATACAAGGAGAAATCGATGTTTTGCATGTGTATAATTATATACATGAGTCTACGTGCGCCTGTGTCCTTCGTATTTGCCACCAAGAAAGGTGTGTGTGTGCGTGTGCGTGTGTGCGTGCGCGCGCGCAACGAAACAGCTGTTCTGGTCGTTAATTAACAGCGTCGAGTCTTCACGTGTTTGCTGTGTTCGTCGTCGATAAATCAGGGGTGGAAATAGAGCGAGAAGGAAAGGGAGAGAAAGAGAGAGGGAGAGTGAGAGAGATGGAGAGAGAGAGAGAGAGAGAGGGGGGGGGGGACGAAACGAAACGAAATTTCATTTTACCAGGGTAATGAGATAAGCAAAACATATGCTTTTTTCCACCCAGCTCTTGGGTATGAAAAGGCAGAAAAAAAAGGATGTGGGGGATAGGGGCTGCATCAAAAGAACACAAATCATGAGCACAGAACCATTAACAAGAAAGATATCATCGACAAAAATCAACTGAAAAACCGCATGAGACACTAATGAAAAAGACTTCGACAAAGCAACGAACTACAAGAACTCTCTGTCCCAACCCCCTTCCCCAGTCTCCTTCCCACCATCTCAGTGCACACAGAGGGGGAGACCGCGTATGTTGGTTTGGATGTGTGGAAGTGTATGGAGATGGTGGTGGGGGAGGAAGGGAGGGAGGGAGGGAGGGTGCAGCTGATGTTGGGGTGGAATGATGATAATGATAAAGAAAAAAAAAAAGAATTCAATAATGATAAAGATGATTATTGTTGTTGTTGTTGTTGTTGTTGTTGTTGTTACTGGTATTATTGTGATGATGATGATTATTATTACCATTATTGTTTTTATTATTTTCATTGTCACCATCATAATCATCATCATTATTGTTATCAATACCATTATTATTATTATTATTATTATTGTTGTTGTTGTTGTTGTTAGTGGTGGCGTTATTATTGTGGTTGGTGTTGTTGGTGTTATTATTGTTGTTGGTGTTGTTGTTGTTGTTGTTATTATTATTATTATTATTGTTGTTGTTGTTATCGGTGGATTGATAATGATTATGGACATGTATCAATCAGTCAATCAATCAACCAGTAAAGCAGCCATTTATTGTGCTGGTACAAAAACACGGACATGAATTATTTTCAGGGTTGCTATTCATTCGTCTACACTGTCATACGTACACATGAAGGGTAAAGCCAGTCATTAATATTCTTAAACGCCAGTCATATAACTATTTCTAACTTCCAGAGTCAACGTCATTTAAAAGCCCCATGAATCTTTTGAGAATCAGAAAAGCGATGTCTCGTTTAAATGAATTTTTTTTTACTTTGATTCATATGCAAAAAACAACAACCCCATAACAAAAAAACAACAACCAACCAACCAACACCACCACCAATTAAACTATTTCTTTGTTTCGTTCTTTCCATTTATGTAACTATTCATTCATTTATTTATCAATTTATTGTTTGTTGTCTTTGTTAAACGTTTAACTCAGTAGCAATGTACTGCGCGAAATCTGCCTTGAATTACGGAGTGAATGATCAGTTAGGATTCATATGTAACTTTGTTAGTAATAAATAAGATCAAGTCAGAGAGAGAGAGAGAGAGAGAGAGAGAGAGAGAGAGAGAGAGAGAGAGAGAGAGAGGGGGTTACTTGTGTTATTGTTAAGATCTCGGGGAAAAAGTAAAATAATTATCGAGAAAAACAGAAATCGACAATATAACGACAACGACTACGATATTTCGGCTGCTGATGCTGCTTCTACCACTTCTGCTACTACTGATAATGATGATGATGATGATGATGATGATGATGATGATAGGAAGAAGAAAAAAAAAGAAGAGCAATGGTAACAACAACGAACGACAAAAACAATGCTTATATTCATAATAATGATTATGGCGATGATGATGATGATGCTGCTGATAATAATAATTTGGAAAAAAATCATCATCATCATCATCTTCATCTAAATACACACTTTTAACATCGAACGCCATTCACAAAGTGCGAAACAAACTA
>NC_134904.1:29058074-29068074 GCF_041734735.1 Babylonia areolata | reverse complement strand
TACAGTCTGTTGTGAGCATACACCGAGAGAGAGATAGGGGGGAGGGAGGGAGAGAGAAAGAGAGAGAGAGTTTAGTAAAGGTCTGTAGACTTGTCCCTTTTTGTTTTTTTGTTTTTGTTTTATTGTTGTATTATATTTTTATTTTGTTTGACGAAACACTTCATTCATTCATTCATCCATTTATTCATTCATTCGTTTCGTTTCTTTCCTTCTTTCTGTATTTCATTCGTACATTCCTTTTGCTTGCTTTTCGTTCTTTCTCCCCCCCTCCCACCCCCTCTTTCTTTCTGCCTGTCTTCCATTCTTTTTGCCATTATCGGTGAAGGATAAAAAATAGAACCCCAGCTCCCCATTCCTCCAATGCGGGGCGTGGGGGTGGGGTGGGGGCGGGGTGGGGGCGGGGGGACACTGTTGATTTGTATGTTGCCTGTGTTTTACGTTCTACCATGATCAATGAATTACGTAGGGGGCCTTTTATAATTTATACTTTATACTTCTTTGAGCGTGTGTTTAGTCACATCTCTGCCATTACGTATTCGAACTGACCGAAAAGTTGTCCGAACAGAAGCAGTGAAAACTCTGAAAAGCTAGTTTCGGTGGTGGGCTGCCCATAACGCCATATGACTTGCTTCTCGCTCTGCAAGCTACGAATATATGTTTGGTTTTATAATTATTTTGTAGTCGTAGTCATAGTCCTTCACAAAGTAATTCATTGAACAACGTTATACCGCAAATAAATCAAAAATTAAAATCATGTTTTTTGTTGCCCAGCCGATCTCAACAGGGCAATTTCAGGGCAGATCGCGCGTCAGTTCTTGAAACCAGTTGAAGAGAACCACAAATATCAGTATCAATTGATTGATATGGACACTTATATAGCGCCTATCTTCCGTCGGAGACCAAGCTCTAAGCGCCTTACAAACACGGGTTCATTTACACAACAGGCTGCCTACCTGGACAGAGCCAACTGACGGCTGCCACTGGGCACTCATCATTCGGTTCCTGTGTCATTCAATCATATTTCAGGCACGCACACATACACAAACAGACAGATATATTAAATATTAAAAGGTCAATCAAAAACATTTTTTAAAAGACCGAATCGGTCAGTCCTCGTCAAATTTAGATAAAGTTAAAAAAAAAACAAAAAAACAAAAAAACAAAAATGGAACGGAGAGCGAGTATCTGGGGGAATAGGGAGGGTTTGCAGATACACTTTTGTCTTATTTGCGGTTTTTTTATTTTTTATTTTTTTATTAAATTTATTTTTTTTTTATAGCGAGAACCGCATGCACATGCGCGTCTCCATTTCCTGTTGTTTGTGTTGATGTTGTTTTAGGTCACCGAGAGGATAACATTTCGTCGTGGAAATCGCTGTCCTGACGAAAGGGTTTGAAACAATTTCGGAGAGTATTTGTGCAAGTTTACAGTATAAATTTGATTTTGTAATTACACCCATTGTTTGTTTTCGTCTTCTTTAAGTGTGTGTGGTGTTGTGTGTTGTGTGGTGTGGTGTGGTGGTGTGGTGTGGTGTGCTGTGCTGTGCTGTGCTGTGCTGTGCTGTGGTTTGGTTTGGTTTGGTTTGGTTTGTTAAATCATATCTCTGTCATGATGTATTCGAACTGAACGAAAAGTTGTCAGAACAAAGGCAGTGAAAACTCTGAAGAGCTAACTACAGTGGTGGGCTGCCCATGACGTCATATGACGTCCTTCTCGCTCTGCAAGCAACGAAAGATCCACCACGAAAGCGGGCCTGCAAAACAATCACTGATATCCCAGAACGAGATCTTCGTGGACCTAGATGTAAAAATGTTTGTGTGTGATATCATGCAGATCCCAGCAGTCAATCAGATCATGTTTTATGCTTAGCAAGGATGCTTGCACGACACACTGCACGGGGTTTCTCTGCCTCTCAAGTTACCCACACAGCTATGTGGGATGAGAGTCTGTCGTTTCCGACTGTGACAGAACAGCAGTGGAGGGAAACTGCTGTCCCTACTATCTGGGCTGGAGGTTGTTTTTTTAAAAATATATTATTATTATTATTATTATCAATTTTTTCAGGTTAGTGGAGTGTTTTGCCCAAGTTGCATCCCCGCGCTCTCGGCCAAGAGGTCTTTAAGACAGTCGACATTGGGGATGGTCCGTCCCCAAGGGTCAGCTATCCCACAAGGCTGCGATATTCAATAAAAAGCCAGTGCAATCTTGCCTTTAAGTCTGAGTCATAGTCCTTCACAAAAAGACTATGCAGAGGCGCGCGCACACACACACACACACACACACACACACACACACACACACACACACACACACACACACACACACACACACACACACACGTGCGCGAGCGCGCCCGCGCGCACCAAAATTTAGACATTCTTCCGCTCAAAAGTCGACTGTTACTTAACAAATGTATGTGCATGCACAGTATAGCGAATGGAACGGCACCAAAGAAAATAATCCAGAATTTTATTACGAATAAAAATAAACACACTCACAAACTATCTTTTCCACGACCCCGAAACAATTTATATAAATCTAGTTTAACATATTTTGGGGGAACGATATAGAATGGTTTACCTTCCTCATTAAAGTCATGTCGACTGAAGCAACCATTCAAAAAAGAACTTAAGAAATATTTGATGGGGGGAAAAAAAATGATCCCTTCATGCTTTGATATGATTGTCCTTGTATCAGCTGTCTATATACCTGTCTGCCTATCTAACCTAAAACTCTCTCTGCCCCTCTGACTCTGTCTCATTTCTCCATATCTCGTTACCTTTATCCAGCTCTCTCTCTCTCTTTATCTATATATATATCTACCTCTCTCGTACGTACTCTCGCTATTTTCTTCCTGAATTAAATTGATGATGTAAGAATGTCGCGTTGCATGTCGTAATCGTGTCAGTATCATATGTATATTTATTGCTATTTACGCTCGTATTATTTTTGTTGTTGTTTTCGATAGAATTTTTGTGTGTTTCTTGTAATTGTTTATTTCTATAGTATCCTTTCCCGACCACCACTTCCCCAATTTCTTCCCCCTTTTTCTTCTCTTTTTTTTTTTCTGAGGGCACGATGTAAAAAAGCCGTATAAGTTTATTCTTTTAACCTCAGTAAAGATCATTTTGACTTGACTTGACTTGACCCCCCCTCCCCACTCACACACACCACTCAATCCAATCAATTCTCCCACCCACCCCACGTACATACATATCCACCCAAATTCTCCTCGTTAAAAACAAAGAAAGAAACAAAGAAACAAACATCAAAACACCAAAAAGTCAGCCTCATGACACATGGCATTCCCCCAACACGGCCTTCAAACGTCCTCCTTGACTTGTCGATGCTGTCTTTTTCCAGTCTTTTCCTGTCCCCTCTCTGTCTTTCTCTTTTCCTGTCCCTCTGTCTGCATTCACACCCACTGGCTGATAGTATGAATGTGAACTTCGTGCTACAGCCTCGGAAACCCATGGATTTTTTTTAGCAGTGTGTGTGTAAATACGCGCGCCACAAACAACACCTTTATGTCGCAACGATATGATCATCATGATGCTTGCTGTCTTTTTTTTGGGGGGGGGGTGGGGTGGGGTGGGGGGTGGTGGGTGGGGGGGGGCGGGGGATGGGGTGATGGGGGTAGGGGTGGTGAGGGGGTGGTGAGGGGTGAGGGGGTCTTTTTTCCGTTTTCGGGGTAATGAAGGCTTTCTTGAGACATGATGGTGGTGGGTGGTGGTGGGAGTAGTGTGTGTGTGTGTGTGTGTGTGTGTGTGTGTTGAGGATTTTTTTCTTCTTCTGCTGCTGCTATTCTTTGCCGTACCTTGCGAAATGCTGTCTCTGTCTCTGGTTGTCCATCGTAAACAATTTGTAATTATTTCTGTTGATTCATTAATCAGCCAGCCAGCCAACAACAACAACAACAACAAATCCAAAGAACAGCAACAACAAACAAACACACACACACACACACACACACACACACACACACACACACACACACACACACACACGCGCGCGCGCTCACGATGGTATCAGGATCAGTAGCTCAAGGAGGCGTCACTGGTTTCGGACAAATCCATACATGCTACACCACATTTGCCAAGCAAATGCCTGACCAGCAGCGTAACCCAAAGCGCTTATTTCTCAACAGCTCATCCATTTCCAGTATATCTAAAATGACTATTTGTGAGTGAGTTTTGATAGTTTCAGGATTTAATGGTGGTATTTTTGATTGTGCACTATTTACGATTGTGTGCTATGACGTGTGTGTGTGCGCGCGCGCGCGCGCGCGCGTGTGTGTGGATGAATAGTTTTCAGTGATGTTTGGTATCTTGTGCTCAATTTTCCCATTTTGATACTTGCATATGTGTTCTATTTGTAAACGCCTACGGCTTATTTTCAAGATTAGGCGTAAATGGTAATAATAATAATAATAATAATAATAGTCAGGCCTTGAGAAAAACAAGAAAAAAAAGAAAAAAAAAGTTTACAACAACACGGATATTTCTTCTTCTTCTTCTTCTTATTTGTGTGTGTGTAATAATATCAGCCAGTGGGTGTGAATGCAGACAGAGGGACAGGAAAAGAGAAAGACAGAGGACAGGAAAAGACTGGGAAAAGACAGCATCGACAAGTCAAGGAGGACGTTTGAAGGCCGTGTTGGGGGAATGCCATGTGTCATGAGGCTGACTTTTTGGTGTTTTGATGTTGTTGTTGTTTGGCTGATGAATATATCAACAGAAATAGTGACAAATTGTTTATTGATGGTTGATTGATTTTTGTGTCGGTTTGATTTGGGGTTTTTTTTTTTCTGTTGTGGTGTTGTCGGTTTTGTTTTGTTGTATCTTAACTTGACCTTTCGAAAGAATTTTTTTCGAGCTCTCTGTTTGTGTTAGCGTTTAACCAAGGACCACACGGAGAGAGGGAGAGATTTCTTGGAGATACTTTTTTTTTTAAATAAAGGAAATGTTTGAATTGATGTTGACGAGATAGACACCCATTCACACACACACACACACACACACACACACACACACACACACACACACACACACGGAACCAATTTACACCCGTTTTTAATGTAACCCCCCCTCCCCCCTCACAGACACTGTTACCACCCTACCTACATCCATCAACCCAACCTTCCCCCACCCATTCACACACACATGCATCCCCCAACCCCACCCTCACCCCAACCTCCGATCCCTAACTCCCACCCCACCACCACTCACACATCCCACACAACCTTACCCCTACCCCTCCATCCCTCCACACACATCCACCCTCACCCCAACCTCCGATCCCCCAACTCCCACCCCACCACTACTCACACATCCCACACAACCTCACCCCTACCCCTACCCCTCCACCCCTCTACACACATCCACCCTCAACCCAAACACTCCAACCGCCACCCCCACTGACACATCCCACACAACGTCACCCCCAATTCCCCCCTCCACACACACCCTACTCCCCAACCCCCACTCTCCCCCCAACCCCATCCTCACCCCAAACCCTACAAGCCTCACCCCCACTCACATATCCCACACGTCCTCACCCCATTCCTCCCTTACCCCCCCAATCCCTACCCACTCACATATCCTCCCCCAGCACACACACACACACACACACGCACACACGCACACACGCACGCACGCACACACACACACACACACACACACACACACACACACACGCACGCACGCACGCACGCACCCTTCCCAGTAGTGCTAACAACTACTACTGTGTCACCACCACCACCACCACCATCTACCACCACCACCACCACCAACCACCACCACCACAAGCACACATTCTCCACCATGGTCGTCGGGGTTGCACTTGCACGCCCCGCCACACCTCACTGATCAGCAAGCTTGTGTCGTGATGACGTCGGTCACGCCTCATCGGGCCGCCCCCGAAGCAGGAGAGCTAGAGCAACAAAAGCGCATCATCCTCACCCTCTCCCATCCCCCCTCCCTGCCCCCCTCTCCCCTCCCCTCCCCTCTCTCCTCTCCCTCTTGCAAACAAACGACAATAAAGTGGCAGCAAATAAAGTGACGTAAGTAATGAAATGTGCGAAACAGTGTTGTTGGAATTCTTTACAGAGAGCACGATAGTAAAAAAAACAACAACAACAAACAAACCCAAAAAACCAAAAAAAAAACCAACAAAAAACAACCCCTCCCTCACCCTTCCCTCCATCACCCCCCCCCCCTCCTCCTCCTCCAAGGGAAAAAATCGAACTGAGTTGGACTGAGTGACATCTTGGTTCGTGGTTGAATTACTTACTATGGTGGTTCGAAAGTGTTAAAACAAACAAATACTAAAAGAAAAAAAACAAAACAACAACCAAGCGCGCGCGCACACACACACACACACACACACACACACACTCACACTCACACACACTCACACACACTCACACACACACACACACACACACACACACACACACACACACACACACACACACTTCAATGAATAAAATAATTTAAAAAACAATTGATGATAAAAGAAATATACTTGCAGACAGCAATTTAAAAAAAAAAGATATATGGGTCGTGCTGCACTATTGCGAAACGCTGTCCTGGGTAAAAAAAAATTGACACAAAGAAATCTGTTGTGACACAAAACAGGTACAGTACAATACAGTACAGTGCGGTGCAGTGTAATACAGTACAGTACAGTACAATGTAATACAGTGCAGTGCAGTACAGTACAGTACAATGTAATACAGTGCAGTACAGTACAGTACAATGTAATACAGTACAGTGCAGTACAGTACAATGTAATACAGTACAGTGCAGTACAGTACAATGTAATACAGTGCAGTGCAGTACAATGTAATACAGTGCAGTGCAGTACAGTACAGTACAATGTAATACAGTGCAGTGCAGTACAGTACAATGTAATACAGTGCAGTACAGTAAAGTGTAGTACACTGCAGTACAGTGCAGTGCAGTACAGTGTAATACAGTACAGTACAGTGCAGTGCAGTGTAGTGTAGTGCAGTAAGTGCATAACAGTACAGTACAGTACAGTACAGTACAGTGCAGTGTAGTGCAGTATAGTACAGTGCAGTACAGTACTGTATAGTGCACTACAATGTAGTACAGTGCAGTACAGTACAATATAGTATAGTGCAGTACGGTACAGTACAGTGCAATTCAATGCGATGCAATTGATTTCCATACAATATAATGCAAAAAAATACAATACATTTTAGAATGTTTCACTGACAGAGGAAATGGATGGTAAAGTACACGATAGGTTTGCAGGATTAAGTCAAAGCCGTTTACTTCATTCAATTGCATAATTTTCCCTTTGTTCAGACTAAACGGTCGTTTCCTGCGTGTTTATGTTCTCTTAGAACGAAGCAATTTGTTTTGTGTCTTGTTTTTATGCGTGTGTGTGTGTGTGTGTGTGTGTGTGTGTGTGTGTGTGTGTGCGTGGGGGAGAGAGAGAGAGAGAGAGAGAGAGAGAGAGAGAGAGAGAGAGAGAGAGGGATAGACACAGACACACACAGTCAGACAGACGCAGACAGACAAAAGTATACAGACAGACTGCCAGTGATCTAGTTGGTGACCTAATCGTACTTCATTTATTTCTCCGTTATCATTCATAACAGGTACCCGTTCAACCCACCCCAAATCCCCCTACCCACTCCCCCACCGCCCGAAAAAAAAAAAAAAAAAAAAAAATTCGAGGAAAAAATCGACGAATGTCAAGTACACAGTAACCCTGGTCTTTGTGCACATCCAGGTATGGTGTGAGCACTAGTGCTTCGCAATCTTCCAATTTAGAAACCTGTCGACGTTCAATACTTTGGCACCCAGTGTATCTACCCTACCCTTCTTTTTCTTCAGCCACTCCGGGTACGTGCGAAAGAGTTCGATTTGGGATGGGTATGGTATAGATTGTGTGTGTGTGTGTGTGTGTGTGTGTGTGTGTGTGTGTGTGTGTGTGTGTGTGTGTGTGTGTGTGTGTGTGTGTGTGTGTGTGTGTGTGTTAGTTCAATTTGGGATGGGTACAGAAGAGGGTGTGTGTGTGTGTGTGTGTGTGTGTGTGTGTGTGTGTGTGTGTGTGTGTGTGTGTGAGAGAGAGAGAGAGAGAGAGAGAGAGAGAGAGAGAGAGAGAGAGAGAGAATATCAATACTGTTATTCACAGTGCAGACGCACCTTTTTTTTTTTTTTTTTTTTTTGCATCGTTTATTTCTTTAAAGATGATTTTATTCTAAATGATGGAGAATGGAATAGATTGATAGACTTATTGTGAACAGTGCGACAGAACGATAACTTTTAAAGGTTAGGAGTTTTCCAGAGCTCATATCTGGCTCCTTTTTCCCCCCGATTCCTCAATCTCTGTCCATGCAGTGTTTGCAATTGGAAGCTGCAACTAGTCCAGAAAGTGAGCAATGTTATCCTCGTCCTCGTCCTCGTCCTCCTTCTTCTTTCTTCTTTCTTCTTCTTCTTCTTCTTCTTCTTTTTCTTCTTCTTCTTTCTTCTTTTTCTTTCTTCTTTTTCTTCTTCTTCTTTTTCTTCTTCTTCTCATTCGGGCACCGCACAGAACAAACAAACAAAAAATCGACATAGCAAATATTCTACGTATGCACCGGACTACAGTTATATGTAATTTGCTATCTCCAAAGTTAATGAATAAGTAAGCAAGTGAATAAGTAAGTCATTATACTAGCCAGCAAGCAAGCAAGCAAGCAAGCAAGCAAGCAAGCAAATGACTGACTAATGGACGAAGATGAACACGCAGCGTGTCATTCACGATTGCAAAGACTTACATCTGATTCCATCACCAGAGCTTCTCTCTCTCTCTCTCTCTCTCTCTCTCTCTCTCTCTCTCTCTCTCTCTCTCCTTCGTCTCTCTCTCCTTCCTCTCTCTCCTTTTCTTTTCTCTCTCTCTCTGTCTCACCCTGTCTCTGTCTCCGTCCCTACTCTCTCTCTCTCTGTGTCTCTGTCTCTCTCTCAGTGCCTGTCAGTCTGTCTGTCTCTCATTCTCTTTCTCCCTGTCTCTCTCGATCTCTGTCTGTCTCAACCCTGTTTCTGTCTCTTTATGTATATGCTTCTGTCTCTGTCTCTAGCTCTCTCTGACTTCTGTCTGTCTGTCTGTGTCTGTCTGTCTGTCTCTTTCGATCTCTTTTTTGCTCCTCCTCCACCACCCCTTCTCCCCTCCCCTATCCCCCATTCCCCTATTCCATCTCACACTTTGCCCTCGGATCCCTTCTGCTCCACCCTCCCTCCTCCCCCCACTCCTCCCTCACTCCACCTCCCCCCCCCCCTACCTGCAAGACGTCAGACAGGAGAGAGACATTGTGTCACTCACTGGGCGAAGATCCATACAGTCTACTTTCATCATTAGCTAACGAGGTAGCTCTCTCTCTCTCTCCCTCTTTGCCTCTGTCTCTCTCTCTCTCTCTCTGTGAAGAAGCAGAAGAAGCAGACGCCACATGTATGCATACAGAGCAGACAGACTTTCATTAGAAACCCAGCGCATGCACACTCAGAAGGGTTTGCCATCGATTTGAATTATAAAAAAAAAAAAAAAAAAAAAAAAAAAAAATCGATCTCTTTAGGTGCAGTGAGGGTTGTCCGTTTCTTTGTGTGTTTCTGTTTCTCTGTCTGTCTGTCTGTCTGTCTCTGTATGTGCCTGTCTGTCTGTCTGTCTGTCTCTCTCTCTCTCTCTCTCTCTCTCTCTCTCTCTCTCTCTCTGTGTCTATCTCTCTGTCCCCATCCTATCTCTTTTTCTATATGTGTGGTGAGTTAGAGAAGGAGAGATAAATAGTAAAGTGAGAGAAATCGTGGGGACGCTCTCCACGATTTCTTTCGAAGACAATTTCTCGCAATCCTACCATTTCTCTCAAAGACAATTTCTCGCAATCCCACGATTTCTTCTGAAAGTGAGGGGAATCGCGGGGGCCGGAGGGGGGGGGGGCAGGGGGGAGGGGGGCGTCCTCATGATTTCTCTCGCTTTGAGAGAAATGGTAGGA
>NC_134904.1:29013074-29050574 GCF_041734735.1 Babylonia areolata | reverse complement strand
AAAATATTAGATTTCCCACGTAAGTGGAGTGCTGGCCTAGAGGTAACGCGTCCGTCTAGGAAGCGAGAGAATCTGAGCGCGCTGGTTCGATCACGGCTCAGCCGACGATATTTTCTCCCCCTCCACTAGACCTTGAGTGGTGGTCTGGACATAAGTCATTCGGATGAGACGATAAAGCGAGGTCCCGTGCACTTAGCGCACATAAAAGAACCCACATCAACAAAAGGGTTGTTCCTGGCAAAATTCTGTAGAAAAATCCACTTTGATAGGAAAAACCAATAAAACTGCACGCAGGAAAAAATACAAAAAAATGGGTGGCGCTGTAGTGTAGCGACGCGCTCTCCCTGGGGAGAGCAGCCCGAATTTCACACAGAGAAATCTGTTGCGATTAAAAGAAATACAAATACAAATACAAAATACAAATAAGATCAACAGTTGTATTCAAGAAATCATTAAAAAGAAAAAAAAAGAAGAAAAAAAAGAGTACCTATTTGAAGCACACGACACAAATCAACAGTAACCTCACTCCCATTGCTGTGTCATATTACCCCCACACAGGCCGATTTCAAGCACCCGTGCGTTTGCACTCAGCTCTTTTTAAAGCGTTGTATGTTTCTATAGCTTTTGCTTGATGTTTCTGTGTGCTTTCCAATAAATTGTTGTTATTATAATTATGTCCGAACTGCGTTGGTGAGGAAATAATTTGGTGAGTTTGGATATCGTTTGTGGGTGTGGTGTGAGGGGGTTGCACTGGGCGGGAGTAGTGAATTGTGGTTGACGCCTTCATGAGTGGATTATTTTATTTAATTTCGTTTTGTTTTATTTTATTTTATTTTATTCTATTTTCTATTCTATTTCATTTTACGTCATTTCAATTTTATCTGTGCAACTTCAAGTCAATGCTGATTACGCTACCGATTCAGCCAGCACGTTGACGGAAAAGTGTCTGGGTTTGTTCCAATGTACATTTTATTTACCTGTGTGCTAGCTGAATCGGTAGCGAAAGAAGCATTGACTTGAAGTTGTGTACCTTGTTGAATGGAGAGAGTTACCACCCATTGCTATTTGTTGAGAATTTTGTTTGCATTTTATTTGATTTTATTTCAATCTGCTTATATTGCCCTCATCATAATCATAAACATAAGTTAAATGTCATCAGAATTTTATGACAGTTTGCCCACAGGGAATAAATAACGTCACAAGAGCGAAAGCATTTCGGTCGCCGTTCCCCCATCTGTCCACTGGGAAAACAGATGAAAGTTGCTCAACGCTGAAGTGGGAATGATGAGTCACATTAGTGTCAGTTCATGAAGCTAGGATATGATACAGGGCATTATCAACGTCATGAAGAATTGATACGAGTGACTGGGGGGGGGGGGGGGGGGCAAAGATCATAAATATCTTGTTGGTACAGTTTATTTGTTTTTTGTTTTTTGTTCATACCTGCCACATTACGAACACTATGATGTGTGTGTGTGTGTGTGTGTGTGTGTGTGTGTGTTCTTCTGTGCTTTGCTTTGTGTCTGACTGATGTGTTGTTTTTGTAAAGCGCTTTGAGGAGGATGTATTCTTTTTCTTCTTCTTCTTCTGTTTATTTCATTTTCCCCAATTAATAAGTAGTTACTTGAATTATTCCCAAACCCCTCACACACACACTTGTTTTTGTGCATTGGTTGTATTTTAATACTGAATAAAGTCGTGGATTTTCTAAAGAACTAATTCAGCTATTAAGAAAACATGAACGAAGATTAATACACGAAAAAAGGTAAAAAAAAAAAAAAAAAAAAATAAAAAAGAAGAAAAAGGACAAACCAAATTAAAAAAAAGAAAAGAAAAGAAAAATGCTTCTCTCAAAATTGTAGTTGATATAATTTGCTATCACCAAAAATACTTTCTTCTTCCGTCTGTTTTTTTTTTAAACATTGTCTTTATTTGTTTGTTTATTCGTTTATTTATTATTTATTGAGTTGTCGTTTATCTAGTTAAAAAAAAAATCATAGTTTTTTTGTTCACTGAAAAAAAATCTGTCATCCTCCATCTCGCTTTTTTTCATTTTTATCTGTTCGTTTATCCATTTATCCGAATCATTTATCATAAAAGTAGGACTGATCGACTCCCTCGGCTTGTTTCATGAGAATGGGCAAATACACACGCCTGTGTGTGTGTGTGTGTGTGTGTGTGTGTGTGTGTGTGTGTGTGTGTGTGTGTGTGACTAATTTCTGTATTATTTTGTTTGTTTGTTTTTATTTCCGTGTGTTTTAAAGAAACAGTTATGCATATTCTTGTCTTTTCCACTATTTTTTCCACTTAAATCGATATAAATCGCTTTTTGCTTTGTATTGTGTTGTATTGTGTTTTACTGAATTGTACTGGCACCGTATAAAAGCAATGTCGTGCATGAACATAATTATTATTAAAAAAAAAATATATAAAAAAAATCCCCCCAAAAAAACAAAATCGTCAAAACGTACGAATGCAGAAGTTCAAGAAATACTTTTGATGTATTCATTTTACCTTTATTTCTTTGTCTAATCGCCCTAATAAATCGTTTACTCGTGTTTATTTACCCATGAATAAATCATTTGCTTATTCACTCACACATCATGATATGCTTGAAGCAAATAAGGGGGCTCACAAAGAGAAATCTTTTGTGACAAAAAGAGTAATACATATATATATATATACAAATACTAATCGACTCCACGTCGACAGCTGGCTTCCAGCCTGATTCGCAGATTAGCAATCATGTTAATGTATTGATTTTTTTTTTTTAAATGACTATACTGTGACGGTAAGGAAAGAAAGAGAGAACCCCCCACGGCTCCCCCCCCCCCCAAAAAAAAAAGAAAAAAAAGAAAAAAGAAAACAAGAAGAAAAAAAAGAAACAAGAAGAAAACAAAACAAACAAAAAACCAACAACAACAAAAAACAAACAAAAAAAACCAACAAACCAGAAACAACCCCGAACAGAAATGAGTGACTGACTGACCGACTGAAAGAATGAAAAAATCATACATGAATGAATGGATGAATAATAATTGTATGAATGTACGAACGAATGAATGAATGAATGATGATGAATGATATGGATACTTAAATAGTGCCTATCCTCAGTCGGAGACCAAACTCGAAGCCTTTTACAAACACCGAGTCACTTGTACAACAGGCTGCTTACCTGGGTAGAGCCGACTGACGGCTGCCATTGCCCGCTCATCATTCGTTTCCTGAATGAATGAATAACTGAATAAATGAATGAACAGAAACGAATGAGGACAAAAAGAATAGGTCAACAGATCCCTGGAGTGTGGTGTAGATATTACATGCACGCTGAGAGGTTTTGAAATGCCTGTTTGTATGTATGTATGTTATCAGCTTGATAGCTTTATAAAGAAACTCGCAAGAGAGAGAGAGAGAGAGAGAGAGAGAGAGAGGACACAAGGGACACAAATGGTTTAACTGTATAGGCCTTGGCCCTTTACAAATGGAGTGCACAAACATAATGCATCACTAACTTAAACTCTGTCTCCTTATGGCAAGAGCTTTATGTACAAAGTTCACAACATTCATCACTATTGGTTTGTTTTCGGCAGCCATCAGTAATGCAAACTTAAACATAGACGGATAAGAGAGAGAGAGAGAGAGAGAGAGAGAGAGAGAGAGAGAGAGAGAGAGAGAGAGAGAGATAGAGAGAGACAGAGAGAGATAGAGACAGAAACAGAGAGAGAGAGAGAGAGAGAGAGAGATGTATGGCTATTATACGTGTATCCCATTTTTGTCCCAAACTAATGTGTCACAAGTTTATCCGCACTAGTGTCTCACTTTGTCTTCATGCTTCTCCAGTCATATCCCCACATTATTTCTGTATCTCAATACATCTCTGTCTGTCTCTCTGCTTTGATTTCTGCATGCATGCGTGCGTGAAAACACACGCGTGAACGTGCGCGCGCGCGCGCGCGCGCGTGTATTTATGATATATGGACGACAGAGAGTGCATGTGAGTAAGCGTGCTGAGCACGCGGGTGCGTGCGCATGAAAGACAGTGGCGGTTTAGTGGACACGCATGCGCAACACCAGTAAATCCTTCTCGCGGTGGCATCATCACGTGGCGGCGCCGGCGCATGCGCGTGCATGCGTGACGCGCGCGCACAGAGCGCAACCGTGACAATGGCAGCGTGACGATTTACGAGCTTGGGGAAAGAGAGGAGGCGGTGCGGTGGAAAAGAATGACCCCCCCCCCCCCGACACACACACACACACCTTGCACCTTCGCCTTTTGTTTTAACCCCCTAGGCTGGGTTGCTAGCATGAGCGGTTTTTTTTTTCTTTTTCTCAGCGCTTAGTGCTTAGAACGTTCGCGAAGTCTTTGAAATTTGCGTTAAGTTTGGAACGATTCTCGAGCTAAGCAAACTTAACGATGCTAAGTTCGCTCATCCAGCTCAGTCCCAGTGTGTGTAGAATCAGGGTTTTGCTTATAATTTTTTTTTTATTATGAATAATTATATAATCTGTTGAGAGTGTGACGGGGAAAGGTGAAAACGGTGTCAGGGGAAAGAGAGGGATGGGGGTTGGGGGGGGGGGGAGGGGGGGGGAATGTAGGGAAGGGACAAAAAAAAAAATCAAAAGAAGCAAGGAAATAAACACGAAACGGTTAAAGCTTTTTTGTTTTGTTTTCCTATCTGTGTATGCATCTCTCTCTCTCTCTCTCTCTCTCTCTCTCTCTCTCTCTGTCTCTCTCTCTCTCTATCTCTCATTGTAATGATGGCTGTGGCCTTTGTGCAATTAAAAAGTTCGCATTCCATTCGCATTCTCTCACTCACTCACTCTGTCTGTCTGTCTCTCTCAATTTATTTGCAAAACAACACCGTCAACCAGAAACAAACAACAACACAACAGAAAAAGCTACATCAAGGGTTATATGCGAAGGTAATACATGAAAAGATATCAAATTCCAGTCAAACAAACATAAAAACGGTGAAATACAACTTCCACAGACGCCCCTGTTCTTGTTGCAGGTTCCTCCTGGCTACCCGCAGAAGAGAATGATTATGTAAAAATGTCTTAACGAAAAAACCTTCATCGGAATAATAATGATAATCATAACAGTATCAACAATACACGATAACACATGATGACAATGAAAGGCCTAATGTGATACTGGTAATGGTAATGATAATGGTAGGCCTAATGATGATGACATGAAGGGGGATAATGGCGATGTTGATATCGTAAGGAGTCCTCAGAACAACCATACAACAACAATAATGACAATGACGATAATGATAAACATAACAACAACAACAACAATAATAATAATGATAATAATATGAAGAAGAAGAAGAAGAAGAATGATAATAGCAATAATAATGTGAATATCGTAACACCTAAAAATTAGTATTCAAAAACAAACAAACAAGGAAGCAACGGGAACAACAACAATAACAACACACACACACATACACACACTCACACACACACAAACACGCACACACACACACACAAAGATATAAAATAAAAAAAGAAGAAAAAATCTCCGTGTGGCAGAACTCCGAGGGAGGGGATACACCTTTGCAGTGGTCTACACCGGCAGACACAGGGAGAGCGGACAATCGGATGAGAGTAATTCTTGATCATCCAGAAAGCAGAAAGCACAGAAAGCAGGCAGACACGGCGCCGGGGGCGAGGAGGGGGTGAGGGTGTGTGTGGGGGTTGGGGACTGGTGGTGGTGGGGGATGGGGGGAAGGGTTGCTACAAGTGGACGGCATGGTAGGGTAGGGCAGGGCCGGTGTGGTGCCCCAGAATGACCGCACACCCCGCAAGTCATGTTCGCTCCACGGAGTCATTTTGGACAAAGGTCTGAAAATGTTTAATGAAACTGGGGAGCTAGTTAGCCCGAGAAGACTGACACCCTTGCATTGAAATGATGATGATGATGATATGGATGCTTATATTGCGCCTATCCTCGGTCAGAGACCAAGCTGTAAGCGCTTAATTAACACGAGGTCATTAATTTTGTACAACAGGCTGCCAACCTTTTCTGTGTCATTCAGTCAGGTTTCAGTCACGCACAAATAAACACACACACACACACACACACACACACACACACACACACATGTAACATGAAATGACATCACGCTATCAATGTGATAATAATGATTCTTCTACTACTACTATTACTACTACTACTAACCACCACCACAACAACAATATAGTAATAATAATACCAATCATTATACTACTACTACTACTACTACTACTACTAAAATAATGATAAAAACAACAACAATAATAATAACTATAACAAAACAATAATAAAGACACGCATCTTCTGGAAAGTAAAGAAATTCCAGTGGAGGAGGAGGGTGGACTGATACGGGGCATGGAGTTTAGTATTTAAAAAAAGATATAAAAAAAACGACAACAACAAAAAACCCACCCCAAAACAACAACAAAACAACAAACAAAAACAATGACCTACATCTAAAAGGCCAGCCATAGCATAACTCCAAAGGAAGTACCATTTCTGTGGCCGACTCCCAACGGTGCTAGGGGAGTCATTTCCATGCAGCTACACCGGTTGGGTCTGTCTTCAGCCACCTTCTCCCACTCTTCTGATTCCCCCCCCCCTCGCCCCCCCCCCACCTCCGCACCCCACCCCCACCAATCTATCAAATTATCACTGATGATGTATAGTCTGCTGATTCTTGCAATCCTCTTTGTGCTTTGGTGGTGGTGTTTTTTTTTCCGGTTGTTGCTTTTTGTGTGTGCTTCCCCCTCTGTACTGTCTTTCTTTCTTGTGTGTGTGTGTGTGTGTGTGTGTGTGTGTGTGTGTGTGTGTGTGTGTGTGTGTGTGTGTGTGTGTGTGTGTTTCTTCTCCATACGACTCCATGTCATCAATATTTGTTTCCTTGTCGCCAACACCCAAAAGTTCATTCATTCGTTCGTTCGTTCGCTTTGTTGTTCATTCATTCATTCGTGGGTGTCTGTTCATTGTTTAATTAATTCATTAATCCATTGATTGATTGATTGATTCATTCATTCATTGGTTGCTTTAAACAGTATATTATTTTCGAATATGTCACAATACTATCTGGTTCTTAAGTAGAACAACATGAAAATCTTATAATATTAAGTCCTGTAGTATTCATTCATTCAGTCAGTCAGTCAGTCATTCGTTCGTTATTCAGTCCTTTCTTTTGCTCATTCATTGATCATCCTTACATTCGTTTCTTTTTTCATTCATTTATTCATTCATCTCTTCGTTCGTGAATTCGTTCTTTGCTCAGTTCGATCGTTCCATCGTTCGTTCGTTCGTTCTTTCATTATTTATTCATTCATTCAATGGATAATTATATTATACTTCCTTTTATCGTCACGAACATTGAGAACTATGCTAATTCATTCTTTCTCTCGTTTTCTTCTTCTTTTTTCTTTTCCTTTCTCTGTCTTGTTTTTTGTATCCGTTCTCCTTTTTTTCATCTATTCTTCTTCTGTCTTCCTTTCCCACCTGTTCATTATTTCTTTTCCCGTTTTTTTTTCTTTCTTTCATTCATTCATTCTTTGTTTATTTCTTCCCTTTCCATGTTTTCTCCTTTCCTTTTTCATCTTTCATTTCTCTTTACTTATTTTCGTCTTTTGTCTTCCTTTCCTCTCTCACTTTTGTTTCTTTTGTCATTCATTCATTCATTCATTCATTCATTCATTCATTCATCTTCTCTTTCTTTCTTTCTCCCCTTTTCCATTTGGTGATGTGGAGTAATCAACACAAAAATCTCAGTCACGCTACTCTTCTTCTTCTTCTTCCTCTTCTTCTTCTATCATCTGTTCCCTCTTTCATTGTTTCTTTTCTGTGTCTTCCATTCATTCATTCATTTTCTCTCCTCTCCTGTGTTGGTTTCCTTTCCTCATTAACTATTTTCATCTTGTCTCCTTTTCTCCTTTCATTTTTATTTCTCTTCTCATTCATTTATTTATGCATTCATTCATTCGTTCATTCATTCATTTCTTTCTATCTCCCCTTTTCCATTTGCTTATGTGGTGTGAAAGATAAAAACAAACAGACAAAAAACAAACAAACAAAAACAAAGCAAATAAACGTTCGGTCACGTAATTTACATTCTTCTTCTTTATTTCTTTTCTCTGTTTTCCAATTCCTTCCTTCCGTCCTAGATCTGTTCTTCCCCCCCTTCCCCCCTTTCCCGTTTACACCTGCGGAGCGATTTAAAAAAAAAAAAAAAAAAAAAAAATCATGCGGTTTACGTAAGCCACAGATATAAAAGGGGGAAGAATCAGTATTGGCAACGTGAGTGGTTGGATGCGGGTACCGTTCCCTTTAGTGACGTTCAATGAACTCTTCCGCGTGCCCCGGGTCATGTTATTCCTTTTTTTTCCCCCCTCTGTCTCTCTCTCCATCCATGTACACAAGGTGACGCTCACCTAGCAACGGAAAGTAGTGATGGCATGAGGCATGGGTGGAAAGGGGTGGAGGTGGATTTTCGTTTCGAGTCACACTTACTTGTGAATAGAATGCTAGCAACGTTTTAGTGAAACTGTATGATTGTTGGCTTGCTTGTCTGCAGCTTGGTTTTCCAGAGAAAATGAACTTATGATAAAAATCTACCACACACACACACACACACACACACACACACACACACACACACACACACACACACACACACACACACACAACCAAACACCGAGTTATAACACATTCACTTTGTTTACAGTGAATAAAAAAAGAAAAGAAAAAAAAAGAATATATATATATATAATTATATTCATAAGATTAAGAAAAGAGAGAAAGAAGGAAATAAAGCAAGGAAGGAATACACGAAAGTAGGAAGGTATAAAAGAACAAAAAAAGAATGGAAGACAGATTGAAACAAAGAAATAACGGGAGAAAGAAAAGAAAGAAATTTAGAAAGAAAGAAAGGAAGGAACCCAAAGCAAATTAAAAAAAAAAGAAAAAAAAGAGAAAGCAGCAATATGAGAAACCAAGGACACCATAAGTTTTTCTGGTTGCCAACCAAGCGTGTCCGATTTCTTTATGGAAGGACAAAAGTGTCACATGTTTAAAACGAAAAGTCGCCGACTCTGTGTGTGTGTGTGTGTGTGTGTGTGTGTGTGTGTGTGTGTGTGTGTGTGCATATATGCATGCATAATTACAAATGACGATTGCTGTTAACATGATAAATATAAACCTGGTGCATACTTATAAGGTTTCCTTTGAAATGTACGGCAATTTGGAATTTAGAAATTGCAAAGCGTAAGTGACGGTGTCATTCTGACCTCCACCCCCCTGTTTCTACTTGTTTCACTTATTACTTATCCTTTTTTTTTTTTTTTGCATTTCATTCCAGTTCGTGTACTTTTATTTCTAAACTGCAGCCAGTTCATTGACAGTTAACAAGTCTAGAGCACGGTTATAAGCTTTGCTTGTTGTTGTGCTTTGACACATCTGTTATACAACTGTTTTAATGATGTTTCTGTGAATAAAATTTGTTCAAAACAAAATTCACCGACGGCGGATTTGGGTTGAAGGCCAGGGGGTGGGGGATAGGGGGTAGGAGAGAGGGTAGGGGGAGGGGTGGGTGTCAGGCGAAATTGTCTCATTTAGGACAGCAAAATATTATTTACAACGCTAACAGATGTAGAACTCTCGTCAACAAACAGGCTCCTCTCTCTCTATCTCTCTGTCTGTCTGTCTCTCTCTTTCTCTCTGTGAATAATTACATTTACAAATCTTTGAAAAGGTTGAATGCTATAACATCGTGTTTTTGTTTTTTGTTTTGTTTTGTTTCTGTGAGCGTATTTTATGACATGTTTGGGAAACTGCTGTTGCATTGGTTTGACTTTGATTTTGTGCAAATTACGGTATATGATTATAGTATGTTGCTGTGGAAATTTGTGATATGACTGTTATAATTCCTGCATTTCAATGTACGTGTGTCATACCCCTTTCAGTAAGGGGGCTTTGTTATTTATTTGAATAAATCATTTCGTTTCTATTTGAATACCATCGGCTTGTAATTATTCATTTATGTATTTATTATTTATGTATTTATTTATTTAGTTAGTTATATATCTGTTTGTTTTAGCTGCACTTTCTGTGATGTATGAATGCGGAACAAAAAGAAGAAAAGAAAAAAAAAGTAAGATCTTGCATGACATCAACTTCCTTGTCCTTCAGACAGGCCTGTCGATACAGGGTGACTCAGGATACGGTTTAGCGTTGTTTTTCATGCTCAGCGGCAATAAATATCGAATGGGGTGTATGATGAGGTAAATTTGATGTATTTACTGCTGCTGCTGCCGCCGTGGGGCTGCTGTGGTGCTACTGCTTCTGTTCCTGCCGTCTTCGTGTGCCCACGCAAGCGGACTTCCTCTTCCTCGTTTCGTGTTTCTCACTGTGTGTCTCTGTCTTTGTCTTTGTCTTTGTCTCTGTCTGTCTGTCTGTCTCTCTCTGTCTTTCTCTGTCTTTGTGTGTACCCTGTCTCTCATTCCTCTCTCTCTCTCTCTCTCTCTCTCTCGCCCCACTCTCTCTCTCTTTCTGTCTGTCTGTCTCTCTCTGGGTTTGTGTCTTTGTATCTCTCTTTCTCTCGCTGTCTCTCTCTCTGTTTCTCTCTCTCTCTGTGTCCCTCTCTCTCTCTCCCCTCCCTCTCTCTCTTCCCTCTTCTATTTGTCTCCTTTTGTCTCTCCTTCTGCCTCTCTGTCTCTTTCTCTGTCTCTGTTTCTGTCGCTGTTTCTCTCTATGTCTGTATTTCCGACTCTCTGTGTCTGTTTCAGTCTCTGTATCTGTCTGTCTGTCTGTCTGTCTCTCTTTCTCCCGCTGTCTGCCGTCTTGTGTGATGTGCACCACCTACGCACGCGATCGAACATTGAGTGTTCCTGAAAGATGGTGGCTTTCAGTAAAAGGAAACAAAAACCAAACTAGATAAGCGAAAAAAAAAAGAAGCGAAAATTACCACAGAGAGAGAGAGAGAGAGAGAGAGAGAGAGAGAGAGAGAGAGAGAGAGAGAGAGAGAGAGAGAGAGATGAAGGGGTGTGTGAGGAGAATGTAGAAAGAAATTGATAGAGACACAGACATACAACCTGACAGACAGACAGACAGACAGACAGACAGACAAACATATAGATAGATAAACACTCAGACACAGACGCACACACACACACACACACGCACACGCACACCCACACGCACACACACAAACACACACACACACACATAAAGAGAGAGAGATCCTTGAATACAGACATTAAAGAGAAAAATAAATAGTTATAAAAACGAAGTAAGGATGTATTATTACACACACACACACACACACACACACACACACACACACACACACACACACACACACATTCTCTCACTTACACACACACACGCACACACACACACACACACACACCACAGTACACGACACGCGCTCAATAACCATAACCCTGCGCCCGCTCGTCAACCAATTTCTAGCTTCCGGCCTCTTATTTGTCACCACCACCAAGAGCAGTCACCTGCAAGTCAGGGTAACTCTCTTCGATGGCCTGGTGCCAAGGGAAAACCGACCTTACATGGCACTCTACCTGTCTCCAAAGGTCGGCATCGATGATACAGACAGCTGGGTTCTCACTTCTGTCGATGGCTATAAAAGGTATCGCGTTTTGGTGTGTGTGTGTGTGTGTGTGTGTGTGTGTGTGTGTGTGTGTGTGTGTGTGTTTCTTTTTCTTCCGTATTCAGGCGTTTTGAATACCATCGGCTTGTAAAAAAAAATGTGTGACTGCCTGTTCTGTCGCGTCGATCTAACTCATCACCACTCGCATTTAAAGTCACCGCTTTATACGTAAACAGTCGCTTCGTCGATAGGAAGAAGAAGAGGAGGAGGAGGAGGAGGAGGAGGAGAAAAGAAGGACGAGAAAGAAAAGGAGGAGGAAGAGGAGAAAGAATGGAAAGAAAAAAAAGAAGAAAAAGTCAAGTGTATACAAAAACATGTTGTTTGTTATTTCCATACAAGGAGAAATGTTTTTAAACCAAAATCCTCTCTTTTTTTCAGTCTGTTTATCATCAACTGCGATGGAATCTTCCATTAAAAAAAAAGAAAGAAAAAAAAAAGACAGAAAGAACAAAAAGATGTCTGAATCAGTGTCCTGACTACTGACGTTTCCTGGAATTGGATAACATTTGGGATCAAATCCATTTCGTTAATTTCCACTGCTTGAAATTGCTGTCATAACGGATGTAACAAAGGATTTTCGGGGTGTATGGTGGGTGGTTGGATGGGTATGTGTGTGTGTGTGTGGGGGGGGGGATCTCTTAAGTTAGCTGAGCTGAAAGGGGCGGATGCGAATTCGACTGAACCTGAACTTTGTCAGATTTGCTTTTTTTTTTCTTTTTCTTCTTCTTCTTCTCTCTCTCTCTCTCTCTCTCTCTCTCTCTCTCTCTCTCTCTCTCTCTCTCTCTCTCTCTCTCTCTCTCTGTGTGTGTGTGGATGAGCAAAAATAAATAGATGTGAAGAGCTTTTTATCAAAGTGGAAGGTCTTTTTTTTTTTTTTTCGTGTTTTGATAATCCCCATAAAATTATCAGTCTCACTTTTATCTTTAAACTCTAGCTCCTATATTTATGGAATAGCGGGGAGGGGGGGGCGGGGGGGGGGGAAAGAAGAATGGGGATAGGGGGGGGGGGGGACGGGGGGGGGGGGGAAGAAGCTGAATGGGGATAGGAGTGGGGCAGAAAACAATGAACCTCTCCTTCTTACCCCTCTGCCTGCCACACCATTTCTTTTCTTTTTTTTTTTTAACCCTTTCACCGCCACAAGCGACTTTTGTCGACATCGAGGGGCCATGTTGATGAGACCATTTTCACATTGTAACAAAGCGTGACAGCTGTAGCCAGGTTCCCGCCAATAGAGGAATGACTAACTTGACCAGGTTTGAAGTGAACAAGTCCGCTGTGTTGTTTTGACATGAACCGAACCGTGTGACTGACAGCATCGCTTCCAAACTATTTGACGCAGAGGAGTGTTTTTCACAAAGAAACCTAGCGGTGAAAGAGTTAACGTGAATGATCATATGCCCACAAAATCTGAGGAGATGGACAAAAGGCAAACATTTATTCATTTCACTGTCGAGAAGAAAAAAAAATCATATATAGAAAATGGAAAACGAATAGGAGGAGGAGGAGGAGGAGGGGAAGAAGAAGAATGATGTAAATCACGTGACCGAACCTTTTGTGTGTGTATTTTTTCCTTTCTCACGCCACATAAGCAAATGGAAAAGGGGAGAAAGAAAGAAAAGGAAGAATGAAAGAATGAAAGTGTGAGAAAAGAAACAAAAACGAAAGGGGCAAAAGGAGACGGATGAAAATTATTAATTAGTGGAAAGGAAAACGAGACAGGAAAGAAGAGAAAATGACTGAATGAACGAATGAATGAAGGAGGGGTAGGAAGAAAAGAAGAAGGAAGAGGAGGTGATGTTATTTTATTTATTTTTTTTTACAGCAAACCCCAGCCTAACGGACAATGTTTGCTGAAAACAGACTTCACTGATCCGTCGTGCTGTTGCTACTGGTTAATCCTTTAAGTAATTACTGGTGTAGAGGCTGCTGCAAAAGTGGGAAAGAAGGGGAGACAGGAGAGAGAGAGAGAGAGAGAGAGAGAGAGAGAGAGAGAAGAGAGAGAGAGAGAGAGAGAGGTTTCAATAATTATGATTAAAACAGCGAGAAAAAAAATGGAGCCAGTGGTTATCATAGTTTAAAAACATAACAGCACATTACATCTCTTCCAGACCCGCCCCCCCCACCCCCCCACCCCCACCCCACATAGTCACTATGTACCATCCTTTCCATCACTCCCCCCCCCCCCGCTCCTCCCCTTCCCCCCCACCCTTCCTCCCTTCATCACTTTTAATCCCCGCAGCACTCCGGCACCTTTGCACAAACACCATTTGGCGCGAGTTAGTCTTGCAACACTGACATTTATGTTGCTAGATGTTCCTGCCCTGAAAAAAAAAAAATCCATGGACCCTATCCCGTCTCGCACACCCAACTTGGATAAGGATGCCATCTTGTCGACAAACAGTCATGGCTTCAGGGAGGGGGTGTGGGGTTGTGGGGTGGGGGTTGGGGTGGGGGGTTAGTTATTGACCAGTCTTTTTTTTTCCCCACGACAGTTAAGATCCCATTAACGGGATTTGAGAAGAACGGGGGGGGGGGGGGGGAGAGAAAGGAGTTGATGAAGGGGTGGCGGGTGGGGGGTGGAGGTGGAGTGGGGTGCGAGTTGACAGAGATTGTCTGTGGACACAGACCTTAAGGCCCCTGAGGGTCTGTCTACCTGTCTGTCTGTATCGCTCCCCGCATCAGTGTCAGGCTACCCCGGACACTGATCCACCTTGATAAAGAGATGAAGTCACCCGAGTCACTTTACCTGCACAATAGCTCTAGTGTTTAAGTGTCTGATACCTTCGCTGCAACAGTCTCAGGTTTTCTTTCCCCATCCTCCTCCTGCTCCTCCTTCCACAGATTTTAGTAACCTGCAGCCTTAAGGCGCTCTGTCAGCAACCCAGACCCCAAGCCCCTCTCTCTCTGTCTCCTCTCTCTCTCTCGCACACACACACACACACACACACACACACAGAGCCGCCTGACATTTACCAGGAGCCCTAACTCAACAGCGACATCCGCCAAAGGGCAATCACTCGCTAAGCCCCGCCTCCCATATTAGCCAGAGCATGGCCATTGTTAGAGAGAGAGAGAGAGAGAGAGAGAGAGAGAGGGCTGATTAATTTGTTAGAGAGAGAGAAGACAATGGTTTATTTGTGTGTGTGTGTGTGTGTGTGTGTGTGCGCGCGCGCGTGAGAGAGAGAGAGAGAGAGAGAGAGAGAGAGAGAGAGGCGACTTGTCTGTCACGGGTGCAATACAAGGGAAATTGACGAACTATCGCGAAAAGGCCGGCCGGTACCCCTTCCCCCCCTCACCCCCCCGTCCTCCCCGAACCTCCCCTTATCCCCTATCTCCCCACCCACACCCCCCTTACCCCCCACCCCTCCATCGTCTCGCTTCGGGCAAGTCCGTGACGGATCGGCAGGGGGCCGAGTGTAGACGTTGACGATGAAGACACGAGACGAAAACTGACGGTCAGTACTCGGGGCGACATTTGCAGGCCTTGTTGTCGTTTTCTCTCCAGGGAGGGGGAAGTAAGTCGATTAGGGCTCAATTACCCCTTCACCCTCCTCCCACCCCCCCCAGTCTCATCACCTCCACTCTCACCCCCCACCCCCACCCCCTCCACCCATGTGATGGGTGAGGGCAGTCGGAAATGGCGACTGCCGACGGGTGGAAGCACTCAGCTGACAGCAACTCGGTGACCTCTTCATTTTGAGCACAACCCCCCACCCCTCCTCTCTCTCGTTCCCCCTCTCTCCTCTCCCGCCCTCCCTCCTTCAATTCTCTCTTCATATCCATCCCCCTTAACCCCCCCCCCCCCCTATTTTTTTCTTGTTTTTTTTTTCTTTTCTCTCAGTGTTAACTCTGTGACCTCTTGATTTGAGTCTTCCGCTTCTCCTTTCCGCACCTCATCACCCCCCCCCCACACACACACACACACACACCCTTCCCCACCCAAACTATCTCCATTGTCTTTCTCTGTTACTTGTGCCGATTCGTTCTTTTCTATTACTTTTTTAAATTTTCAACAGGGGGGTGGAGGTGGTGTGTGTGTGTGTGTGTGTGTGTGTGTGTGTGTGTGTGTGTGTGTGTGTGGACGTGGTTGGAGGGGGGTATGTTGTTTGGAAGGAGATGCGTTTCTCCCTGAACGTCCTTGGACAATTAATCGTTACTTTAATGTTTCAAAATAATTACACACACATTATACACACACAGACACAGATACAGACAGACACAGACTCTCTCTCTCTCTGTGTGTGTGTGTGTGTGTGTGTGTGTGTGTGTGTGTGTGTGTGTGTGTGTGTGTGTTGAGACTTGATAGACATCTGAAATATACTTTGGCAAGGTTTAGATTAGGTGTTACTGAAATATGTACGCATTATTATCGATATCGAAAATCATGTGCCCAAAATTTGTTTTGTCCAATGTGTCAAGAATCTAAAGAAGATGAAGTTCACTTTGTGCTGTGTTGCCCAGTATTAAGAGATCTCAGAGAACAATTGATTCCAGTTAAATACTGTCAACACCCTTGCTTGTTTAGACTTATCATGTTAATGTCATCAACAAATGAAAAGACTGTCAAGGAGTTCGCTCTATATCTGTATAAAGCACTCAAAAGGAGAAATGTATATGTTACATCATGAAGACTTTTGAATGTATGACTTTAGCATTTTACTGTATATCCCCCTTCAAAGGGGCTGTGGCCTATATGAATAAACCATCTCAATCTCAATCTCAATCTGTGTGTATGTATGTATGTATGTATGATGTGTGTGTGTGTGTGTGTGTGTGTGTGTGTGTGTGTGTGTGTGTGTGTGTGTGTGTGTGTGTGTGTGTGTGTGTGCGTGCGTGCGTGCGTGCGTGCGTGCGTACATGTGTGTGTGTGTGCGTGTGTGTGTGTGTGTGTGTGCGCGCGCGCGCGTGTGTGTGTGTGTGTGGTGGGAAAGTCCCTACACGTCGAGAGGTCCCCCCGTCCCCCTGACCTCCCAGACGGCAGGGTGGCTGCCCCTGCTAAGCTGCCTGCTAGTGGGGAACGTCTGGACACAGAGACACCAGGGGTCCGCTTGGATCTCCTTGTGGACTCATGTTGGTCTACTGTGTGGCGTCAGTGATTTGCGGTTTGCTGTACAGCGCTTATCGTGTAGTTTGACGAATTAGGCGTGTGTGTGTGTGTGTGTGTGTGTGTGTGTGTGTGTGTGTGTGTGTGTCTCTCTCTGTGCTACCCTCTCTCCGTATCTGTCTCTTTCTGTCTGTCTGTCTCACTCTATCTCTTTCTGTGCCTCTCTCTCTCTCTCCGCCTTTGTCCCCTCTCTCTCTCTACTTTCTCTTTTCAATTTTTTTTTGGTTATCCAATTGTAATAAACATCCGAGAACGTTTTCTTTAACGTGTATGTTATGAAAAACCCGACATTGTTTGAATTTTAATTGATAACGTCATCAAAATACTCTGAAATTTACTCACGTTATCAACATACTCTGAAATTGTTCTCCACCGTTTCTTTTTTTTAATTTTTTTAATTCTAATTTTATTTGATTTTTTATCGAAAGCTTTCGGATTCCGAGAAATCGTTGCTTCAGCGGAATGTTGACTGTGCTGCGTTCTGTTCCTGAAGTACGGTCTAAATGTACTTATATTGTGGCGTTCACATAAAACGTATATCGTGATATGATGTTTACGTAACATACTCCTTCACAAGGGGTTTTGGCAAGTATGTGAACGTGTCATCCTGAGTCTCTGTCTCTCCATGTCTCTGTCTGTCTCTTTCTCAATATGTCTGTCAGTCTCTCCCATTTTCTCTCTCCCCCCGCCTCTCTCTCCATCTCACTTTCTCCTCCCCTTTCTATCTCCTTCTGTCTGTGTCTGTCTGTCTGTGTCTATCCTTGGTTGTCTGTCTATGTGTTTGTGTCTGTCTGTCATATGTCTGTCTGTCTATGTGTCCCTGTCTGTCTGTCTGTCTCTGTTTCTCTCTCTCTCCCCCTACGTCCTTCGTCTTCTCTGATCCCTCCATCAAACCCTTCCCAGTTCCAGTTCCCAACAGATAGTGCCACCCCTCCTCTTCCTTTCGCTTTCCCCTACCCCTCCTCAACCCTCCCCGTTCCCCCAGTATCACAGTATCATGTCAGCATGATCCCTTTCTGTCTGCCCCCGAGTCTATAAGAAAAGCCTATAACCGTTTCCCCGTCAAATCCACCCGATTATGACCTGTAATCCTCTTTACCAGTGCCATCATCCCCCTTCCACCCTTCCGAGACATACCCTGCTTGCCTTGGAGTGGTGGGGAGGTGGGAGGGCGGGAGGTGAGTCGGAAGTCAATCTCCCCAGACTTGTCAGTTATGGGCGCCGTAAACTGCGGCGGCAGACGACCGGGTAACCTGTTTGGTGGGGAGGCAAACAGTTAAACGGTGGGAGATATTGCTCGAAGGAGCGATTACGGGTGGGTAACGCGACTAACGGAGCGGATTTATACGGGTGGGGTCAGCTCAGGCATTTACCCCCCCACACCCACGAGGTCGTGGGCAAACAGAAGAGGGACGGCGTGGTCAATTAAAACGATCCACTGGGGCTGTTGTGCAAACGGGAGGGGGTGAGGGCGAGATGGTGTATGTAGTAAGCCGTCAGCCGGTCCAACTCTCATTATCCCCGCCCTTACCTGGGCTGTACGGCTTTCCCTGATCGACAGGTTTGTAGGATAGCCAGTGGTGTCCGACTGTGACCATCAGAACTGCAGAGGTGGCAACTGCTGTCTCGAAATCGTGCCCCACTATGACCATCACAACAGCAGAGGAAGCTACTGCTGTCCCGGACTAGAATTTGCTTGTAGTGGAGAGTGTCTTGCCCAAGTCACACCACATCTCTCTCGACCAAGATGTTTCTAGGATGGTCGGTGCTGGGGTTGGTCCCCAAAGGCCAGCTAGCCCCCCAAGGCTGCAGCTTGCAGCTCTAATAGCTAATACAATCTTGCCTCCTAGTTTGAGAGCCATTGTCCTTCACAAAAGACTAAGCTACAAATGACTTCCCATTGCAGTGGAGAGACCGTTGATCATTATAGCTCTCATCTAGTTGTTGGTCCAGCTGTAAGCTTATGTCAAAGTCTGAGATAAGCCGAGCTTTGAGCCATGATCGACACGTTGTCCTGTAGTGTAAAGACTGGTAGTCTTCGGCGGTTAAGGCCCCTGGTTCAGCCTGACAGTTTCTACACAGTACTGCAAAAATTCCAGGCTTCAGTAGTGGGAGTTGGGGTGCGGGGGGATGAGAGAGGGTTGAGGGGGGTAGAGAGAAAGGGAAAGTGAACATGTGTGGATGATGTAATCTGTAACTTTTTTTTTCATGTAATGCGCCCTCAATTCTTAGAGTAAGGACGCGAAAGATATAAATACTATTATTACTATGATGATGTTATTATTATTATTATTATTATTATTATTATTATTATTATTATTATTACTGGTAGTAGAAGTTGCAAAGTCGTTATATGTAACGTCTTTGGTAGTAGTGATAGTAGCCGCAGCAGTAACAGCAGTAGTAGTATTAGTTATGGTAGTAGTGGTGGAGATGGAGGTTGTGGTGACTGCAGCAGCGACAATAGCAACAGCTGCAACAGCAGCAGCAGCAGTAGTAGTTTATACCGAAGAAAATATTGAGCCATAATTATTATTTTCGGCTGAGTCTGTTGATGGCATCTGATGAAAAAAAAATTACGTTATTTGATATTGCGATCGCACAAAGCATTGTACAGTATTAACGAGAGAGTTCAATTCTTTTACGGGGAATTCTAGAAGACTGCAGGTTTTTCATAAAACATTCTTTCCCCCACTTAATACTGCGTTAACATGAATACACTGTTTGAGCCTTTCTCTCTGTGTCTGTCTGTCTCTCTTTCTCTTTAACTCTTTCTTTCTCTCTATCTGTCCCCCTCTCTCTTACTCTTTCTCTGTCTTTTCTCTTTCTCTGTTTCCCTGTCTTTCTTTCTCTCTCTTTCTCCTTCTCTCTCTCTGTCCCTCTTTCTGTCTATCTCGTTTTCCCTCTGTCTCTAAGGTCTGTCCACTCCCCCCCCCTCTCTCTCTCAACCGCTCTCTGTCTCTGAACTGTAACTAAAAATCAAACCCAAACATCTTTTTATTTTATTTTTTTTAGCTCACATTAATTTCTTTCTTTCTTTCTTTTCTTTCTCTTTTCGCCTTTCCCATCACCCACCCATCCAACCATCACGACTTCGTGTCATGCGTGCGTGACTCGCAGACGTCGGCCCGACAATTTTCACTGTAGTGAAACATTCAGTTAAGCCCAACAGCTTGTCAGCGTCGATCAGGCATTTGACTTGTATGCTATGCGGCGCTAAGCAGAAAGCCAGTGCAGTCAAGCCTCTCGCTCCCCTGACTTGTCAAACTGGGCGCCCAGGCTTGTCGATTGCGTCACAAAGCGGATGCATTATGCATGGGGTGTGCAAGAGTTAAGGGGGTGAGCGGGTGTGAAGAAGAAGAAGTTTTTTTTTTCTTTCTAAAAAAAAAAAAAAAAAAAAAAAAGAAGAAAGAAATGTATGTTAGGTTTCCCTTCTTCAGCTGACGCCCCCTTTTTTTTGTCCTCGACTTTTTCTGCGATCAATTTTCACCCCCGTTTCTGACAATAGGCGTGACTGGAAGAAAGTAACGGTGACGTGTGTGGGGTGTGTGTGTGTGTGTGTGTGTGTGTGTGTGAGAGCTGAATAGTCAGAGGTTTCTCCACTGCAATGGTAATTCATTTACGTGAAGACTACGACCATGTGAGGCACTATGACTGAAACGAATGGGCGAGATTGTACTGGCTCTTAGTACTGCAGCCTTTGGGGTTAGTTGGCCTTCGGGAACCATCCCAATGCTGACTCTCCGAAAAACCCTCTTGGCCGAGAGAGTGGGGATGTTACATAGGCAAGACACTCATCACCGTGATCAAAATTCTTGCCTAGATAGTCGGGACAGCAGTTGTCTCTTCTGCTGCTCTGATGGTCATAGTCGGACACGACTGACTATCACAAAAAAGTAGGGATAGCAGTTGCCTCTACTGCTGTTCTGATGATCATAGTCGGCCACGACTGACTGTCACACAGCACAACAGTACAGCTCAGCTGTGGACCCAAGGACCCTTCAGTTTTGCTGGAGCCCCAAAGTCTCATTCAGCGCCACAACAACAGGATCAAAGTCTGTGTGCTCCCTCCCCACCAACACACACGCAAACCCAAGGTTTTGCTGGAGTTGCAGGGAGACGCTTACCTTCCGCAGCGTTGACACAAGATAGCTAACGGTCGTTTGAAGACACGGCGAGTCGCGATAGCGTGATTATCGCCGTAGTTATTCCCCCCTGCCCCCTTCCCCTCACAGAGAAGGGGTGGGATCGTGAGTTATCGGGGTAACGGGGATTCACTTATCTGAATCTCCTTTCCGTCGTTTGGTGGTGGTGGTGGGAGGGGGGGAGGGGGGGATGGGGGGGGGGGAAGGAGAGAAACTGGGGGGTGGGGGGTGGGGGTAATTGGATCATGGCGACTACCTGAGCGGCTGGGGGGGATTTGTCGTGTGTGCTAACTGAAGTGGGTTTGTGCCACGTGTGGATATCTGATGGTGACGGTTGCTGGATAATTTTGGGAGGCGGTTGTGTGTGTGTGTGTGTGTGTGTGTGTGTGTGTGTGTGTGTGTGTTTGTGTTTGTGTTTGCATGTGTATTTATGTGTGTATGTGTGTGTATGTATTTATGTGTGTACGTGTGTGTGTGTGTGTGTGTGTGTGTGTGTGTGTGTGTGTGACAGAGAGAGGGTGGGTGGGTGAGGGAGAGCGGGGAGGAGGTAAGGAGGATGGGTTGAATGCATGAAATTAACAGTTCCTTTGAGTGTCGCTTTGTCCTTGTGTTTGATCACATGCGTTTTAGGGTTTCTGTTATTCGTGCGTTCGTATGTGAGTACGTCGAGAGCATAAGACATGTACTTTGAAAGCTCAAAGAAATGCAATCAATTGGACGTGTTGTTACACACACACACACACACACACACACACACACACACACACACACACACACACACACACACACACACACAGAAGACATTATGTTTCATGTATCAGCATCACCTATAGCAATGTTCTACTTGAGGGTACATAATTGTTTCTGATATAATTCCTTGTGTATTGCTTGTGATAATTAAAAACAGCAACAGCAGCAACTAAGATCAGCATTGAAGTTCTGATTTTACAACATGACAAATTTCCCACGAGCAGACAAGAAGGGGTGGAGGTGGAGGGGAGACACACACACACACACACACACACACACACACACACACACACACACACACACAGAGAGAGAGAGAGATACAAACAAACAGACAGACATTCAGAAGGTGACACAGATCCAGAGCGATAAAGTACAAAAAACAAACAGAAATAAAGATTGAAGGGGGTGGTGGGTGGGACGGGGTATGTGGGAGGTGGAGGGGGGGGGGGGGGGGAGACAAGAAACAAAACAAAAAAGACGCGGCACTTCCAGAACCTTGAGGAAGACACAGAAGGCTTTGACAGCTGACAGTGTAGGGGGTCCATTGTCGGCCCTTGATTGGCCAGGTAGCGGCCCCTTGTCCCGCTGATTAATTCCCCTGCCTCTCCGGCGCTGTTGCCACGCCGAGTGATGACTTCGCCACAAAGACCACGCGAGAAAAAGAATAACAACAGAACTTGAAGAGAAGAGAAGGTGAAAGAAAGACTGAGCGGAAAGGGGAGATCGGAGGGGAGGGAGGAGGAGGAAGAAGAAGAAGAAGAAGAAGGAGGAGGAGGAGGAGGGAGAGAGAGAGAGAGAGAGAGAGAGAGAGATATGCAGACAGCCAGACAGAGACAAAAAGGTGTCTGTGCGGCAACTCTGCACAAAAGCTCGCGAAAAAACAATAACAACAAACAGCAAAACAAACAAAACACAAAACAAAAAACCACACCTAAAAAACGGAAAGAAATGAAAAGAAAAAATAAAATAAAATAAAAAAAGAACGAACAAAAGGACGGACGAAATTAAGAATGAAAGAAGGAAAGAAAAGGAGGAAGAAAGAACAGAAGAAAGGATAAAAAAGAGAAGAAAAAGAAAGCAAGCATAACATAAGAAATAGTAATAAGAATACAATATAAAAAGAAACGTAATACAGGAAAGAAGGGAGAAATTAAAAAAGATAATGAAAAATATAAGTTGAGAAAAAAAGAAAAAAGAAAAAAAACAAAGAAAGAAAGAAAGAAAGAAAGGAGAACAGAAAGAAAGAAAGAAAAGAAGACAAAATGAAAACAGAAAGAAAGAAAGAAGGAAAAGAAAACAGAAAGAAAGAAAGAAAGAAAGAAAGAAAAGAAAACAGAAAGAAAGAAAGAAAGAAAAGAAAACAGAAAGAAAGAAGGAAAGAAAGAAAGACAGAAAAGAAAACAGAAAGGAATAAAGAAAGAATAGAAAACAGAAAGGAATAAAGAAAGAATAGAAAACAGAAAGGAATAAAGACAGAAAAGAAAACAGAAAGGAATAAGAAAGAATAGAAAACAGAAAGGAATAAAGACAGAAAAGAAAACAGAAAGGAATAAAGACAGAAAAAGAAAACAGAAAGGAATAAAGACAGAAAAAGAAAACAGAAAGGAATAAAGAAAGAATAGAAAACAGAAAGGAATAAAGAAAGAATAGAAAGCAGAAAGGAATAAAGAAAGAATAGAAAACAGAAAGGAATAAAGACAGAAAAGAAAACAGAAAGGAATGAAGAAAGAATAGAAAACAGAAAGGAATAAAGACAGAAAAGAAAACAGAAAGGAATGAAGAAAGAATAGAAAACAGAAAGGAATAAAGACAGAATAGAAAACAGAAAGGAATAAAGACAGAAAAGAAAACAGAAAGGAATAAAGACAGAAAAAGAAAACAGAAAGGAATAAAGAAAGAATAGAAAACAGAAAGAAAGAAAGACAGAAAAGAAAACAGAAAGGAATAAAGACAGAAAAGAAAGCAGAAAGGAATAAAGAAAGAATAGAAAACAGAAAGGAATAAAGAAAGAATAGAAAGCAGAAAGGAATAAAGAAAGAATAGAAAACAGAAAGAAAGAAAGACAGAAAAGAAAACAGAAAGGAATAAAGAAAGAAAAGAAAACAGAAAGAAAGAAGGAAAGAAAGAAAGACAGAAAAGAAAACAGAAAGAAAGAAGGAAAGACAGAAAGACAGAAAAGAAAACAGGAATAAAGAAAGAATAGAAAGAGAGGCCAAGAAACACATCAACAGACCTCGTCACCGCAGCAGTCGCCAAGACGGGGAAAAAAACACGTCCAGTAAGCCATTAAAGCCAGAAGACGTCTTTGAGGTCTTTGAAATCACACGTTCATCATTACCTCCCTGCAGTTCTTTGTGTCGAAGGCAACCGTATTTCATCCCGTTTTTAGTTGTCATCAAAAATGAAAAAAAAAGAGAAGATAAAATGAAATGAAATAAGATGAAATTAAGACTTGGAAAAAAAACAAAAAAACAAAAAAACCGACAGCAGAAGAGGAGGTGACGATGTGGGTGAAATGAGGTGGTAGTTGTGGTGGGGGCGTTGGGTTGGGGTTGTGGTGAGGTTTGGGGGTAGAGGTGGGTAGTTTGGGGGGGTGAGACTAGGGTTGGGTCATGTATGGTTTGGCGGTTAAAAAAAGAAAAGAAAAAAAGTTTATTTATTTATTTTTTTTTAAATGCAAAAGTGCACGTGATTTACAGACACCGTGTTACAAGAAGAGAGAAGGACGAAGAGATTACTCCTGCACAAGACATGTGGGCAGCGAGCCGAGCGGGGGGAGGGGGCGGGGACAGGGGGGTGGGGGGTGGGGGTGTTTGGGTTTTCTGTGGAAGATGTTTGCTGGCTGCCTCCATGGGAGTTTAAAAGCAAAACAAAAAGCGAAACGACAAACACTTTGAAATAAAATAGAATAATTAAGTATAAAAAAAAATTAAAAGAGATAAAGTCGAGTCTTTGTAAAATTTATGATTCCACAAGGTTTTTTTTTTTCGTTTTTAATTCCAGTTCTTCCTCCCCCCCCCCCCCCCCACCCCCCCTCCCCCCAGCCCCCGATCAGGTATTGTGGCTGTTGTTGTTGCTGCTGTTGTTGTTTCTCTCCCTGTCTTCGTCTCTCAAGATCTTCATGATGGAAGCGGGTCGCAGACCAACATGAAAACACTCCTCCAACTTCGGCCATCGAGGTTTACTGGGCGGGACTGTTGGTCGGTATTTATATGATTAGACTCACAGAGATAATAATAATGATAATAATAATGGTGTTTATATAGCGCTGAATCTTGTGCAGAGACAAATCAAAGCGCTTTCGCACCAGTCATTCACACGCATGCATAACTCTAAAACTGGAGAAACTGAATACAAGGAACAGACAGGGAAGGGAGGCTATTTTGGGAAGAGGTGGGTTTTAAGGCCAGACTTGAAAGAGCTGAGTGTGGAGACTTGACGAAGCGAAAGAGGAAGTTCATTCCAATTGCAAGGTCCAGAGACAGAGAAAGAACGGCGGCCAACAGTCGAGTGTTTGAATGTGGTACGTTTGAGAGCAAACAAACAAGCAAAACAAACAAACAAACAAAAACAACAACAAAAAACCAACCAAACAAAAAACAACAACAACAAACAAACAACAACAACAAATAAACAAAACAAAAACAAAAATAAAAACAACAACAAAACAAACAAACAAACAAAAAAACAAAATAAAAACCCAACCAACCACACAACACCACCGCAAAACAAACTAAACAGAATGTTAACAACAATTTCCAAAAAAGATGCGAGACAAAAATTATAGTACATTTTTTTGAGAAACATCTGCCGTCTCTGTTGCAGCAGTTTCGGACATCTTCTGGTATAATCACAGTCCGTCTGTCACTGACGTGTTGATCCCGATGCAGATAATTCCAATTTCCCAATGTACTCGAAACGACAGTTGCACAGCAGCACAACTAGCACGCGTTGACACGCACGCATGTATTTTCTATTCACTTTATATCTATGTGGTAGCTTCTCTCTCTCTCTCTCTCTCTCCATATATATATATATATATATATGTGTGTGTGTGTGGGGGGGGGGGTCTGTCTGTCTGTCTTTGTGTGTTTCTGTGTGTGTCTGCGTGTATCAGCGTGTGTATGTGTTTGTGTGCCTGTGCTTGTCTGTGTGTCTGTGTATATCTTTTTGTGTCTGTGTCTGTCCGTGTGTATCCATGTGTGCGAGAGAGAGACAAGAGAGAAGCTGAACTGGCGAAACAGGCATGGCGGGTGGGTGAAACAGAGCAAAGAGTCCAGCTCTCAGGAGACCATTGCGGGTGGCCGCACCATCAGACCCTCACAGAGTTGCAAAGCGGGGGTATGGGAGAATTCTCTCTTTTCTTCTCTCTGTCTCTGTCTGTCCGTCTGTCCGTCTGTCTGTCTCCTAGATAAAGGCAACACAAACAGTGTTATCATTTGTCCATGATGGTCTCTTTTATAACATAACCCGTGACGTCATTCATAAATCCATACTTTTTTTTTGTACGTATAGGCTAAATATTTGAAGCATCTATTGAATGTGTAATGCAATAGGCAAAAAAAAAAAAAAAAAAAAAAAAAAAAAAGTATGAAAAAACACCTCAGTAAGACAATACAAATAATCTACAGACGGTGCAGGTTTGAAGACGTGTCCAGAAGAGTTAAGGGTGTCAATAAACCACCCAGCGCAAACAGTAACCGTGAGAAAACTCAGCGGAACCTATCTTTCTCCCAGTCTATCAATTAGTCAGCCAGTCAGTCAGTCAGTCAGTCAGTCAACCAGAGTGCACATGGTTGATATGATATATTCACAAACACTGTTTTCTTTGTCTCGTTTATTTTGTTTGTTCGCTCACTTTATTGTTTGGTTGTTATTATCCGTGCACGCGTTTGTTATCGATATAGTTATTTCCGCTCGTGTTTTTTGTTGTTTTTTTCTGTTTTTTTGTTTGTTTTGTTTTGTTTCATAAACCCATATCTTGACAAAGTTCTAGCAGCTTGGCAACTAATAAGTATGCTCTCTCTCTCTCTCTCTCTCTCTCTCTCTCTGTCTCTCTGTCTCTCTGTCTTTGTATCTCCGTCTCTCTGTCTGTCTGTCACTCTGTCTCCCATATTTGAACGCAGCAAAAATAATGGAAAACCATCAACACCAGACTCTAGATGCTTTTTTTGGGGGTACATTTTTAATCTCACCACAACGATGAAGAAAAAAAAAAAATCTTTGACGGGCTAAACAAATTGCCCCGTTTTCATTTTATAAAACTTCTTTTTTCTTTTATTCCTTCATTCCGTCTGTTTTTATACTCCTTCATTCCGTTCGTCGAAAACAATACGACGGTGTTCACAATCACCTCTTTTGGTTTCATTTCGACAACAAAACCAAACCAGAAAATGAATAAATAGGAAACCGATCACCTTCCAAACGAGGTTTCAACAACAGTGGACACCTTCACATCATCAATCCAAGTTGATAGCGTGCGAAACCGAAAGAGACTGCCAAAGACATCTCCGCCAGCATTCAAATTTTTTTTTCTACATCTCTGTCTTTGTCTCTCTCTAACTCTGTGTGTGTCTCTCTCTTTATATATATATATATATATATATATATATATATATATATATATATATATATCTTTCTCTCTCCCTTTCTCTCTCATTCTCTGGTTCTCTCTCTCTCTTTCTTTTATTTTATTTCTCTCTCATTCTCTCTCCCTATTTCCCTTTCTTTCATTCTCTAGTTCTCTCTCTATCTCATTCTCTTTCTCTTTCTCTATCACCCCCCCCCCCCCCGCTCCCCCGTCTCATTCTGTCTCACTCTCTTTGTCTCTCATTCTCCAGTTCTCTCTCTCTCTTTGTATATATACATATATATATATCTCTCTCTATCTCTCATTTTCACAATATCTCTCTCATTCTCTCTCTCTCTATCTCTCTCTCCCCCATCTCTCCCTATCTCTCTCCTCTCTCTCTCTACCTCTCACTTTCCAAAACAAAAAGCAGGCAATGCCTGCGGAAAAGTGACACGAACAATGAAGACGGAAAAGCGAATCGTTACTGTTCGTGACAGCTAATTGTAGGGACCTGAATTTCGATATGCTTCTTTGTTTTAGGAATTCTCTCTCTCACACACACACACACACGCACGCACGCACGCACGCACGTACGCGCACACACACACACACACACACACACACACACACACACACACACACACACACACACAGATATTCCAAAAGAAATGAGGGCCACCGAAACACAGGCGTATCACATAGACTCACGTTGTATGTAAACACACAGATGAACCAAAAATTGTATATATCAACACGGAAATCCTCCTTCACCCATACCTTTTTTTCGTTTTGTTTTTGTTTTGTTCGTTTGTTTGTTTAATTTGCTTATCTGTTTTCAAAATCACCAAAGGTGTTTTTCACAAACAAAGTTTTGCTTGAAAACACCCAAGTGTGGGAGCGGAAGGGTGGGTGGGGTTAAAACAGCGATTAAAACAAAACCAAACCAAACTCAGCAGATCAAAATTCAGGGCCTTACAATCAGCTGTCAAAGAATTGATTCGCTTTTTTTTTTTTCCTTCGCCCTATCCTTATTGTTCGCGTCATTTTCTCGGGCTCCCTGCCCACTCGATTCTTCTTCTTTTGAGAGAGAGAGAGAGAGAGAGAGAGAGAGAGAGAGAGAGAGGCAGAGAGACAGAAAGGAAAGAGGCAGACAGAGACAGACAGACAGACAATCGCAAAGAGAGAGAGAGAGAGAGGGATAGAATGAGAGAGAAAATGAGACAGGATGAAAAGATAGAGAGGAGAAAGAGAGAGACAGAGAGAGTTAGAGAGACAGAGAGAGAAAGAGAGAGATAAAGAACGAGAGAGAAAAAAGAGAGCGAGAGAGACAGACAGACGGAGAGAGAGAGAGCGAGAGAGACGCTTGACGCCTTGACGCTTGAGAGAGACAGACAGACAGACAGACAGACAATCGCAAAGAGAGAGAGAGGGGGAGAGAATGAGAGAGAAAATGAGACAGGATGAAAGGATAGAGAGGAGAGAGAGACAGAGAGACTGAGAGAGAGAGAGAGTTAGAGAGACAGAGAGAGAAAGAGAGAGATACGGAGATATAAAGAGCGAGAGAGAAAAAAGAGAACGAGAGAGACAGAGAGACGGGAGAGAGAGAAACAAAAAAAGAGAGCGAGAGAGACGCTTTGACGCTTGAGAAAGAGAAAGCGAGAGACAGAAACAGAGAGAGAGAGAGAGAGACAGAGAGAGAGAGAGAGAGAGAGAGAACAAAGCTGAGGGCATTGTGGAGACGTCTTTGGCAGTCCTTCTCGGCTCTCCCCACACGCCATTAAGCGTGGCCCGATGTTGCGAAGGCGCCTCTGTTGTTAAAATCTCGTTAGGGAAGGTGTCTGGTTTCCGACAGTTTTTAGTTTTTGTTATTACAGTGAAATGAATAGAGGTGATGGGAACGCAATCGTGTTGTGTTTTCAGAACGAACGATTAGAAAGAAAAAAAAAAAAAGAAGAGAGGAGAGAGAGAGAGAGAGAGAGAGAGAGAGAGAGAGAGAGAGAGAGAGAGAGAGAGAGAAACGCAAGTGTTTAGTGTTTTCAGAATGAAGGATTAGAAAAACAACAACTACAACACACAAACAGTTGACAGGGGAAAAGGGGATATTTGTTTCTTTTTTTCTTTTCTTTTCTTTTTTTTTTGAGAGAGAGAGAAGGAAAAAAAAAGGTTTCTATTTGTCTGAGGTTTTTTCATCCATCGTCGTCGCAAGATATAAAAATAAACAGAATAAAAAGAAAGTAAAATGGAGAATCCGGAGGTTGACGGTTTTGTAACAGTCTTGTCTAGGCTTTCAAGTGTGTGTGTGTGTGTGTGTGTGTGTGTGTGTGTATACATATATACATGTGTGTGTGTGTGTGTGTGACGGACAGACAGACAGACAGAGAGACAAAGAGACAAAGAGAGAGAGAAAGAGAGAGGGAGAGAGAAGAGGGAGAGGGAGAGAATAAATGAATAAATGAATTGATTGATTTTGTTTCTTGAATGGAACAGAATAAGCCGAGATTTGCTTTTTCACATCCAGCCCTGTGTCAGAGAGAGAGAGAGAGAGAGAGAGAGAGAGAGTAATGTCATCGTCGTCATCTCTTCTTCTTCTCCTCCTTTTTTTCTTAAGAATTGATAATTATGGTCTTTGCAGTCCGTTGAGTTATAACCAACACGAATCTCCAATCTTTCAGTATGCCTGTCTGCCTCTTTCTCCGTCTGTCCCTCATTCTTTCCATCATGGTAGTCCTCTCGTATTCCTTCATGATAATGGTAACATTTATGAAGTTTTTCTTCGTATCATTTCATGTTCCCCTGCTACTACCCTGTCCCTCCCCCTCCTCCACGCCCCCAGCCCAATCTCCACCCTCACCCTCACTCCCACTCTCGCACTTCGCGACCTCTTCAGTCTTGGAGCAAAGAAGCTCTGTCTGTGTGTGCGCTCTGGTACCAATCTGAGCCGCTGTTCTCCTGTGATGATGAACACAGAGAACAGACAGACCTCCTTCGGTCAGCTTTAACTCTGTGCGAGGTGTGGTTTTTCTCTGGTAAAAAGACACCTTGAAGAAACCAGGCTCCTTCACTCTCGAGTGTCTCTTAATTCCCCCTCACCCCCCCCCTCTCTCTCTCTGTCTCTGTGTGAGTGTGTGTGTGTGTGTGAGAAGTACTCACTTAGCAAAGGGAGACTTTTGTTTTGGGAAAGGCATCTGTGTAATCTGTTATTATTCTGGAGTAGATTGATGAAATGGAAACATGCGGTGCACAGTAGGACAGCCCTTTGTCGTCAGATTAAGTGATAATGCGCTGCCGTGTAGCGCGTCTTTTGAAGGGTTTGAGTGTCTCCCACTTGGTTTATCACTCGCAGAAGATGTGTATGTTTAGATACATTGATACACAGGCTTGACATCAAGCAAACAACAGAAAACGATGTGCACTGCTGTTTTTTTGTTTGTTTGTCTGTTTTGTTTTTGTTTTGTTGTGTGTGTGTGTGTGTGTGTGTGTGTGTGTGTGTGTGTGTGTGTGTTATTATATCTCCTTCGTTTGAAACGAAGAAAAATAAAATTCCCATATATCCATTTATTTTAATTCATCACTTCTTCTCCTCACACACACACACACACACACACACACACACACACACACACACACACACACACACACACACACACACACACACACACACACACACACACACACACACACACACACACACACACACACAATTACAAACCCACTTACACGATCTCTTTCTTTCTCTCTCCCCCTCTCCCCCTTTCTCTCTCTCTCTCTCTCTCTTTCTCTCTCTCTCACCACCCACCCTCTCACCCCTAGACACACACCCACACATAAACATAGACGCACACGCCTACACACCGATACACGTATACACATACTTCCAATTAAAAACACCCACTCCATTACATCTTCCTGTTTTTTTACTCCGCCAGCCACTTGTCATCTGAATAAAACAAACAAACAAACAAACAACAAAAACAAAATTCTCCACTACTCTCTTGGCTTGTTTCGTGCGATGCCAAGTCTTCGAGAGCGGGAAGAGAAAGAAAGAAATATTTGTCCTTTCCATCAACACACACACACACACACACACACACACACACACACACACACACACACACACACAACAACACACACACACACACACACACACACACACACACACACACACACACACACACACACACACATAAACAAAGCATAAAACAAACCCGTTCATGGCAAACGTACAAAACGAAGCTAGTTTACCACAACAAGTTTCTACCCTGTCTCCTCAACGTTTTCCTCCTGCATGTGCGGTGACACTCTAGGTTCCATCGTCTCCACATTTAGATTTATCCCCGCCGGGTATTTTTTGTTTGTTGTTTGTTTGTGCGTGTGTGTGTGTGTGTGTGTGTGTGTGTGTGTGTGTGTGTGTGTGTTCACGCGCGCGTGCGTTCGTGTGAGTGTGTTTGTGTGTGTGTGTGTGTGTGTGTGTGTGTGTGTGTGTGTGAGTTGTTGTGTGTGTGAATAGAATAGAATAGATTTTATTGTCATGAAACCTTCCGGTTTATAAGACACAAGTGCAATGGTAAATGAATGAATGAATGAATGAATGAACGATACACAATTAATCAATCAATTAATGCAATAAATTGCAACAGCATTCAGAAACAAATTTTTCCTATTCTTGTGTGTGTGTGTGTGGAATAGGTCTGGCGGGATGTATATATATGTGTGTGTGTGTGGGGGGGGTGGGGTGGGGGGGGGGGGGTATATGAGAGAGAGAGAGAGAAAGAGAGAGAGAGAGAGAGACAGACAGACAGACAAAGAGGTGAGACAGGGGGAAACCAGAAGAAAGAGTGTGTGTTAAGTGTCGACAAATGTCAGTTATTATGGAAATGTCAAACGTATCACCAAAGAAAATCAGTTGACAGTTACACATTTTGCATACAGAAACTGTTCAGTGTTGTAGATAGCGTGTGTGGCTCTTAGGTGTCGAAAATGTATTCATGTGATCTTATTGACCGTGTACATCTTTTTGAAAATGGGATACATCTCGATATTCCTCCTCACCGTTTTCCCCTTCCTCCTCCTTCATCTACTCTACTTCCTCCTCCTACTCCTATATTTTTCGATACAAGCGTCAGGTTATTTTTCCCTCTCAATTTTTAATGTTCTATTGTTTGTTTTTGTTTTTGTGTTGCGTTGTGTTGTATTTTGTGTGTGTGTGTGTGTGTGTGTGTGTGTGTGTGTGTGCGTGCGCGCGCGCGCGCTTGTGTGTATTCCTGCCACATTTCTTGAACTAATCACAATTCTATAATAACAGAGCAACAAATATCATAATCTCAACTCTGACAATGGTTATTTTGCGTAGAAAGTACGTAAATATGTTGATGAAAACATTTAGTATACAATCATAAACTCTCTATCACCAGAAAACACATTCGGACAACAACAACAACAAAAACAAGCAAAACAAAAAACCGCCGGTGGTTACATCCTCATAGGGGAGGTACCTTCTTTGTCCCCCAGCGCACCTTGTGCTTGTGTTGGTTTCGTTTTTCTTCCGATTCACAGTATCGATTTACCCCCGTCTCCCGTCCGTCTTTTGGCTTTTTTTTTTTTTTTTTTTTTTTTTTTAAACCGGCAGCACGAGTAATTAAACCGTAGCTTCGCCGACGAATGATGAGAAAATTGGATGAAGCCTCCCACTTTTTTTTTTTTTTTTGTGAAACGAGCCTTGAAGAAAACTTGTTCACTACAGAACAGTTTATGAAAGCAATGGGCTTTATTGACCGGTGTTTTCCTTCGCCGGAAAGTGAGGGGGAGGGGACAAGGGGGTGGCTGAGGAGGAGGAGGCGGGTTTGGGGGTGGGAGGGGGAGTTAGTAATGGGTGTCAGCCGGGGGGCGGGTGGTGGTGGTGGTGGTGGTGGTGTGGGGAGGAGGGTGCTTGGATGGAGGGGTGAAGGGGGGGGGGGCGGGGCTGTGTATGTGTGTTTGTGTGTGTGTGTGTGTGTGTGTGTGTGTGTGTGTGTGTGTGTGTGTGTGTGTTGGAGAGGGGATGGAAGTGGAATGGGCTGTGCTGCATACTGTACGCTTATGGTGGTTTTTATTTATTTATTCATTCATTTTTTGATAGGGGTAGCCTGTTTGTTTCTTTCTTTCTTGTTTTTGTGTTTGTTTGGCGGAGGGTGGAAAAGAAATATATGTTTTGGTCAAATAAACTAGAGAGAGACAGACAGACAGAGAGATAGAGAGAGGGGAGAGAGAGAGAGGGAGGGAAAGAGAGAGAAAGAGAAAGAGACGGAGAGAGGAAGAGAGAGGGAGAGAGAAAGAGAAAGAGAGGGAGGGTGAGAGAGAGGGGGGAGAGGGAGAGAGAAAGAGAGAGAGGGAGAGAGAGAGAGAGAAAGAGAACGAAAGAGAGAGAGAGAGAGAGAGAGAGAGAGAGAGAGAGAGAGAGAGAGAGAGATGTCTTCAGGAAACGACCTGAGAGAAAAGTCACGGGATAGTAGTAGTGCTTTTAGTATTCTACGCCCCGAAAACAAAAGACGCGCAAAGAGATAATCATTAAAAAAACACACCCAAAAAACCAAAAAAAAACCCCAAACAACAACAACAACAAAAAAAAAAAACAACAACCACACACACACACACACACACACACACACACACACACACACACACACACACACACACACACACACACACACACACACACACACACAAACAACAACAAGAAGCAACCAAATCAAAGCAATGCGAACCAAACACGTACAAATGATCGGAGCTTCATTCTCGGTTTTCAAAGTGTCCGAGCACGTGGACAGATCCTTATACGCTACACCACATCTTCTGTGTAAAGAAATGGGCAGATGCCTGACCATTACTTAATTAAACCTAACACGCTGATAAGGCCTTGGTGGTCCAATGTTGTGTGTGTGTGTGTGTGTGTGTGTGTGTGTGTGTGTGTGTGTGTGTGTGTGTGTTTGCAATTGTTATTAAGAAAAAAGAATTTAAAAAAAGAATAAGATAATAAGACAAAACAGACAAATGAATCAACTCATTATGAAAAGTTGTGAAGGGAGATACATAGAACACACACACACGCACAAAGAAAAGAAAAAAAAAAGGAGAAAAAAAGCGGGATGTGTGTGTGTGTGTGTGTGTGTGTGTGTGTGTGTGTGTGTGTGTGTGAGAGAGAGAGAGAGAGAGAGAGAGAGAGAGAGAGATTCGGATGGTTTATTCAAAAGGCCTTAGCCCCTTATGAAGGGGTGGTGTGTAAACGTATTTCGAAAACATTATGACATACAGTATATGATACAATAAAACAAAACAATACCTTGATTGATTATCAGGAACAACTAAATGACCGGATTTTGAATGCTTTGTATAGATTGGTTGCAAACTGACTGACTTCTTCTTCACGACGTGACGTCATAAGCAAAACTGCAATCGCAGTGTGTGTGTGTGTGTGTGTGTGTGTGTGTGTGTGTGTGTGTGTGTGTGTGTGTGTGAGAGAGAGAGAGAGAGAGAGAGAGAGAGTAAATGAATGAGTGAGTGTGTGTGTGTGTGTGTGTGTGTGTGTGAGAGAGAGAGAGATAGTATGTGTGTGGGTGAGTAAATTAGTGAGTGAGTGAGTGTGTGTGTGTTTGTGTGTGTGTGAGAGAGAGAGACAGAGAGAGAGAGAGAGAGAGAGAGAGAGAGAGAATGTGTGTGTGTATGTATGTGTGTGTGTGAGAGTGTGTGTGTGTGTGTGCGCGCGCGTGTGTGTGAAGAGTGTGGGGTGGATGGACACACACAAAGGAAGGGATTCAGAGAAACAGGAAAACAGAGGGGAGGGGCCCGGGTGGAAACCGTGCCGAATTATTGCGTGTGTGCAAAGAGTGGCCGTTTTTTTTTGCAGGTGGGTGGGCGGTATGGGTGTCTGCTGAACAGGGGTCGGTCGGCCGTATTTACTTCCTGTTTGAGTGTCCTGTCTTGATGCTGGCTTCTCATTTATTAGCCATGGGATAATCAGCATGTTTACGTCTTGGGCGGCTTAAACTCTTCCTTCCTTCCTTCCTTCATTCATTCTTTCTTCCTTTGGGTCCTGTTTTGTTGTTTCAAAAACACCCCCCCCCCCCCCCCCCAACCCCAAACCCCCCCAGAAAGTTTTGTCTGATCGTCGTCTGCGTTTCTCTCTGTCTCTATGTGTCTCTTACTATCTTTCTGTCCATCTGTCTGTTTGTCTGTCTGTCTGTCTGTCTGTCTCTCTCTCTCCTTGTTTGCTTTAATGGCTCTGTTTTTGTCTGTCTGTCTATCTCTTATTGATCTATGAAGTCAAATCTGTCTCACTATTGTGGCTGTTTATGGAATGTGTATGTATAATATGCACGTATGTATGCATCTACCTATCTATGTACACAGACACAGAGACACAGACAGGCACACACACACACACACACACACACACACACACACACACACACACACACACACACACACACACACACGGAGAGACACACACACACAGACAGACAGACAGACAGACACACACACACACACACACACACACACACACACACACACACACACACACACAGAAATCTAGTTGAATGTCCGTTGTTCGTCACTGGCTGGTGCAGTTTGTGTTAAATCTTAACGCTGGTGTTGATGATATAAATCTGTAATTACAACTACATTAAAACAATATTTGTTTGAAATTGTACTTGCTCGTTGTGTTTTGATAAGCACATTCTCAAGGTTATTATTGTTGTTGTTGCTGCGTTGTTTTCTCGCCGTCTGTCTTTCTGTTTGTCTGTCTGTCTGCCTGTGTGACTCTGTGTGTGTGTGTGTGTGTGTGTGTGTGTGTGTGTGTGTGTGTGTGTGTGCGTGTGCCTGTCTGTGTCTCTGTGTCTGTGTGTGAGGACAGCGGAGCTGTGAAGGTTATCAATAATGGTTTGCACATTGTGTGCAGCCGTTGTATGTGAACGGTGTCATTCAGGAGACATGAATGATGTATGGTTTTTCATGAAGGTGGCAACTGCCATGTACTTGATAACTATGGTGCGTGCGTGCGTGCGTGTGTGTGTGTGTGTGTGTGTGTGTGTGTGTGTGTGTGTGTGTGTGTGTGTCTGTCTGTCTGTCTGTGTCTGTGTGTCTGTGTCTGTGTGTTTGCGTCGGTGTGTGTGTGTGTGTGTGTGTGTGTGTGTGTGTGTGTGTGTGTGTGTGTGTGTGTTTGCGTCTGTGTGTGTGTGCGACGTGGTGTTGTGTCTCTGTAAGTATGTGTATGTCTTCGTAGTAGTATAGGTATTGCCATTTCTGGACCACTCTGACTTTTGACTCCCAAATGGCTCTCGACCGCCCCCTACCCCCTCCCATATATATATATATATATATATATATATATATATATATATATATATACTACCCCCTCCCCCCGCATCCCCACTCCCCCCGTACACACTGACCCCCCCACGCCCCCCCCACACACATGAACACAACATTGGATGGGGGTTCTGGACCACTATACTACTATGCGTACGTGTATGTGTGTGTCAGGCATGTGTATGCGTATGTGTGTGAGCATCTGTTCTACCTTTCAAATAATCGAAACAGGTATTGTCACTTTACACACTCAGTTCTTCTTCTTCTTCTAGTTCTCCTCCTCCTCTTCCCCCTCCTCCTCCTCCTTCTTCTCCTTCTTCTTCTAGTTCTCCTCCTCCTCTTCCTCCTCCTCCTTCTTCTTCTAGTTCTCCTCCTCCTCCTTCTTCTTCTTCTTCTTCTCATCCCCCTTCTTTTTCTTCTGCTTCTCCACCTCCTCCTCCTTCTTCTAGCTCTCCTCCTCTTTCTTCTTCCTCTAATTCTCCCCCCTTCTCCTCCTCCTCCTCCCCTCCTCCTTCTTCTTCTTCTAGCTCTCCTCCTCCTCCTCCTACTTCTTCTTCTTCTTCCTCTAATTCTCCCCCCTCCTCCTCCTCCTTCTTTTTCTCCATCGCGGACATTAACAGAACTCCTCCTCTCATTCTGTTCCTTAGACGCATGTTCCCGCCCTTCAAGGTCAAAGTGTCGGGCCTGGACAAGAAGTCTAAGTACATCCTGCTCATGGACATCGTGTCTGTGGACGATTGCCGCTACAAGTTCCACAACGGCAAGTGGATGGTGGCGGGCAAGGCGGACCCCGAGATGCCCAAGAGGCTCTACATCCACCCGGACTCCCCATCCACGGGCGACCAGTGGATGCAGAAGGTGGTGTCTTTCCACAAGCTGAAGCTGACCAACAACATTTCGGACAAACATGGCTTT